>NC_088410.1:31393589-31993589 GCF_034236695.1 Oncorhynchus nerka
GTCTCCTACCTGGCTTCGCCACACTCCCCCCCCCCCCCCCGCTGCCTCCAGGGAGGCTTTGGGGCGGCGATATTCCCCTGCCGTCCAGAATCTCCTCCCATGTCCAGGAGTCCTGTGTTCTTTGCCGCTGCTGCTGCTGCCCTTTACCACGCTGCTAGGTCCTTTCTTGGTGGCTGTTTCTGTAACGGCATTCTTCCTCCTCTTCTGAGGGGGAGTAGTGAGAAGGATCGGAGGACCAATGCGCTGCGTGGTAAGTGTCCATAACATTTATTATAAGATATAAACTGAACACTAAGGATTATAAAACAATAAACGTGAACATGAATGAAAACCGAATGGCAACAAACACTCACACAGAAACAAACACCCACCATCCAAAAGTGAAACCCAGGCTACCTAAGTATGATTCTCAATCAGAGACAACTAACGACACCTGCCTCTGATTGAGAACCATACTAGGCTGAAGTCAAAACCCCAACATAGAAAAACACAAATAGACTGCCCACCCCAACTCACGCCCTGACCATACTAAATAAAGACAAAACAAAGGAAATAAAGGTCAGAACGTGACAGTCCTGCTAAGGGGACAACTTCCGGTGAAACTGGAGGGCGCGCATCTCAAATAAATAATCATAACATTTATGGATATTAAACATTTAGGTACATATAAGTGTCTTATATCGGCTGAAAGCAGTAGCTTTTACAGTGAAAACATGCCATGCGATTCTTTGAGGACAGCACCTCACGTCAAAATATTTTTCCACCGTCACAGGTTCCATACATTCACAAATAACGATTAAATATTCACTTACTTTTTGAAAATCTTCCTCTGGTTTGTCATCCAAAGGGTCCCAGCTATAACATGTAGTGTAGTTTTGTTAGATAAAATCCTGCTTTATATCCCCAAACGTCAGTTTAGTTGGCGCCATCGATTTGAGTAATCCACTCAACATGCAGAGAAACAAATTCGAAAATCTACCCCTAAATCTTGATTCAACAAATCAAAATACGTTTCAATTTACTCCTCAGATACCCTAAAATATAATCAAACTATTATATTTCTTGCGGAAAGAACTATGTTCAATAGGAAACCGATTTTAGCAGGTGCGTAATGTCTTCATGGCTCGCTCAAACACAAATTTCCAAGACAGTGTCCCTGTACTAAAACTGATATATCTTAATTGGTTACAAGCCTGAAACCTTGAACATAGACTGCTGGCACCCTGTGGAAGCCATAGGAATTGCATGCAGGGTGCTAATTTTCAACATGACCTTTTACTTGCCTTTCTAAGAGGATGGTCTCTCTCAAAAAAAATCTGGTTGTTTTTTCTTTGGATTTTCTCCTACTAAAGCTATTGTGTAATATTCTCCTACATTATTTTAACATTTCTACAAGCTTCAACGTGTTTTCTTTCCAATGGTACCAATTATATGCATATCCTCGCTTCGGGGCCTGAGCAACGGGCAGTTTACTTTGGGCACATCATTCAGGCAAAAATTGAGATCAAAGAGGCCTAGCCCTAAGAAGTAAACTGACAGTAGATTTACCATGCCTTAGGTGATAAACCTAACAGGCCACATTCCATTAATGTGAGGGAGACGGCTCCGGTCTGACTGAGCCTGCAGGACATACACTGAATTCGTGTTTGTGTAATGGAAGGTACCAGGAAGAGATGGCTCGGGTTGAGAAGAACCTCGTTTTGGAGGCCAAACCCTGGTTTCCTTACAGTGAGAACAGCCTTCACAGCAGATACTGCCTGCTGTGAATTAGTATTTTCTTTCATACAGACGCTAACCTTATGACTCATTCCATACATCTGTTGTTTGTCATGTAGACTAAGAGGGTGTATCTTTGTAATCTTTGTGTCAGGGCTCTCAACCCAACAGTCAAGAGTGTAAATTTTCCACCACTGCCCACGAGACATTGTTTTGTGCCGAGTCAGAGAGGATATAAAAGTTAATTGACCTTTAAACTGATATTTGAACCTTGCGGGGTAAGCTTTTAAGCTGTCCTTGCCTTGCTCTGTTGATTTGTGTCAATGTAAATACAGGTATAAATAATCAAGGGAGGAAGGTTGAAAATACTGTCCATCCTCTCAACACACACATTCATGTACGTGCGCACACACCGTTAAAGACAGCTATACCTGCATTAAAGATCCCCCTGTGTGCTGGTATCTAACACTGCTTTGATGAAACAAATGCCACCATATCGCCCCACTCGACACACAACTCTGTGAAATACAAAGTACGTCTTTCAAATGTGCGTACGTCAAAGTACGTCTTTCAAATTTCAAATGTGCAGGGTGTAGTTCAACCTAGCCCGGCAAAATTCGATTGTAATCAATTTCATTGCCTACTTCAAACATTTAAGAAACGTTTCAGACAAACTCATAGAAAATGACATGGCCAAGATGTTACATGGCTAAGATGTTCAAACGTTCATAGATGACCAGCAGGGTCAAATAATAATAATGATCACAGTGGTTGTAGAGGGTGCAAAAGGGTCAGCACCTCAGGAGTAAATGTCAGTTGGCTTTTCATAGCCGAGCATTCAGTTAGAGACAGCAGGTGCGGTAGAGAGAGTGTCGAAAACAGCAGGTCCGGGACAAGGTACCACATCCGGTGAACAGGTCAGGGTTGCATAGCCGCAGGCAGAACAGTTCAATTTGGAGCAGCAGCACAACCAGGTGGACTGGGGACAGCAAGGAGTCCTGAGGATGGTCCCAGGGCTCAGGTCCTCCAGGAGGGGAGGGGGAGAGAGAATTATAGGGTGCATACTTAAATTCACACAGGACACCAGATAAGACAGGAGAAATGCTCAAGACATAACAGACTGACCCTAGCCCCCCGACACATGAACTATTGGTAACTCCCCACGGCATCCACCTTGATTTTTTTTACAAGGCGCTAAGCATCAAGAACAAGCATCCACCAGAGAGGGAGGGTGGAAAGGAGTACACTAGTTTGTCTTCTTATTTGATGATTCCAGATGCTTCATTAGGACTTGATGTCTTTCATCAGTATACTTTCATGTTATTCTGTAGTGCGCGGCATCTGCACTTCACTCAGCTTGCACTCCACTCTGGCTTTGAAAAAGTACTAGAATATTTCAGAATCTTCCAGCAATTGCTGAAATCATGAGGTGAAAGTTACTGTTTAACATTGATGTAACATTGGCCCAATGATCTGGAGTTACAAATCTGGATACATTTCACAGCTGAGATGTGTGTCTTTCATTTTCCGTTGACTGAGTACAACCGCAGGCAGATCCATATGCGTGTTTATTTATCTCTATTTTGGGTTTGAAATGACAAAACAACTTCTGTGGGTGCAACACTTTTAATACCCTTTGATATACATATGAACACAATCATAATGTTTAATTTTGTGCTATTGCTAATAATTCACGTTTCAAACATGGCCTGCTGGCCTATTGATTATTTTACATTATCTGTGGATTTCGAGATGTAATAATAAACAGTGTTTATTTATTTAAAATTATGCGAAAGTCATTAACATCAAACATCAGGGAAATGAATTACAATTCCAGCATCTTTGGTCTTTTTTTTCATTTCATAAATGAGATCATAGTCCTCTTTTCCCATCCATTGTTGATGGAAAAGTAATATGTTTAAAAACTTGTTTGTTTCTAAAGATCAAAACCACATCAAGATGACAACATCTTGAGACCAAGTGACGTTCAGTGGAGAGACTCTACTCAGCGCCTCAAGTACACAGGTGAACTGTGCTTGACAGGTGACTTAAAATGCTATAAGGGACTCAAGAAGTGAGACTTGAAAAAGCCACACTCATTGTTATGCCAACTGGCTCATCCCATTCAACAGGGCTCCTTTCCTACTAAATGTGTATCGTACAACTTCCCACACATTCTGACATACAAAGCATCTTGAATTTGTAGCTAACCATATGCAAAGCAAAACCCTGTCAGGGAATCTTATATCAAAACAGTGTCATATCAATGTGCATCAGAGAGGATCAGAATACCCACTCAGTTTAATGGATCTCCAAGGTATTACATTTGGGGAAGGGGATATCCAGTTCTTAAAAAACAAAACTAGGTTCCATTTTTTTCTCTGACTTTACTGTTGTTGACACAGCTAAGCTTCAACTTTGTTGGTACCTAAACTTTAAGATAAGTCTTTGGTTGTCTATCTTCAACGGCACAAGTGGATGAGTTTATAATGTATTTAACATATATTCCTCCACTGAAATTGCCTCCTCTACTGAAACTGAGAGGTACAACATAATGACAGGTTACAGACCTGTTATAGACCCATCCACTGTTATTTCCGGTCACAACTTGTAGACTTGTTTATGTGCTGCTGTGTTACGTGCTGACATGAGGTTTGTTGCTAACCATACTTTGCCACCTGCCAACTTTACAGTTTGGATTTTTTTCCCTCGCTCAAGCTTTTTTCATTCAACTTTCTCACCCCGGACGCTTTATCTGGACGTGGTTCGTCAGGACCTCCACCAGCCGAAGCTAAGTAGTAACATTAACGTTATGCCTTCTAATTCGGTCACTGTACTCATAATATACAGGAGAACTATCGCCTTATAGCGAGGATAGCCATGCTGCAAGCAGCTTCAGACGCAATTGTTAGGCAAGGGTAATTTAAGTGTAGGAAAGTATGAAACAGCGTCTGTGCCACCAAAAAGTACAGATAGTAGTATAAATCCCCTCGCACAGTCCCCGCACAAGACGATTTTCTCATGGCTTCTGGAAGGAATGCTGTAGGAATGTTCAACCGGCGTCGCTCATTCAGCCGACAGAAACTCTCAACCGGTTCTTCCCATTAAGCAACGGGTCACAGGCCAAGCCTTCTCTGGTCTCTCCTCCTCCCATTACATGGTCTGAGACGCCGAAGCCATTAGCTCTGACAAATTGAAAACCCAAGTCATTGGCGACTGCATTACCCGCAGTATTAGACTTTAAAGGAATTATCCAGCGATCATACACCTATTACCAGGTGGCAGGGCTACCGACGTTAAGGCTAATCTGAAGATGTTGCTGGCTAAGGAAAAAACTGGTGAGTGTAGAGAGTATAAGGATATTGTTATCTACGTCGGCACCAACAATGTTAGGATGGAACAGTCAGAGGTCACCAAGCTCAACATAGCTTCAGCGTGTAAATCAGCTAGCAAGATGTGTCGGCATCGAGTAATTGTCTCTGGCCCCCTCCCAGTTAGGGGGAGTGATGAGCTCTACCGCGGAGTCTCACAACTCAATAACTGGTTGAAAACTGTTTTCTGCCCCTCCCAAAAGATAGAATTTGTAGATAATTGGCCCTCTTACTGGGACTCACCCACAAACAGGATCAAGCCTGGCCTGCTGAGGAGTGACAGACTCCATCCTAGCTGGATGGGTGCTCTCATCTTATCTACGAACATAGACAGGGCTCTAACCCCTAGCTCCACAATGAGATAGGGTGCAGGCCAGGCAGCAGGCTGTTAGCCAGCCTGCCAGCTTAGTGGAATCGGCCACTAGCACAGTCAGTGTAGTCAGCTCAGTTATCCCCATTGAGACCGTGTCTGTGCCTCGATCTAGGTTGGGCAAAACTAAACATGGTGGTGTTCACTTTAGCAATCTCACTGGAATAGAGAACTCCTCCATTCCTGTCATTATTGAAAGAGATTGTGATATCTCACACCTCAAAATAGAGCTACTTAATGTTAGATCTCTCACTTCCAAGGCATTTATATTCAATGAACTAGTCGCTGATCATAATCTTGATGTGATTGGCCTGACTGAAAAATGGCTTTACTGTGTTAAATGAGGCCTCTCCTTCTGGTTACACTAGTGACCATATCACCCGCTTCTAGTCATGAAATCTATGCAGCCTACTCAATCACTTTTTACAGCTACCATTTACAGGCCTCCTGGGCCGTATACAGCGTTCCTCACTGAGTTCCCCGAATTCCTATTGGATCGTGTAGTCATTGCAGAAAATATTATAATTTTGGTGACTTTAATATTCACATGGAAAAGTCCACAGACCCACTCCAAAAGGCTTTCAGGCTGCCAGCTTAGTGGAATCATCATCGACTCTGTGGGTTTTGTCCTACATGTCTTCGGACCTACTCACTGCCACAGACATACTCTGGGCCTAGTTTTGTCCCGTGGAATAAATGTTGTAGATCTTAATGTTTTTCCTCATAATCCTGGACTACCGGACCACAATTTTATTACATTTGCAATTGCAACAAATCATCTGCTCAGACCCCAACCAAGGATCATCAAAGCCGTGCTATAAAATCTCTGACAACCCAAAGATTCCTAGATGCCCTTCCAGACTCCCTCCACCTACCCATGTACAAAAATCAGTTAACTTCTTGTTGACAGCGGGGCAGGTGTGAGTATTGGATAGAAAACACTCTGAAGTTTCTAAAACTGTTTGAAAGATGTCGGTGAGTTTAATAGAACTCATATGGCAGGTGAAAACCTGAGACAAATCCAATCAGGAAGTGGAAAATCTGAGGCTTGTAGGTTTTCAAAGCTTGGCCTATCGAATGCACATTGTCTATCGGGTCATTTTTGACCTCCTAAGGCTTCCACTCGATGTCAACCGTCTTTAGAAACTTGTTTGAGGATTCTACTATAAAGGAGAGGCTCATGAGACCTGTTTGAGTCAGTGGCCTGGCAGAGTGCCTTGGTCTCATGACGCGCGGTCGGTCACGAGAGAGTTAGCTCTCGTTCCATTTTTTTTCTTACATTATTGAACATTTATGTTAAAAACATCCAAAAGATTTATTCTATAATTAGTTTCAGGTTTCTACGGACTGTTATATAACTTTTCGTCTGACTTCTGCTGTACCTGCACGCGCGTTTGGATTTGCTTACCAAACGCCCTAACAAAAGGATCTATTTGGACATAAATGATGGACATTATCGAACAAATCAAGCATTTATTGTGGACCTGGAATTCCTTTGAGTGCATTTTGACGAAGATCATCAAAGGTAAGTGAATATTTCTAATGCTATTTTTGACTAATGTTGACTACCCAATATGACGGATGTCGCTTTGGCCTCTTTGTTGTCTGAACGCTGTTCTCAGATTATTGCATGGTTTGCGTTTTCCCTAAAGTCTTTTTAAAATCTGACAAAGTGGTTGCATTAAGGAGAAGTATATCTCTAATTCCATGTATAATAGTGGTATCTTTATCAATGTTTATTATGAGTATTTCTGTCATTTGACGAGGCTTTAAGCTAAATTATTTGAAGTTTTCTGTCCAAAACTTTGCTCAGCTATTGTTGCCATCTTGTTCTTCATTCATATCATCCACAGCATCCTATCTGTATGTTTGGCTGTTCTTGGTCATTTGAAAGATGATGCAGCGACAATAAAAAACAGAAAACGTTTGTTTATTTCCTTGTATTTTGTTCTACCAGAACTATTGTGTTATATTCTCCTACATTCAATTCACATTTCTACAAAATTCAGAGTGTTTCCTTTCAAACGATACCAATAATATGCATATCCTTGCCTCTGGGCCTGAACTACAGGCAGTTTGATTAGGGTATGTCTTTAGGTGGAAATTGAGAAGAAGGGGGGGGGTACCCCAACAAAGTTAATGGCATCAGACCGAGACTCTGCATCTGTCCTCGTGCTCCTAGACCTTAGTGCTGCTTTTGATACCATCGATCACCACATTCTTCTGGAGAGATTGGAAACCCAAATTGGTCTACACGGACAAGTTCTGGCCTGGTTTAGATCTTATTTGTTGGATAGATATCAGTTTGGGTTTGTCCTCTTACAAATCCATTTTTAAATGTAGGTGTTCCTCAAGGCTCCGTTTTAGGACCACTATTGTTTTCACTTTATGATGTCATTCGGAAACATAATGTTAGCTTTCACTGTTATGCCGATGACACACAGCTGTACATTTCAATGGAACATGGAGAAAACCCCAAATTTCCCTCCCTGGAAGCCTGTTTTTCAGATATAAGGAAGTGGATGGCGACAAATGTTCTACTTTTATATACCCATCCATTGTTATAGACAGTGGGTAATCCTAGAGTCACCTGAATATCAAATCTGAATTGACAATTTCTATAAGGACAGGAGGTATAGCTTTTAATTTGGTTGTAGCAAAACCTCAAGAGAGCTTCGACTTTGTTGGTAAATATACTTTAAGGCGAGTCTTTGGGCTGGATTCAATTTGTATCGCTGAAGTACCGTGGAGAATCTGCTTAAAAATGGACAAATGCAGTGTTTAGGCCTACCATGAATACAGTCTCCACAAATGTGGGAACATCGCATTTAATCTTCAGCACTACGGATCGAATAGAGCCCTTTGAGTGTATATCTTCAGCGGCACAGGTGGATGCGTTGATAATGTATTTAACATAAAGGTAACTGCCAAAATAATGGAAACACCTAAGTAAATAAGGGATACAGTACAGTATATTGAAAGCAGATTCTTCCGCACATGTCTGGTTCCTGACTTAGTTAAGCAATTTACATCCAATCATGAATTGGGTCATGTATAACATTTTTGTGCGTGCCATTATTTTAGCTACCATGGCTATGCCCCCAAAGCATAACATTGCCCCCATCCACAGGACACAAGTGGTCACTGAATTGTTTTAGGAGCACAAAAACAAGGTAAACCATATGCAATGGCCATCTCAGTCACCAGATCTCAGCGTAATTGAACCCCCATGGTAGATTCTGGAGCGGTGTCTATGCCAATGTGCATTGAAACTGTTCTGGCTTGTGGTGACCCAACGCCCTATTAATTAAGACACTTTATGTTGGTGTTTCCTTTATTTTGTCAGTTACCTGTATCTTCCTCCACTAAAATTGCCTGCACTCTTGAGACTGACAGATACAAAGCAAAAACAAAAGCTCAAGTGATATTCATTTGTATTTATGAGCCTCGCTGAATTGGTTATGTGTCTGGCACACTGAGAAGATGCCGTGCTAAAACTCAGAGATGAAACCTTGCGGCATTGTGTAAGGAGCTCGATGATCTGAATACACAATAGCTTCAGACACAATAGCTTTAGACACATTCAGTATGGTCCTTTGGTGGCGGCGAAATTGAAAATGAAAGCACAGATGCTGTCTTAGTACGTTCGGGGATCACTCTTCCTCAAAGAGTTTTAAAAGTGTCACGAAATACCAAAACCATTGAGTATATGCTGCTCAGTGCAGGCGAGTGCTGACAACCCCACTTACATAAGGTATAAGTTACATTTTCTCTCTAAGGTGAGTCGAATCATATCATTGAGGGAAAGCAATAGAAAGCAGGTTATGTTATCTTGTCTCCACAGTCCAATGTTAGACAGTGTCATGTGCAGCATTAGTGTGTGCTGGTTCTTTCACACAAATGTACAGTGATTTGTCCTTGAACTAGCGATGAACCAACTATCTAGTTGGCCCAATAATGAAAAGCAGCGATTCCATAAACTGTTAAAGCATCATGTTCTCTCTGACTACATCCCAAATCACCCCCTTCCTCTCGCCACTCGGCCCTCCATTTGCACATTCACGCGCGCCACCGCCATTTGCACATGCACGTGTCCCAAAGCTGAGGGAGTGAAAACTATAGAGGGGCTAACTAGACCCTTACATAGCCACGTCGACTGAACAAGCAAGCCTGCTGGCCTCAGTGCAAAGTGCTATCCCAGCACGCAATGCCATATGTTTTAAGTTTGCTCAATTTTATACAAAATATTGATTTTGAGATTTGACATGTAAAAGACGAAAAAGTTCCGAAATTATATATGAAACGACAGGGGGGATTTGTTCATTAGAATTTCATGATTGTTTTATTATTTAAAAGTGTAACATGAATTGCATCATCCAAGTCAGGAGTGTGTCCCGAAGTTGATGGGTTTATTGATCCCATCCCCAATCTCTGGAAGTCACCCTCAGAGTTTTGTCCACAACACGTGACAACGGAGGGCCCCCAAGCGAGTTGGTTGTCTCTCTCTCTCTCTCACTCTCAAAGACATACATGACAGAATATTACAAACTTAACAAGTTTATGCATGTGCCTTGATATTCTTACGTACATACGCATATCTTTTAATGGATATTGCTAATCCAAATATCTACATTACGATCAATATATTGATATTGACAGTAAGCTCATTATCTAACTAACGGATCCTCCATATCTCCCTTATTTATCTATTTTCTAAATCTCTGCAGTGAAGCTGGACCTTCTGCTCACCCATGCTCCTCCATGAACCTGTTATCATGAGGTCATAGAGTTGCTATCAGGCTTAGCCAATTATATTACCTTCATAAATTAAAGTTAAACTAGAACGTAGTGTATTTCCCTTTTGCTTTAGATGGAGCTCATGTCCTAACGTGTTAGTGCAGATCATTTTTCAAACAAAGTTTACCTAGATATGGCTACAACGATACATATTCAGCCTTTGAATTACAACAAATAGCCTCCGGCGTTGTCGTGCTAACTGATCAAAAATGCCTGCATGTCTGACAGCTCCATTTTGAAGAGAGGTAAATAATGCATATTTTTAGTCTGCTGACCGTGTGAAATCACCAATAAATAAATGAGTTATTCCCTTGTTTTTTAAATATTATATAAATATGAATGTTTCATTACTCATCTTACGTGATTTTGTGAATTTATTTATGCTAAACTCTGAGAGATATTGTTCAAATATTGTGGACAGCAGTACGTCTCCTCAGATTCTTCAGTCTGTAGTAGGACCCTAGAAGGAATACTAAATATGTTGCTGTTATGGGCTAGCACTCATTTCACATTTTTCATTAAGATAATCTCTAATGTTAAATGTATAAATTTACTCCCACTTGAAGTGTCAAAAAGTTTCTGAGCTAATTTAAGGGGATATCAAACCGATTCTCTTATGATAGTCGACAGAGGTTGATGTCTATCCCCTCTCTTCAGTGTAAGTGTTTGCCGAACTCTTGAGTGTGTCACGGCTGGCTAGGTGTGTAGAGAGGAATCAGGCGCAGAGAGCAGAGAGGTCCAGGGGAAAGATGCACTTTAATGTGGCACCAAAGTAAATGCCCAAACACGCAGGGCACAAAACGCTGACCAACCCAATACAGCAGGTAACATGGTCCAGAGCACAAACAACACCAACGACACAACGTGAACATGAAAATAATCCCGCACAACAAAGGGGCGGGTTCCACACGCTAAATAGGGAAGCAAATCAAACACACACAAAATAGGAACAGGTGTAACAAATGAGACAAAACTAACCGAAAAGAAAAAAGGGATCGGTGGCGGCTAGTAGGCCGGTGACGCCCAGCACCATCCCGAACAGGCGGGGGAGCCAACTTCGGCGGGAGTTGTGACAGAGTGACTAGAAGGGCTTTTCATCTAGCTAAGTGCCTCTGTTTATATAATAGGCTTCAGGCAGGCTATGAGGGGTGGTAGATCTAATACATGGAGTATTATTATTACAATATGCATAAGCCACCCCTGTAATGGCTTCATGTCCTCTTCCTGTCCCTATGGGATGTAAGACAATGGAAAGCTGTCCTCTAGCCTGCCTGCTGTAGGCAGAGGAAAATAACCCCAAGTCAGAGGCAATAGACGCTTATGGAGGTTGTTTTCCTCTACGCTCAATGGGAGACAGAAGATGATGATATTGCAGATTTCAAGCAAGACCACACCGTTGCACATCACATGACATCACTGTTTGTGCCATACCACAGTGGACCTATACTTGACCTATACCTATACTTATATAATACTTATATATAATACTTATTTTGATTAAGTCAATGTTTGAGTGATTATACTGAAAGCCAAGTTCATTTTAGTTGACATATGATAAACAACATGTGGGAGGTATGGAGTAATCCTAAAATCATTTATTACAGAAAAAACTAGCTGTTGAAATCTTTATTTTTGTTATGCTTACTCACAGTCAAATATCCTAAGCACCACAACAGTCTTGGGCCCTGGGCGGTCTCAAAATGTACATCCTTATGATCAAACCACCTCTTCACAGTAGTGCCATCCTAACCAATATCAGTGTTATCCTACATGTGGGAGCTTCGCATATGCGTGGGAGCCCAGCTAACATTAAAACAATGTGTAAATACACTTTTGCCTAGCTTTTATTCCCCTACCCACATGTCTAACAGCAACCCTCGCCAATCACTAGAGTATGTGTTTGGGGTTCTAAGGCTGTGTTTAGACAGGCAGCCCAATACTGATCTTTTGGTGGCTGTCAAATTAAGGACGATTTACCTGTCAGTGTCAAAAGAATGGCAGTAGAACAGATCAGAAGGGGAAGTGGCATCCCATAATACCGTGAAGTCATCCTGTCGCCGTGGTGATAAGTAAACCAGTGCCTCATAGCAATACCTCATCACCTGTTTGGGTGCAGAAAGGAGACAATCAGTGACCTCGCTACCATAAAGGAAATTCAGAAAATATTCTAAAGAAGTATAACTTCTCTAAAATAATCAGATACAGTATAGTATATATTTACATTTACATTTAAGTCATTTAGCAGACGCTCAACAATATGCTGTATAGTATCTACAAGAACAATATACAGTATAGTATCTACAATAATGAGATACAGTATAGTATCTACAGTAACAAGATGCAGTAGGTTTAACAGGAACTTACTGTATAACATGCCTGCAATATCGGAAGATTAACTTGAAACACATAACTGATTTTATCATTACTGAACAAGTAATCCCATTAACAAGATTAATTCTCTACCTTTGTCTTACCGCTTTTGTAAGTATTTTACAATAACTGTTGTAGCTGCTATTTGCTAATTGCATGCCCGTCACTAGACACACACATACATATCCCCCTAATAGCTGTAGATAATGTTTTCTCTTTCACACAGTAACATCGTGACAGACAGGAGTACAGCAGTATATTGTCTAAATGCCTGCAGCAGGGAAAGTAAGTGATGGCTGATTCTGATCTGCAGTGTTGGTGCTAGGGAGAGCATTGTGTACACTTTAGCTCCCGTCTGTAGCTTCTGTAGCTGGCTGAAGCAGGTGTAATGTATCAAGGTTTGTCAGACAGTGTACAGTGATGTGGTTTGCTGGCTCCTTAATGACTTCAGTGCTGATGAACTAGGAGAAACCGGAGTTGTTATACTTTGAGTAAAGGTATCTGCTGAAGTTGGGCTTTTTGAACACTTTTTTCCACAACACTGTTGACACTGTTTTTCAGCACTGGTTTTCCCAAAACAATATTTGTCTCTACACTGTTTTAACACTGTAATACTTGGACAACTGCAATGAAGAAGGAATGATCTGCATAACATCAGTTTAACAACCATCAATCTATCAAACAAATGTATTTTATAAAGCCCTTCTAACATCAGCAGTTGTCATTATGTGCTTAGATAGCCAGCCTAAAACCCCCAAAGAGCAAAAACAATGCAGATGTGAGAGCACAGAGGCTAGGAAAATCTCCCTAGAAAGGCAGGAACCTAGGAAGGAACCTAGAGAGGATCTTGGCTCTGAGGGGTGGCTCCTCTTCTGGCTGTGCCGGTTGGAGATTATAAGAGTACATGGCCATAAAGGCTAGATCATTCTTCAAGCTGTTCAAACGTTTGTAGATGACCAGCAGGGTCAAATAATATAAACAGTGGTTATAGAGGGTGCAACTGCTCAGCACCTTAGGAGTAAATGTCAGTTGGCTTTTAACCAGTTGGATTTAGGGGGCGCTATTTACATTTTTGGATGAAAAACGTTCCCGTTTTAAACAAGAAAAAGATGCTCGACTATGCATATAATTGACAGCTTTGGAAAGAAGACACTCTGACGTTTCCAAAACTGCAAAGATATTGTCTGTGAGTGCCACAGAACTGATGTTACAGGCGAAACCCAGATAAAAATCCAACCAGGAAGTGCCGCATTTCTTGAAACCGCCTATTGCCAATGACTCCTTATATGGCTGTGAATGAGCTACAAATGAGCTTACATTTTCCACGTTTTCCCCAAGGTGTCTACAGCATTGTGACGTTTGTAGGCATTTCCCTTGAAGAATGGCTGTAAGGGACCATATATGGCATGTGGTCACATGGTGTCTCCCGCAGGAAACCTTGCGTAAAATACTGAGGTAGCCATTTTTCCAATCGCTTCTTATGAGAAACCAACTGCCTCGACGGATATATTATCGAATATATTTGTTAAAAACACCTTGAGGATGGATCCTAAAAACGTTTGCCGTGTTTCTGTCGATATTATGGAGCAAATTTTGAAAAAAGTTTGGCATTATAGTTGTTGCATTTTAGGGTCTAATTCTCAGCCAAGCATGATGAACAAACGGGAGCTATTTCGCCTACAAAAATAATATTTTTGGAAAAAAGGAACATTTGCTATCTAACATGGAGTCTCCTGAGCGAAAGCATCTGATGGTTGCTTTTCTTATTTTCGTGAAAATGTTGCCTGCTGCCAGCAGAGCCTAGCATAGCATTATGCCATGATAAACTTACACAAATGCTTGTCTAGCGTTGGCTGTAATGCATATTTTGAAAATCTGAGATGACAGTGTTGTTAACAAAAGGCTAAGCTTGTGTTTGAATATATTTATTTCATTTCATTTGCGATTTTCATGAATAGGAAAAGTTTATAGGGGTATTTATGTCCATTGCGTTATGCCAATGCGTTTGAGGCTATGATTACGCTCCCGGATACGGGTTTGCTCTTCGCAAAAGGTTAACAGCCGAGCGCTCAGTTCGAGACAGCAAGTGTGCGAAAGAGATAGAAATCTGTGATGGTAGTCAACGTCGTTTTAACTGCATTGCAGTTGATTGGTCAAGATGACATCCATACAAGGCTTGAACTCCAATTTCTACCTCATCATAGTGAAGAAAACAAAAGCCTAAATGCAGGCAAATTTTGCTGTGGGGCAATGAGGAGTTTCAGGTAATTTTCCCCATGTCATCTTTCCCCCCACGTGTGTTCATGGCATTTCCATTAATGTGGTCGAGTTCAACTGACCTCATTACTGCATCTGTGTACACTAATATTTCTTAATTTCCCTTTCCCACAATCTCGATTCCCTTTCCGATTTAATAGGTTTTCAACATTTGTACCAAAAAAGAATCAAACCAACTTAATAGAATCTGATGTATAGCAATGAACACAGGAGAAAACTATTAAAACGAACATTGCAGAATAAAATATCTAAACCAATAAATAAGCACACATACTGTAACGAATGTAACAAAACCCAACTACTTTCCCTACAAACATGCAGCCGTACAGACAAATATATTTTCAAAATAGGTCTTGCTTCTGAAGGATGTCTGAAGAACAGCACTGTTGAATGATCGACGACCAAGGCTAAAATGCCAACGCATGTTTCCCGCTCATAGGGTAAAAGGAGCTTCGAGGCTCATGGGATGAATGGTTGTAATCCACTGCTATAATTGCCTTACATGTCAAAGGAAAGTCTTTCCGAAGAAATTCAGGAGAAATAAAAGGAATTATTCATGTGGATGAACTCTGAGTGACCTTTTTAGCTCAGTGTTAGAGGAATTTAGTTCCTATGTGTTCATTAACCAATTCAATTAAAACACTCTGTCTGTTTATAAGAAATTGTAAGGTTCTCATTTACATAAAATAGACAGAGACCAGTCATCAACATTAACCAATAGCGTTTTTTCTCGAGAGCTCTTATCAAATACCTTGTACATTGGTTTACATATCTCACATTTTGTCATAAATGTCCCTCCTCCTCAGATACAATAGCAACATAGTTCACAAGTCTTCTCACCTTGTCTACCACCTGTTAAACAATCTACTACAAGCCCAAGGTCTCTACCCTCCCTGGGTGGGGACAGAATGTCCTGTAAGGAACACAGTATTCCAGCCGGTCTGATGATAGCTCCATTTGTTTCTAACAAGGAACAGAAAGTCCTTGTTCTAATTCAGAACTAAAACTTCACACATTATATTTAGTGTAATGATTCTAATAAGATTCATACAATCATACAGTGACAGGGTGGTATTCGGTTATTTATATTTCTACGTTAAATGTATACATCATTTGGTCATTATTCATAAAAATGCCATAAGACTCAGCTAGTTCAGCTTTGTCTGCCAGTGGAGGAGTTGCCGTAGGAACTGGTGGTGGCAGAGATGACACAAAGAAAAAACACTTGAATGTTCCCGTTATCTGTCACTACGTTAATCGTGTTTCTTTTTAATAAGTATTTGAACGAAGCCGGCGTGAAATTTGAGAACATCAAAGTGAGTTGTCAACAACAAACAAAATAGGGACAATCAGATGAGTGAGGATGATGCAATTATCATTCAACAAAACAAAGTGTTGCGTTATGTCATGTCAGGAAGAATGCCTCTGTGGATGGAGTTTCATGCATCATAACAACGTTAGATTGTTGCTATTGCAACAGCTTGTTATGACAACTGCTATAACACTCATATTAAAATGTAACTCCAATCTTGTTACAATGTAACAAGGGACTACAGACAAAGAAGCTCCACCTCTTATCTTTACTACTGAACTTATATACACGATCATGGGAACCACTTTCCTTGTGCAACAAACAATCTCTAAACATTCCTGTCCTTCTCTCCTCTCACTCTCATGTGTGTAGTCACATGCCGACTCCAGGCACGGCATTGTGGGATAGCTCTGTGAGATAGCTTGGCATGGTGCATGCGGTGCTCCGCTTACCGAGAGACTGGCTACACCTGCTGCCAGGGACCTGTGCATGCCTTCAAGCCGCTGACTGGATCTACCTGCTACTCCTGCTAGTGACAGCTTTCAGAGGACTGCATTGCACAGCGGTGTAGTGGAGGAACCTAGCTACTTGCTAGCATGCACACTATTGTGTGTACATTATTTCACTACAGTAGGGAGTTCAAGTGGTGGAACTTGACTCGACAGTTGGTTTCTAACTTCTAAAAGAAGCTGATGAAATGTGTTGATAGTGGGATGATTTGATAAGACTCATATGGATGGGATGGTGGTTTAAAATCATTGTCTTGTGTAGTGTTTACTCTAGACATCTCATCAGATGAGTGGAAAGTCAACACAAAGTTGTTTTGTTCCCTTCTTGTATGGAAATAATGTATGAGAGATAATGTTTGAGGAGATTAAAATGAAACTCTATGAGAGTTGATATGTTTAACAGAAACAGAACACTCTATGAATAGATTCCAGCAAAGGACATGATCAAATACATCACTGCAAAATACCCCGAAGCTACTTGTCTTTGTCACGCTGATGGGCCATATACAATATACTCATCAGTAATAATAACTGATATGTACAACAATGTGTGATCATCTTGATGTGTAACGGTTTTCTTCCTCTGAAGGAGAGGAGGACCAAAATGCAGCGTGGTTAGTGTTCAACATGTTTAATATAGACGATAACCGAGAACACTACAAATGTGAAAACCGAAATAGTCCTATCTGGTGCAATGACTCAAAGACAGAAGACAATCACCCACAAAATACCCAAAGAACATGGCTGCCTGAATATGGTTCCCAATCAGAGACAATGATAAACACCTGCTTCTAATAGAGCACCAATCTAGGCAACCATAGACTTACATAAACACCTAGACCAGGGAACACCCCATAAACATACAAAACCCCTAGACCAGGAAAACACATAAATCCCCCATGTCACACCCTGACCTAACCAAAGTAATAAAGAAAACAAAGATAACTAAGGCCAGGGAGTGACAGTACCCCCCCCCCCCCCCCCCACAGGTGCAAAACCCCTGGACCAGACAAAACACATAAATCCTGACCTAACCAAAATATTAAAGAAAACAAAGATAAAAGGCCAGGGCGTGACATGATGAGTCAGACAAAAATTCCACTTTTCTCGTTACATTCAAGGGCAAACAATAAAAATAATCCCATGATGTTTATGGCAAGTGTTGTCTGTTACAAAGAGTTTAACTGTTGAGATGCAGGTAAAAATTACCACCAATTCTGTGTTTTTTTTAAATTTCAAGCAGGGGTGGCGTTGTGTAAACCTGGTTTGATATTTAGAAAATTATGCCCATCTTAACAGTTAAACCCTTTGTACAAGACAGATAAATTATATAGCCATACATTAACTAAATTAATACTATGCAAGTCTTTATATATACTGTATGTAAAAATGGCTGAGCTCTTTTCATTAATAGAAAATAACTATTTACAACACTTGCTTATCTACAACACATACACCTCGTACTTAATAATAACAGGCACAAGTCAAGGACCTCATTAAAAACAAAG
Organism: Oncorhynchus nerka; assembly: GCF_034236695.1. Taxonomy (NCBI): domain Eukaryota; kingdom Metazoa; phylum Chordata; class Actinopteri; order Salmoniformes; family Salmonidae; genus Oncorhynchus; species Oncorhynchus nerka. The sequence continues at coordinate 31,411,820 of NC_088410.1, forward strand.
TTGGACTCTTTCTATAAGTAACATCATTCTTTTTAACCTGTTGCTTCTACTCGGGACGCTTGCGTCCCAACTAGAGCTCTGGAAATGCAAATGCGCTACGCTAAATGCTAATAGTATTAGTTAAAACTCAAAAGTTCATTAAAATACACATGCAGGGTATCGAATTAAAGCTACACTCGTTGTGAATCCAGGTAACAAGTCAGATTTTTAAAATGCTTTTCGGCGAAAGCATGAGAAGCTATTATCTGATAGCATGCAACACCCCAAAAGACCCACAGGGGACGTAAACAAAATAATTAGCATTTCGGCGTTACACAAACCGCACAATAAAATAGAAAACATTCATTACCTTTCACCATCTTCTTTGTTGGCACTCCTAGATGTCCCATAAACACTATTTGGGTCTTTATTTCGATTAAATCGGTCCATATAAAGCCTAGATATCGTTATATGTAGACTGTGTGATAAACGAAAAAAACATTGTTTCAAAACCTAACGTCATTTTTAAAATTCAAAAGTCGACGATAAACTTTCACAAAACACTTCGAAATACGTTTGTAATGCAACTTTAGCTATTAGTAAACGTTAATAAGCGATAAAATTCATCAGGAGGCGATGTAATGATCATTAGCTGTCCGTCTGGAAAAATGTCCGGCTAGAAACTCAACGAAAATATCCGGTCCTAGACCGGATTAGATACGGTGTCCTGTATGTGTTTGACCAAGAAAAAACTCGAAGGGAAATGACAAGACTCTAGACACCCTGTGGAAGCTGTAGGTACTGCAACCTCAGTCAATTAATTGTGGTTCACGTTTATCAATGGGTTCAAGTAGCGCATGGATATATTTTCCCCATTTTCAGTGATCAGTTTTTCCTGTGCTTTTCGATGTAAATGCCGTTCTGGTAAAGCCACAGCAGTGATTTAACCAGTTTTTTAAACGTCTGAGTGTTTTCTATCCACACAGACTAAGCAAATGCATATACTATATTCCTGGCATGAGTAGCAGGGCGCTGAAATGTTGCGCGATTTTTAACAGAATGTTCAAAAAAGTAGAGGGTCGACTGAAGAGGTTAACAAACTTTTAAGAACTGATAACAGGCCATAACTAGATCTGCTGTGTTCGGCATTGTACGTTTACCACAAGCATGTGGAAAGTTAATATAAATATATTATATACAGAGCGATAACAGATATCTAAAGATGATATGTGTCACGACTTCCACCGAAGGTGGCTCCTCTCCCTGTTCGGGCGGCGCTGCCACCAATCCCTTTCTTTTTAGTTTGGTTTTGTCTGTCTTGTTGCTCACCTGGTTCTAGTTGAGGTTATTAGTGGGGTATTAAATCTCGCCCTACCCTCTTGGGTTTGTGCGGGATTGTTTGTGTAGCTGTCATTTGTTTGGGTTTGTTCTGTGGAACAAGTATTTTTCTTTTCTGGAATTCGTTCCTGTCGTTTTGTGGCTACTGTTGGTGTCCTGTTCCTGTTCTTTGGACTTGTAAATAAATGCCCTTTCTTGCAATTTGCTCTCTCCTGCGCCTGACTCCACACCCACCTCTCCTAGGGAGAATCTGACAGAATTCCGCACCGCAAATCATGGAGTCAGCAGGAGCGAACGCGCCCTCCCCGTCCATGGAGGAGCGTGTCCTCCAGCATACAGCCGTGCTGCACCGTCTGGGGACGGCTATGGATCAAGTGATGGCGAGAATGGAGAGATGGGAGAGGTGCAGCCTCCCTACCCCGTCTTCAGCCACTCTCCAGCCTGCACCACCACCTTCTCCGGCGGCGTCCGGCCCCAGCGGGATTCGGCCCACGCTCCTGAGGGACTACGATGGGACAGCTGCCGGGTGCAAGGGGTTCCTGCTCCAGCTGGAGCTTTACCTTTCACCCGACTCCCTGGAGCTTTACTGTTTACCCAACTCCCTCGGGAGAGGAGAGTGTCAACGCCCTCATCTCCTGCCTTTCAGGCAAAGCCCTGGAGTGGGCCAACGCGGTCTGGGAGGGTCCAGATTCGGCGAAGGACCATTACCCAGAGTTCACCCGCCGCTTCCGGGCTGTGTTCGATCACCCACCAGAGTGCAGAGCTGCGGGTGAACGGCTGTTTCACCTGAGGCAGGAGATGAGTAGCGCACAGGATTTCGCGCTGGAGTCCCGGACTCTGGCCGCCGGCACGGGTTGGAATGACAGGGCCCTGATGGACCACTATAAGTGTAGCCTGCGATAGGACATCTGCTTGTCGAGACACCACCCTCACTCTGGACCAACTGATCGACATGTGGTTTAGTACCACATCTGGCCATTATGAGTACCTTGTCATGCCGTATGGGTTGAAAAATGCTCCAGCCGTTTTCCAATCCTTTGTAGATGAGATTCTCCGGGGACCTGCACGGACATGCTGTGGTGGTTTTCATCGATGACATTCTGATCTAAACCGCGCATGTGTCTATGGTGATCAGGTTACTTGAACGACTGTTGGAGCATGACCTGTAAGTCAAGGCCGAGAAATGTGTGTTCTCCAAACAAGCCGTCTCTTTCCTGGGTTATCGCATTTCCACATCTGGGGTGGTGATGGAGTGTGACCGCATTGCGGCCGTGCGTAATTGGCCGACTACGACCACAGTAAAGGAGGTGCAGCGGTTTTAGGGTTTTCCAATTACTACCGGAGGTTTATCCAGGGTTTTGGGCAGGTGGCTGCTCCCATTACCTCACTGCTGAAAGGGGGGTACGTTTGCGGTGGTCGGCGGAGGCGGACAGGGCTTTTGGTCGTCTGAAGGCGTTGTTTACCGATGCTCCCATATTGGCGCATCCGGGCCCCTCTTTGGCATTGATAGTGGAGGTGGACGTGTCGGAGGCTGGTGTTGGAGCTGTGCTATCACTGCGCTCGGGCACGCCCCTGAAGCTTCGCCCTTGCGCCCTTTTCTCTAACTAAAAGCCATCTGCTTAAAATAAGCATAGCGACATTCATATTCCAAGGTAAATGCTAAATTATGCTAAAAACTAGCCTTTTACAATGACAACTGTCACAAATAAAGTGCAACATTTACTGTGGAATAAACTGGAATATTGTGATGCTGATTATACTATTCAACACATTCATCTCACCCTCTCTCTGGGGTAATACATTGACTTTGTAATGCATATTAATAACTATTATCAAAGCTAGCACACAGTATATTTTATACTTTGTATTTTTTCCAGCCCCAGCTCTGAGAGGTGGCCTCTGAGAGGTGGCCTCTGTCAATGGCCTTTCTGAAGCTGCTTGAAGGCTCTTCCCACTTTTTCTAAGGTGAGAGACACACAAACACAAACAAACACACACACCTATCCCCACCTACGCTCCAACTTTAACCCTCAACTCTTCAATATGGACCCAGCTGGTGTCGTAAGTATGGTGTTGTATGAGTATATAGAAGGAGGCTGGACTACTGCTCTGAATCCATTCAATACTCTCAACTCTCAATATACTCTCTTTTCCATTGTGGGGGAGATTTTGTGTTGTTTTTGGGTAGACGCTGGCAAATCATTTCATTTGCAGCCAAGAGTAGTTATTTGTTTGTCTCATTTTGAGCCAATACTTAAACTGATGTAATGTTGTCGATCATTTTTAGGACATTCTGAATTCTGCATATATTTATAACCACACTGAACAGATGTTGGGCATCCTGATGGTAGATATAAAATATGCCTTGTCTCAAGAAGTTCCACTTTAAAATAAAATCCATCCTTCCTTTCCTCCATTGTCCTCCTCCAATCTTTATACACCAAGGATGATGACGAACATATAATGCATTTTAAAAACAGAACAAAACATGTGCTTGGCTTATCCTATCCAAATATGGCTCATGAAGACATTATCTCCAGTAAATGACATTGCATTTCTGACGTTACAAAAATAAACAAACACAGCTAAAGAAACAGGAGAATATGTAGAGAAAATAATGATTTCTCTTGCAAGTACATACAGTTCATATATGTCATTATTTTGATATTGTCACACCCTGATATGTTTCACCTGTCCGTGTAATTGTCTCCACCACCCTCTGGGTGTCGCCCGTCTTCCCCATTATCTCCTGTGTATTTATACCTGTGTCCTCTGTTTGTCCGTTGTCAGTTTGTCTTGTTTGTTAAGTCAACCAGCATTTTTGTTATTAGCTCCTACTTTTCCCAGTCTCTCATTTGTCTCGCCCTCCTGGTTTTGACCCTTGCCTGTCCTGACTCTGAGCCCACCTGCCTGACCACTCTGCCTGCCCCTGTGCCTACCTGCTGACATGTACCTTTGCCCCACCTCTGTTTTACTGACCCCTGCCTCCCTTGACCTGTCTATTGCTTGCCCCTGTTGGAATATTAAACTATTGCCAATTCTACGTGTCTGATTCTGGGTCTTACCTTGATTCCTGATCGATACTAACTTCTTTCCCTACCCACAGTTAGCTGTGTGATGTAAACAATTACTCTTGCTTCTGGCTTTAGTTTAAACTCCTCCAGATTCTGGTTCAGAGTGCTGGCAAGTATCTCAGAGATCTGTTGAAGGAGATGAAAGAAACATCATTTAGTCAAACAATTATCACCCTTTACAGCTCTTTCAATTCACACACACTGCATAATTAAATATACATCTTGTCATGAAACTGACCACTTAGGTTCATTTGTCTCAATTGTCAGACTCGGGCACATATAATTAATATGTCTGTATCTGTCATTTCAGCCATGACAATGTCTTTAACCTATTGTGTGAATTGGCGTGAAGGATTGGAAACAATTTGTCATACATGCAATGACAGAATTACAATGACACTCAAAATGTCTCTGTCCAATCTAACTATCCCATACCTGCTCTAGCTCCACCTCGCTCTGTTTCTTGCCCTCTGATTGGTTCTTGTGTGGTAACAGGAAGAGCTCAGCGGCCGTTGGCACACCTGGAAACACTGCAAACAACAGCTGATCCTCTGGAAAGTCTGACACCTGTTGACAATACCGTTACAATATGTTCATACTTGTATGGTATTCTTAATCTACAGTCCAAATTACTGCCCTTAGATTATATTAATATTTAATATGTTTGAAATCAAAGGAGAGGGAGGTGACAATTAAATACATTTGGGCATGACCAAGATGTGGTAATAACCAATACAACCTCCAGGTAAACAATGTTACAACATGTCACTAAACCAATAGATGACAAGTCAACATTAATACAACTTAAAAAAAATTGGACACCTAGCATCATAATACGTTATGAAGCGGTTATAACATAATATGTCATAACATTGTACATAACTTGTCATAACATTATCATAACACTGTCATGACACATATATTTAGACTTGTTGTGACACACAGTACCAGTCAAACACTTGCTCTGGGTGTGCAGAGCCGCCAGGGACCTGATCTCCCAGTGCCCCCCTGATCTCCCAGTGCCAGCAGCGGAGGACCTAATGCCCCAGCTTGTGCTGTATGGGGTGGGCCGAAGGCCTATTCCACCGAAGGCCTTCACCAAGCTCTGGTCTACCCTCACGTGTCTAAAGGATGCACTGTGGTCCTCCCACAACCTGCTGGTTGCGGAGTAGAGACCACCCCCCAGGCGGTGGCCATGGTAGCCCCGGAAGTACTGGGGTGGTACAGAAGAAAGGGGGCCTCGACCCAAGGCGAAAGGTCCCCCACAACACCCAAGGTCCTGGCGGCCACGGCCTGACAGCGCTGCAGCGCCTAGGGCGACGCGCCTAGGGGAGGTATCTCCTCTGGGCCGCGACGGACAGGACGATAATTGATTCGGAGGAGCAGGAGGAGGCGAGTTTGATAAGGACTCACCCCGTTCCTGTACAAACGACCGAAGACAGCCATTTAACAGTGACTTTTTAACATGTTTTTCATGTCTTAAAAATGTTTTACCTTTGTTAAATCATTTGTACACATTTTAAATGGCTTTTTGAGAGTTGGATGGTTTTTACAAGAAAAAATACTTTTATTCATGGTTGCTTCTATTGATTTTAACAACATCTACTTTTTAACACATTTACATGTAATATTCAAATGCTGTTTTTTATGCTTTTATGCAGTTTTTATGTGTATAAATGTGCAAAAAATATATGGGCTGTGTTAGAGCCGATTTGGACATATTTGTATAAAAGACCGAACATATGGAGCTCCATGTATATTTGTGTAAATATATTAAATAATAATGTAAATGATGAAATATTAGGTACGTACCTTTATGATTTATATTTACCTGATTGAGATATATTCATTTGTTGTTAGTGTAACTTAGTTTTTGGCCCCCCCCTCTTGCCTATTCATTGTATTGTGGTAAGTGTGTTAGGATAAAGGCAGGAAATTGGGCCTTCGGGGGAAGAGTCCTTGCTAGATGCGGGAGCGGTATAGTTTTTTGACCATACAGACATATAGACAGACATACAGACAGGTCATAATATGTATTTTCCATATCAAGTATTCTATGCTTTAAGTTGATTGGAGACTCATTTATTTGTTAGATATAAGAAGAATAAACATTTTTGTTGCACCATATCCCTGGATGTCATTGAATGTTTGGCCGTTTGGAAACCTTGACTGTGGACTGTATGCGTACCAAACAACCCGCTTCAGGCTTGGGCAGTGGCTATGGTAAAGACTAAAGGAAGCCACTACAATCAAGTCAAAAAACTCCGTGAAGGATTACTATCGGAAGGAAATCTCCGGTTCGGACACGCGCTGGATATTGTTCTATTTGTAATTGCATTCGGATCGTAAGGACAGCTCCCTTGGAAGGATTTGAACTCCTAGAATTCGCCAGCCGTGAGTAACCACTGCGAATGAATGAGCTGCCCTGTTCAATGCGATCGTTTGATCATGCATATTATGGAAGCGCAAATGTGCTTTTAATTGGAATGTTTGATAAACTTGGGAATGGAATTCAAAAGACAGCATTGTGAAAACAATTAAGAAGTTTAAGTTTGGGAAACACTGAGATCCTACGCACAATGTAGCCTAATCTTATGTCTAATATTTGACCTAACGTGGAAATGCAATGCATCAACGCAACGAATGCAATCTAAGGATCTAAAGATACTGCGTGTTTAAACTTCATTAAAGGGACAACTTATAATGGGATGAAATGTTTAAAACGCATCTAAAATGCCGAACTTGCACATGTTCAATTCAAAATGGATCAAATATGCTGAAATGGAGGACTGTGTTTTAAAGCATTAAAGGAGGTCTAAAGGGGCATTACGTTTAACAATCAAAAACCAACAACTGTGTCATTGTAAATTGAGTGAACTAAAAGTGAATGATGGAGGATGAAATTCCAAATAAGACTCCACTGGAGAGGGCAGAGGAGCATCTAAATTCACTCTATGCAGCCCGGAGAGGCAAACTTGGAGTGTGTACACGCAAAATGAATGAAATAAAAGCCCTTCTTGTTGATGGAGGAAACATTGAAACTGTGGATGAGAGTCTTGAAGCATTTCATGCTGTTCTCAATGACTTTAAGAATGCTCATGATTCTGTGCTAGAGCTGGTCACAGAGGAGGAACACGAACAGGAGAGCATTAACTATTATCAACCAAGAATGAGAACTTATGAACATTTCCCGAAAGAGGTGGAAATATGGAAAAAAGCTGAAATCGAGCCACAGACGCTCATTGAACCACACGACAGCATTTCCAATGTGTCAAAAACATCAAGTAAAACAAAGTCTTCTAAAACTGCTTCCTCAGTGTCCTCTGCACGCCTAAAAGCTGAGGCAGAACGAGCAGCTCTACTAGCTCGCCAAGCATCATTACAGGACAAGCATGCATTGGAACTGGAGAAAGCTCAACTGGAACAACAGAAAGCTCAACTGAATGTTAGGATGGAAAAAATGGCACTGGAAACGGACATAGCAGCATATAATGCCAAACTGAAGGTTCTGGAGAGTGTTGAGTCAACTTCTCAATCCCATTCTGTGCCAGCCCATTTTCTAAGCCAAGAAGATGGAATTAACTCTTATTATGAGAACCAGGAACCCGAGGTCTATAAGGAACCTGAACCATCACCTGTTGAGTTTGCTGCATTAGGTGCAGTTCCAAAGACCCCACTACAAAGAGTTTTACAACAACCGACCACAAAGCCATCAAAACCTATTCAGAAAAAAGTCATAAACCACACCCTTCAGCAGCCAACATCAAGGTCTAGCAATCAACACAGAATCAACACTGCGGGTATCAGCCATAATACCAGCCATGATAGCCACTCTACTGTCATGCAAAGGCAGAATGAAATTGCTGACCTCCTTATACTACAGCACAAACAGGCCACACTCCCTGTTAGGGAGATACCTATGTTTGACGGTGATCCTCTAAACTTTAGGCCATTTATGCGTGCATTTGAGCATGGAATAGAAGATAAAACAAGCAGTCACCAGGATAGGCTCTATTACCTGGAACAGTACACCTCTGGTCAGCCCAAGGATCTGGTCTGTAGTTGTCTGCATATGGAAGCCAGAAGAGGCTATACAGAGGCTAAGAGGTTGTTAAAGGAACACTTTGGCAATGAAATCAAAGTCACCACTGCTTACATGGAAAAAGCTTGGAACTGGATAAACATCAAACCGGATGATGGAAAGGGACTGGGTGGCTATGCACTCTATCTTAGAGGATGCTGTAACGCTATGCAAGACCTACAGAACATGGAAGAGCTTAATCTTCCCTCCAACATAAAGTTGATCATGTCAAAACTTCCCTACAAACTAAGGGAAAAATGGAGGTCTAAGGCATGTGATATTTTAGAGAGAAGCCACCTGAGGGCCCAGTTCAGTGACCTTGTGACGTTCATGGAAAAACAGGCCAAAATACTGCAGGATCCGTTGTACGGAGATATCCAAGATCCCCTGTCCAACAAAAAGTTTTTTAAAACCAAAACAGAAGCTGACTTTAAACAGCAGTTCAAATCCAAGAGTAGGGGAAGCAGCTTTGCCACTGCAGTAGATGTAGTGGCAGATTGTAACTCGGAAAAACCTCTAAAAGAACAAACATTCAAAATCAAGAAACCAGGCGCCTACCCTTCTGATGCTCCCAGTGTCTCATGTGTATTTTGCGCTGGTGAGCATTTCCTGGTCGACTGCCAACAGGTGAAGGCACAGCCACACGAAGCCAAGGTTGGGTTTCTGAGATCAAAAGGCCTTTGTTTTGGCTGTTTGATGAGAGGACACTTAAGCAAAGAATGTAAAAGAAGGATGACCTGTCAGAAATGTCAAAGAACGCACCCCACTATCCTGCACATTGAAGGAAGAGAGAGATTTAGATCTCTGAAGGCAGATACGAGGGGTGTAGCAGTAAAGCGGGAGGAGACTGTCAGCAGTGCTCTTGTTTCCCTGGAAGCTGGTGAAGATACCGGGGCCGGTACAGATTGTGCACTTGCGATTGTGCCAGAACAAGTAAAGATGGCAAATGGAAGCAAGTCTACGTTAACCTATGCATTTCTCGATTCTGGTAGCTCAGCAACATTTTGTACGGAGAGACTCATGAGGCAGTTGCAAGCTAAAGGCAGCGAGACTGAAATTCTGCTACGCACAATGGGGCAGGAGAGTCCTACCAAGAGTTTTGAGATATCTGGATTAGAGATTGGCAATGTGGAAGGTGAAACATTTCTTGCATTACCAAAGGTCTACACCCAAAATAAGATCCCAGTGACAAGAGAGAACATTCCCACTCAGAAAGATCTCAAAAGGTGGCCATACCTGAAAGAAGTTCAGTTGAAGGAAATTGACGCCGACGTCGAACTCCTGATTGGCGTAAATGCTCCAAAGGCAATGGAACCCTGGAAAATCATAAATAGTCAAGGCAACGGACCGTATGCAGTGAAAACCCTCTTTGGATGGGTGATGAACGGTCCTCTTAACAATTGTACCATGGCAGAAGAATCTGGGCATCCTACAGTGATGGCCAATCGTATCTCAATTGCCGACCTGGGGGTTCTTCTTGTAAATCAGTACAACCATGACTTCCCTGAGAGAGGGTATGAAGAGAAAAGTGAGATGTCAGCTGAGGATCGTAGGTTTATGGAGATCGTATCAAGCTCCATAACCCTCAAAGACCATCACTACTACTTACCGTTGCCCTTTCGCAAAACAAATGTAGTCCTGCCAAACTATCGTGACATGGCAAAGCAGCGGGCTCTAAATATTATCAGGAAGTTCAAGAAGGACAAAGGTTACGCTGCAGAGTACAAAGGCTTCATGGAAGAGATGATAACAAAAGGTTATGCCGAGAAGGTACCACAAGAACAGCTCCTCAGAGAGAAAGGCAAGGTATGGTACATACCACACCATGGCGTTCACCATAAGCGCAAAGGAACGATACGAGTAGTGTTTGACTGTTCATCATCCTATAAAGGTATATCTCTTAACAGTGAACTCCTTCAAGGCCCTGACCTGGCAAACACGCTTATAGGAGTCTTGCTAAGATTTCGGCAAGAGCACATTGCCATGATGGCAGACATCGAAGGAATGTTCCATCAAGTACGTGTCCATGAAGATTACTTAGACTTCCTGCGATTCCTATGGTGGCCGGATGGTGATACTAACAAAAGATTGGAGGAGTACAGAATGACGGTACATCTTTTCGGTGCTATATCCTCTCCAAGTTGTGCAAACTTTGCACTGCGAAAGACTGCAGAAGACAACTGTGAGAGGTACGATGAAGAGGTAATTCAAACAGTCAAGTCCAACTTCTATGTTGATGACTGCCTCAAGTCAGTGGCCACAGAAGAACAAGCCATAGCTCTCACGAAAAACCTCAGGGATGTGTGCTCTCAGGGTGGGTTCAAATTGACCAAGTGGGTCAGCAACAGCCGCACTGTGCTGGCTTCTATCCCTGATGAACACAAAGCCAAGCAGATAAAAGAACTGGACCTGGACAGAGAAAAGCTGCCTGTTGAAAGAGCACTTGGAATCCGATGGAACATTGAAAGTGATGCATTTACCTTCCGAGTCACTGTCAAGAACAGACCCCTTACAAGAAGAGGTATTCTCTCAACTGTCAGCTCTATTTATGATCCATTAGGTTTCCTCGCCCCATTTATATTAAAGGCAAAGCAAATTCTTCGAGTGCTCTGCAAGCTAAAGTTTGGATGGGACGAAGTCATCCCTGAAGGACACTCTATTTCATGGCAGAGATGGCTCTCAGAGCTGGACCAGCTCTCCAGATTCCAGATAGACAGGTGTATGATGCCTGAGAACTTTGGTCAAGTCAAGACGGCACAGCTGCATCACTTCGGTGATGCAAGTGAACAAGGTTACGGCACGGCAAGCTACCTTAGGTTCACAAACGGTATGGAAAAGGTTCACATTGCATTCATACTGGGGAAATCAAGGGTGACTCCACTCAAGCAGATGACAATCCCCAGACTGGAACTTGCTGCAGCAACATTGGCAGTGCGAGTGGACAGGATGTTAAGGTTGGAGCTCCAGATTGAACTTGAGGAGTCAACTTTTTGGACGGACAGCCAGTCTGTGCTAAAATACATCCGCAATGATACCAAGAGATTCCATACCTTTGTGGCTAATAGGGTTGCTATGATCCGTGACCTATCGAAAGCAAAACAGTGGAGGTATTTGAACTCAAAACACAACCCAGCCGATGATGCCTCAAGAGGATTACATGTTGAAATGTTCCTGAACTCAAAGAGATGGCGCAAAGGACCAGAATTCCTGGAGAAACCAGAAACTCAATGGCCGAAAGTCCCCGAGGAGCTTGGCTCCATCCCTCCGGATGATCCAGAGGTGAGAAAAGACGTAATGGTAAACCATACAAGTGTGGAAGAAAAGAGTCCAACCAGCAAACTGATTGAGTACTATTCAACATGGAACAGCTTGAAGAAAGCAGTTGCCTGGATGCTGAAACTGAAGAAACGTCTTCTACAGTTAAGCCAGAAAAGGAAAATTCTCTCTCAAACCGATCCAAGATCAGCTCAGAGTCTGACAAACTCACTAAAGGAACAAATTGACAAGTTCAAACTGACGTTTGGAAAAGAAAGTCTTTCTGTGGATGACCTAGATGAAGCAGAAAAGGTCATCATTCGATTTGAACAACGACAGCACTTTAAACAAGAAATTGCACTAGTTGTGAAAGGAAAACAATGTGCCAAGAGAAGTGGCTCAATCTGTAAGCTTGATCCAATTATTGACGATGGCATTCTGAGAGTAGGAGGAAGGTTAAGCAAAGCTGCTATGCCTACGGAACTAAAGAATCCTATGATCCTGCCCAAAGACTCCTACGTCTCTAGACTGATCTTACTACACATCCATGAGCAGGTTGGCCACTCTGGGAGAGGTCACATGCTTTCTAGACTTCGCCAGCGATATTGGATACCCTGTGCCAACTCTTTAGCAAGGAAGATCCTTAAGAGCTGTGTCTTTTGCAGGCGGATGCAAGCTAGAGCTGGAGAACAGAAGATGGCCGACCTTCCACAAGATCGGGTGTCACCTGATTTGCCGCCTTTCACCCACGTGGGCATAGATTATTTCGGCCCCATAGAGGTGAAGCGAGGCCGCGTTCATGTGAAGCGTTATGATCTTTACTTGCCTTGTGAGTCGAGCTGTCCATCTAGAAGTTGCTAGTTATCTGGATACTGATTCCTGCATCAATGCCCTGCGCAGGTTCATCTGTCGAAGGGGCCCAGTAACAAGTATCAGAACAGACAATGGCACCAACTTTGTTGGAACACACAGAGAGCTAGGAGAAGCTATGAAAGCATGTGACCTCTCCCAGAGTGGCCAACCTGCTCATGGATGTGTAGTAAGATCAGTCTAGAGACGTAGGAGTCTTTGGGCAGGATCATAGGATTCTTTAGTTCCGTAGGCATAGCAGCTTTGCTTAACCTTCCTCCTACTCTCAGAATGCCATCGTCAATAATTGGATCAAGCTTACAGATTGAGCCACTTCTCTTGGCACATTGTTTTCCTTTCACAACTAGTGCAATTTCTTGTTTAAAGTGCTGTCGTTGTTCAAATCGAATGATGACCTTTTCTGCTTCATCTAGGTCATCCACAGAAAGACTTTCTTTTCCAAACGTCAGTTTGAACTTGTCAATTTGTTCCTTTAGTGAGTTTGTCAGACTCTGAGCTGATCTTGGATCGGTTTGAGAGAGAATTTTCCTTTTCTGGCTTAACTGTAGAAGACGTTTCTTCAGTTTCAGCTGGCTCCCCGTCGGGGAATTGAACCCCGGTCTCCCGCGTGACAGACAGGATTAAAGGAAATGTAACAAAACATTTCCAAAAGAAAATAAAAAACTGTCAAATATTTGGACACACCTCCTCATTAAAAGGTTTTTCTTAATTTTTATATGTCCTACATTGTAGAATAATAATGAAGACATCAAAACTATGAAATAACAAATATGGAATCATGTAGTAACCAAACAACTGTTTAAACAAATCAAAATAGATTTTCTGTTTGAGATTCTTCAAAGTAGCCACCCTTTGCCTCGATGACAGCTTTGCACACTCTTGGCATTCTCTCTACCAGCTTCACCATGAATGCATGTAAATTAACCGATGTGCCCTGTTATAATAAGTTAATTTTTAAAATGATTTCCTTCTAAATGCGTTTGAGCCAATCAGTTGTCTTGTGACAAGGTAGCGGAGGTACAGTATAGAGAAGATAGCCATATTTGGTAAAAGACCAAGTTCATATTATGGCAAGAACCGCTCAAATAAGCAAAGAGAAACAACAGTTCATCATTACTTTTAGACATGATGTAAAGTTAATATTGAACATTTCAAGAACTTTGAAAGTTTCTTCAAGTGCACTCGTAAAAACCATCAAGCGCTATGATGAAACTCTCTCTCATGAGGACGACCACAGGAAAGGAAGACCCAGAGTTACCTCTGCTGCAGACAATAATTTAATTAGAGTTACCAGCCTCAGAAATTGCAGCCCAAATAACTAATTCAGAGTTCAAGTAACAGACACATCTCAACATCAACTGTTCAGAGGAGACTGCGTGAATCAGGCCTTCATGGTCAAATTTGTATTTTTATTGTTTTTATTTAATTTGCTATCTTGCATGTGTGATTTCATGAAAGTTAGATTTTTATAGTAATTTATTTGAATTTGGCGCTCTGCATTGTCACTGGCTTTTGGCCAGGTGGGACGCGTCCCACATATCCCAGAGAGTGTGGTGCAAGAGGTTAACATGTCCTCTTTTTTACCCAAGAGAGTGCATTTCTTGTGGGCATCCCTTTCTCATTCTCGCCCCCTTCCTTTCCTGGGTGACAACTGTACTTTACTTCACAGAATAAAGTTATAGGTGAATCGTCATGAACTATTTATAACAACATTGTTGGAAATAATGCACTACGGAAGGTGTGATGAAGATATAATAACCCAATATCGTTCACGAAGAATGAAAAACAGAATCCACTTCATGGTGTGTTTATAATAGTAACAACTGTTTCATCAGATTTTTTTCAACATTTTGTTAAAAATCGCGCAAAATTTCAACGTCCTGCTACTCATGCCAGGGATATAGTATATGCATATGATTAGTATGTGTGGATAGAAAACACTCTGAAGTTTCTAGAACTGGTTAAAGCATGTCTGCGACTATAACAGAACGTGTTTAACAGGCAAAACCCCAAGGAAAACTGTTCACCAAAAAAATTATATATATCAATCCGCCAGTTGGCTGAAATATCTATGGCAAGGGAAAATAGATAGTTCCCAGTTTACAAGTCCTACAGCTTCCACACGATGTCGCCAGTCTTGGCAATTGGCTTGAAGTTGATCCTTGGTGAAATGAAGAAGAGGCACTTCATGTCATCCGGTACACGACAGGAAGTTTTGAAAGGGAGAATATCGACCATCATTTCAAGACGTGGAGCTATTGAATACACATCTCCCCGTGATCAATTTGATCGATTATTAACGTTTACTAATACCTAAAGTTCGATTACAAAAGTAGTTTGAAGTGTTTTGTCAAAGTTTATAGGCAACTTTTTAAATTTAAATAAATGACGTTGAGTTTTGTAAAGCAGTTTTTTCCTGGATCAGACGGGCTTCATAAATGGATATTTTGGGTATACATGGACGGATTTAATCGAAAAAAAGACCCAATTGTGATGTTTATGGGACATATAGGAGTGCCAACAAAGAAGCTCGTCAAAGGTAATGAATGTTTTATATTTTATTTCTGCGTTTTGTGTAGTGCCGGCTACGCTAATTCTTTTGTTTACGTCCCCTTCAGGTATTTCGGGGTGTTGCATGTTATCAGATAATAGCTTCTCATGCTTTCGCCAAAAAGCATTTTAAAAATCTGACTTGTTGGTTAGATTCACAATGAGTGTAGCTTTAATTTAGTACCCTACATGTGTGTTTTAATGAAAGTTTGAGTTTTAGCGAGTACTATTAGCATTTGGCGTTGCGCATTTGCATTTCCTGTTGGCTAGCGTCTCACCTTGCTCTAAGAGGTTAAAGAGACAAGATACAGCCCTGCAGAGGTGTTTTTTCAGCCACATTTGGGCTTGGACAAAATTCCCTCAAACGCTCACTCATCTGACAGTCTGACCCACCTGCTCTCCTCCCATATCAGATTTTTCACTTGACTTTTCCAATGAGTGGGGGGCATAAAATGCCAGCGCTACCCAAGTACTCATAGCCAGAAGGCTTTTTAGACTAATGAGTAATCGCAATTGCATCCTATCCAATTCCCTCTCCCATTCCTTCTTTACCTCTTTCCCTCATTGCAAGTCATTTCTTTGCTCTCTATTTGTCCACTACTTTGCAACTCAAATAGTGATTTTAAGGCTTGAAAATGTATGTGCTTCATGTGTATGTGACTTGCCGACTATGCCACTCCATTGTCTGCTCTATAAAGAACCCATAAAAACATTAGTGGCTTTTAAAATGGACACGTATTGCTGGTTGGAACCCGTGCCTCGCTGCGGAAAGTGGATAAAGGCCATTATAAAGAAAAACATTTAGTAGCAGCTATTTTGAGGTCTTTGTTATTAGTTATTACTAGTTATATATACTAGTTATTTGGCAAGATGTACTTTTCCCCTCATGAAATAAATACACTTTCGCGAAAACATGGAGCTTGAGATTGGATTGAAAAATGGGTAACATTTTATTTGGCACCTAGGGTCATAATACATTATGACACGTTCATAACCATGTCATAGAAGGTCATAACAGCTGAATCAACAAACTCTCATTATATGGTCAGAACATTGTCATGGCACATGTATTTAGACCTTTTGTGACATTTTTATGGCTGGTTATGACATCTACATAAGAGTGTCAAAACCTACAAAACCTACCACACAAAGCAAATAATTCCATTACATCGTAGCCTACTTGTAAACAGTATGTTTATGTTATATTACATTTTATAATGTCGTGAAGTGCATTTTCTTAGTCCAAGTAAAGAGACACAGGATGGTCATAATGCTTAATGACAGTGTCATAAACTGTATTTTCTTAGTCCAAGTAAAGTCACACAGGATGGTCATAATGCTTCATGACAGTATGTTTTTTCCATGGGTTACTCAAAATACGATGAAAAAAAATAATTGCAACAACATCAAAGGATTTAACTCTAAATTGTATTATTTATTCAAATGTATGTTTTCCCTGCCAAGAAGCTTCCTTTCCCTTGGATGCAGCAGATGAACAAAATAGAGAATGCTGCAATGCAGTGACACCACTAAAGAAAGCTAAAAACTTAAACTTCATACCAAATATACTGTATTCTGGAAAACAGCAAACACTTTCACACATTCTCCAATATATTACAATCCTGTTTTCTAAATGTTTTATTTTCTAAAGCTAGCTCTCAACTACTTATGTATCTAGCTACTTAAATGTTAGCTACCATCTAGTTACAGTAGTGTTTGTTTAGCTAAGGTTAGCTGCCCTACCACTAAATATGGTGGTGTTCAAAACAACTAATTACACCCAATGCTGTTGTTGAGGAAACAACAGTACATCAGATTCACTATCTCTATATAGTGCTACTTGTACAAATGAATTATAGAAGAGTATTGTGTGCTAAATGTAACAAAAACCCATTGACAAGAACAACAATTAGCTAGCTATGGTTGGCTTGCTAATGTTAGCGGTTAACAGCGGTGTACATAATGTTGTGAAAAAACAAGCTTTGTTGCCAAAATATGGAATTGTTTTGTTGTTGTAAGGGTAATAATAATATAATTCAGATACGTCTATCATGTACATGACCATATGTCAGTTATAAGTTCCAAAGAGGGTGTTTGGTCCTTCTCCTGTTTTCATCCCAGTCATCAGTGACAGAGCATTGGGCTAGGCACATGTTTGACATCAATGTCTGTACAATTACAATGGTGGTGAAATTGCCAATTTTAGGAAATGTTATATAACATACTATTTACAACTAGAATGGATTGGTTTGCCCTGTGTGGTATATTTTGTAGGCTTTGACACATAGATGACATAACCAGACATAACATATTTTAACATACAGTACCAGTCAAAAGTTTGGAAATTCAAGGGTTTTTCTGTATTTTTACTATTTTCTACATTGTAGTGAAGACGTCAAAACTATGAAATAACACATATGGAACCATGTAGTAACCAAAAAGGTGTGAAACAAATCAACATATATTTTAGATTGTAGATCCTTTGCCTTGATGACAGCTTTGCACAGTCTTGACATTCTATTAACCAGCTTCACCTTGAATGCTTTTCCAACAGTATTGAAAGAGATCCCACACTTTTTGAAATCTGACAAAGTGGCTGGATTAACAAGAAGTGAATCTTTTAACCGATGTATAAAACTTATTTTTTCATGTTTTTTTTATTATTACTATTTCTGTCATTTGAATTTGGCGCTCTGCAATTTCACCGGATGTTGTCAAGGTGGGTCGCTAGCGGCACGCCTGCGCCAGAGAGGTTAAAGCTACACCTGTTGTGAATCCAGCCAACATGTCAAATTTCAAAAAGGCTTTTTGGTGAAAGCAAACGATGCTATTATCTGAGGATTGCACCATAGTAAACAAAGAGAGAGAAGCATATTTCAACCCTGCAGGCGCGACACAAAACACAGAAATAAAAATATTATTCATGCCTTACCTTTGACGAGCTTATTTTGTTGGCACTCCAATATGTCTCATAAATATCACAAATGGTCCTTTTGTTCGATTAATTCCGTCAATATATATCCAAATTGTCAATTTATTTGGTGCGTTTGATCCAGAAAAAGACAGGTTCCAACTTGCGCAACGTGACTACAAAATATCTCAAAAGTTACCTGTAAACTTTGCCAAAACATTTCAAACTACTTTTGTAACATGGAGTCCCAATGAAAACCCATTGAAAAGAGAGTGACCTCATAAAAAAACAAATCTGAAAGGTTTGTCCTCGGGGTTTCACCTGCTAAATAAGTTATGTTATACTCACAGACATGATTCAAACAGTTTTAGAAACTGCAGAGTGTTTCTATCCAAATCTACTAATAATATGCATATCATATCTTCTGGGGATGAGTAGCAGGCAGTTGAATTTGGGCAAGCATTTAATCCGGACGTGAAAATACTGCCCCCAATAAGTTTAACAGGTGGTGGTGAAACCAGGGGGGCATCTGCAAAACATACTAAATTATATGAATTTGCCAATGGATCTCTTAGCCCCGGCCAGTCACTGTCTGGAACACGAGAGATGGAATGACTTCTGAAAATAACTTAAATTAGCCTCTATTACTGAACTCCCCATTCAAACCTCTATTAGGCATTGGGTTGGAATCAGCTGAGGAGCAACAGTGCATCCCTGCCTGACTCTCACTATTGTCAGCCATAGAGCTGTAGTGTAATACGGCAACACTGCAGTTTAATGGACCCTGACTTTAATTGCGATGTTGATGCCCCTTCTACTCCTCATCTTGGCTTTATTGTGGGGAGTGGTTTACCTTTACACGGAATATGTTTGAACTTGGAGGTGAACTGAATGCGAACCACAGAAAAATATAAATAAATGAAGAAAAAAATAACACTTTGTATGGCGGTTGTTGCACAATATCTAGGCTATGAACCTTATGTCAACTCTAGCAGTACATGGATAAATAGGCCTTAATATTATTTTATTTTATAGAAATGGTGAAAGAGATGAAAGGAGGAGTAAACTGTATATGGAGGAGCATATGACACATGAACTAGTGTTCATAAACTCAATAGAGACCCATATACCATTTAAAGTATCTATTGTAGGTCCTAAAAGGTTGTAATACAAAACGTTTTATATGAAAAGAGGTGCTGTAACACTATTGAGGCTAGAAATTAACAGCCCAAGCTAGATCTCTAGCTTTCTATAACTGAGTGAGCCCCTCAGTTCAACACAGTTCAATTGGCTGGTGCTATACTATACTGCCATGAACATACTATGTGGCTCTCAGGCACCCAGGTGACAAAGTGCACTTTATTTCTAACAAAGCCTCACTTTGACCTCTATCACAGTAGCTCCCTCCACTGGCTCTCAGCCTAGCTCACCTTAGTCTGCTCTCATGTCAAATCCACGTTGGAGTTGGTGAAGACACAGAGAGACCACAAGTTGCATGCTATAGGCTTAAACCTCCACATGAAGTGGAAGAATAACACACTTAACTATGTCATATCAGCGCTAGCCCTCCTCCGCAGATACTACGCACATCCAATGCGACGGTAATGGCTAAGATCTCCTTCATTCCAGACCAATTCCGAAGAACGTAATTCATCACTCTGACTTCTGAAAATAAGTTATTAGCGCTTAGCAAGCTGCCTCGTGGGGGGGACAAGAAGCCGAGTCTCTCGCACCTGTGTGATAACGAATAACATGACTGCCCAAGGGCGAATGCCGAAGCGACTGAGTGGATAGAAAGAGAAGAGAGAGGGGGAGTAAAAGAGAGGAGGAAGGAATTCACTCCTACTTGAAGCAGAGCCTTCTTAATGACTCTCCCCAAATCCTGTCTCCACTCGGGGAGATCACTACTGATCCTTATCTTGGACTTCTATCGCGAAAGAAACCAATTTCAGATAGTAACAACTTCTCCTTGAACTTCTCACTAAGAGTAGTCATAACTTCTGACTGGAGTAGTTAGAGTTGATGAAATTCTGACTTGAGTAAAACATTAAAAAAAACATCCTCCCCATTAGACCTAGAACTAATGCAGCGAAGGTAATAACTTATGACACACTAATAAGATGTTTGAACGAAATACAAAATCAGAGACTGCTCCGCCTCTATCATAGCCGCCTTCAATCAAAGAAGAGGT
Organism: Oncorhynchus nerka; assembly: GCF_034236695.1. Lineage (NCBI taxonomy): Eukaryota > Metazoa > Chordata > Actinopteri > Salmoniformes > Salmonidae > Oncorhynchus > Oncorhynchus nerka. The sequence continues at coordinate 31,432,069 of NC_088410.1, forward strand.
TCATGTACGTAATACCATAGACATCATGTATAACCCATATATACATCAGTGGAGGCTACTGAAGGGAGGACAGCTCATAATAATGGCTGAACTGGGATGGAAACCATGTGTTCGATGATGTTCCACTGATTCCATTCCAGCCATGACAATAAGCCTCTCCTCTGATTTAGTTGCAGTGACACCAGCCACCACTGCAGTACATGTACACTATATGGTAGAATAGTGTCAGTTCACCTCTATTAAAGTTGTATAGTTGGTACCCCACATACAGAATACTGTCACTATACACAACATCGAAGGAGGATCTGTGTCTGCACCATGTGTTCGCACTACTGGAGTCCCACAGGGCTCAGTTCTAGGCCCCCTTCTCTGTACACCAAGTGTTTAAAGTCCAGTTTACTTCACTGCTGTTCCACAGTCACCAGAAATAGGTGAGGGTCCTAGAGTGGATGGGCCAGACCATCGCTGTTAAGTTTACTTCCTTGTTCTTGATGGCCACAAACGCACCTGATACATTGCCACAGGACCTGATACAAACACAGAGAAGGATTCAGATTCAGTGTTGGATGATTCAGACTCCATATATGATTGTAATTACATGGATATTGTTTCAGACTACCTACTTCACAATATGAAAAGCACTCTCACATCGAAATATATATTTTTTGTTTAAATATGAAAAGCACTGGCACATCTGAAGATTACTTTTACAGTTGTGTTGGAAAAAAATAGCAACTGTCTTAACGTTATGGAGCATGCGAATTTTCGCAGTCTTTAAAAAAAAATCGCGCAACATTTCAGCGCCCTGCTATTCATGCCAGGAATATGGTACCTTCATTTGGTTAGTGTGTGTGGCTAGGAAACAGTCAGACCTTTCCAAAACTGTTTAAGTCACGCCTGTGCCATTTACAGAACGTGCGTTTCGGTCGAATAGTGCATGAAAATCTGTTCACTGAAAATGTAAAAATATATTCTTCCGCGCCTGCAGGCAATTGTTTACAGAGAACAGAATTAAATAGAGCCGAGTTTTCATTGGCTACAGCTTCCCCATGCTGTCTAGAGTTACGTCATTAGTTTCGCAATTGATTCTTGGTCTAACCCAAACAAGGGAACTACTTTCCTACTGCCACCGCCCAGATTTTGGAGCGACCATTTCCAAACATATTTTTCTCCACGGACAAGCTAACGATTTCACACCGCCTCCTGAGGTATTTTATCGCTTATTAACGTGTACTAATACCTAAAGTTGCATTACAAAAGTATTTCGAAGTGTTTTGTGAAAGTTTATCGTCGACTTTTGGCATTTAAAAAAATGACGTTACGTTATGCAATGCTAATTTTTTCCTCCAATTCCAAGGTATTCCTAGCTCGATATCTAGGCTATATATGGACCGATTTAATCGAAAAAAGACCCTAAATGATGTTTATGGGACATCTAGGAGTGCCAAGAATGAAGCTCGTCAAAGGTAAGGAATGTTTTATATTTTATTTCAGCCTTTTCGTTTGCGAGCGCTAACGAAAAAATCTGTCGTTTTGTGACGTTGCAGTATGTGAGGCTGCATGGTACAGATAATAGCGTCTCATGCTTTCCCCGAAAAGCATTTTACAAATCTGACTTGGTGGATAGATTCACAACGAGTGTAGCTTTAATTTGGTATATTGGATGTCAATTTTTATGACATTTTGATTTTTATCATAAACTATGCGTGGTGCACTTGAAATTTCAGAAAATTTGATTCCCAATGGGGAAGCGCTTCCTTAACTTAAATGAAGAATTAGAGAAAACAAGATCTCCCACACTGCGCTTGCCAGTATCATTTATCATTATCACTGGGGTAATGTGTGGAACCTTCTTTTCAATAAGACTACTTTAGCTGAAAGGGGAAGGTGAAATCTTACTCAACAATTATCATAACTATCATAATGGTTTATAGTTTGATGGAATTTAGTTGAAGAACAAGATTTTTTCTCGACTTAAAACACGTTGACGTTATCATGTTTTTGACGTGATACCTTGTGAGTAATACTGTGGTCTGCCATGCTGAGACCGTAATGGGAGTTGACGTGGGTGCATGTGGCATTACCGTGATCTGAGCGGTGAAGTTTCCTATAGTGGAGATATAACACGCTATTTTAACAGTAAAACTCAGGCCGACAGTGGTGTGACTTGGCGCTCTGATGTGCATGTCTCCTCCTGTGCTTCGGTTAACTCTTATCATCTTTATAATTATCTTTATCATCCTAGCTTTGAAATGCATGCAGTGTGTGTGTGTGTGTGTGTGATGTGAGTCATTTGGACAGGCTTCCTAAACTGTGTCTGTTGTACAAAATATAAAAAATGTAAATATGTGTTGGTATTGTGCTAAAAGCATAACCTGCCCACTCTCTCCCCTGCAAATGACCTCAAAATGTTCCAAACCATTGAGAAAAAAAGAATATATGCCATCAAAAAGTACACTGATTGAAAGTGTTATGGTGACCAGAGACAACATTTAAATGGCACCTTCACAAATTGATGAAAGCCTCCCTGATATTATTTACTTGACATTTGGCTGGCTTCTTGTCACCGAAAACCCTCACAAAATTTTACAGATGCGCAATTGAGAGCATCCTGTCGGGCTGTTCACCGCCTGGTGCGGTAATTGCACCACCCGCAGCCATAGGGCTCTCAAGAGAGTGGTGCGGTCTGCCCAATGCATCACTGGGGGCAAACGACCTGCCTTCCAGGACATCTACAGCACCCAATGTCACAGGGAGGCCAAAAAGATCATCAAGAACAACAACCACCCGAGCCACTGCCTGTTCCCTCAGCTATCATCCATAAGATGTTGGACTGAAAGTGAGAGACCATCTATCTCAAGGCCATCAGAATGTTAAATAGCCATCATTAGCACATTAGAAGCTGCTGCCCTATATACACTGCTCAAAAAGTAAAGGGAACACTAAAATAACACATCCTAGATCTGAATGAATTTTTTCTTTACATAGTTGAATGTGCTGACAACAAAATCACACAAAAATTATCAATGGAAATCAAATTTATCAACCCATGGAGGTCTGGATTTGGAGTCACACTCAAAAGTAAAGTGGAAAACCACACTACAGGCTGATCCAACTTTGATGTAATGTCCTTAAAACAAGTCTAAATGAGGCTCAGTAGTGTGTGTGGCCTCCACGTGCCTGTATTACCTCCCTTCAACGCCTGGGCATGCTCTTGATGAGGTGGCGGATGGTCTTCTGAGGGATCTCCTCCCAGACCTGGACTAAAGCATCCGCCAACTCCTGGACAGTCTGTGGTGCAACGTGGCATTGGTGGATGGAGCGAGACATGATGTCCCAGATGTGCTCAATTAGATTCAGGTCTGGGGAACGGGATGGCCAGTCCATAGCATCAATGCCTCCCTCTTGCAGGAACTGCTGTCACACTCCAGCCACATGAAGTCTAGCATTGAATTGGATTAGGAGGAACCCAGGGCCAACCGCACCAGCATATGGTCTCACAAGGGGTCTGAGGATCTCATCTCGGTACCTAATGGCAGTCAGGCTACCTCTGGCGAGCACATGGAGAGCTGTGCGGCCCCCCAAAGAAATGCCACCCCACACCATGACTGACCCACCGTCAAACCGGTCATGCTGGAGGATGTTGTAGGCAGCAGAATGTTCTCCACGGCATCTCCAGACTGTCACGTCTGTCACATGTGCTCAGTGTGAACCTGCTATCATCTGTGAAGAGTACAGGGCGCCAGTGGCGAATTTGCCAATCTTGGTGTTCTCTGGCAAATGAAAAACGTCCTGCACGGTGTTGGGCTGTAAGCACAACCCCCACCTGTGGACGTCGGGCCCTCATACCACCCTCATGGAGTCTGTTTCTGACCGTTTGATCAGACACATGCACATTTGTGGCATGCTAGAGGTCATTTTGCAGGGCTCTGGCAGTGCTCCTCCTGCTCCTCCTTGCACAAAGGCGGAGGTAGCAGTCCTGCTGCTGGGTTGTTGCCCTCCTATGGCCTCCTCCACGTCTCCTGGGTCACCAGGTGAGTGACCACTCTGGCCAATCAATGGCCAACATAACAGTAACTGACCAATTATCTACCAGGTATAGTAGAAACTAAAACCAAAAGTACTTCATTCCTCGATGGCGGAAATTAAATATCCCTGTCAAATAGATTAATGTATAGAGGTGACGTACACGTAACATGGAGATACAAGGTGGTAGTATCAAATCCCAGGGTGTTTTCCGCCAAGGCCGAGAAACGGAATATCCAGCAGTCTTGTAAATGTGTCTGATCCCCTCTTCGATCCAGCTCAGATTGGAGCAGGAGTCTGCCGTGCCATCTCCGAAATCCAGTTGGATGTTGGTTCTCATTGAGTTCCCTGGAAAGCAAGTAAAGTCTCAAGTAAGGACTACAGATGAAGAAAGAAAAAAAGAAAGATAGAAAGAAAGATAAAGTTCATCATTATAAAAAAACATACAGCAATTGTATTTGAGAGCCCAGCCAGATGCTTGCACTTGTGTTTATTCTAGACTTAAATGCATATCATTGTTGAAATGGGGTTTAATACAATGCCCCAAAACCACAGCACCACTCAGTAATGAGCACTCAGCATGCATGGGCACAGGCAGGGCATCATTCTTTGTTTTTGTCCAAATCATAACAGCTGGTGTGACACATTAACTGCATTCTGAGTCTGACATGTTATATAACACCACTGGGAGTGTCTGGCTCCTGTGGTGTGTGTGTGCGTGCGTGGGTGCGTGCGTGTGTGTGTGTGCGTGTGAGATGGAGAGAGAGAACCACAGGGAGGTCGAGACAGTGTAGTAATCAAGAGACAGTAGGGTGGCAGGTATACAAGTCAACAGACTGCTGGGCTACATTCACACACAGATACAAGCAGTCAGAACTACCCTAAACATTGGGGTTGCATCATATTCTGCCCCACGGTGAGAGCAGTGTGTTTGCCTGTTACTGCTAATGGGGTGTGTGTGTCTCTCTCTGTGTGTGTATGTGTGTGAGAAAGAGCTAATGTGTGTGTTAGACACTACCTGCTCTGCCTTTACAGTATCTGCAGCAGTTGTCAGTGGCTCCAGCTGCCACTGTGACCAATTCCTCCCACTTATCCCGCCGGTACCCTGCGAGCAATCACAACTAGCTCCCAGCCTCCCTACAGCACATTATAACGCAATTCAATTGGGATCTTTATTTGTAACAAATCATTAGCACAAGGGGGCTCCGGTCCTGAAACAAACAAAAAAACGATTTCTCTCTCTCTCCTTATTCACTATCTGTTTTTCTTCTTTTCAAGCGCAGCAGAGTGTGAAAACACGGGAGGGTTGTGTATGGGGGAAGGCTTCTGGGGGTATATTTCACGCCATTATACCCAGAAAATGTAAAAATATGAATAAGCCGAATAAATAAAGGCAGAATAAAATGGAAGAAAAGGGATTATAGTGATAGCTACTGTGTGGAACTGTGATGGCCCACAATGCTTTGCCAAAATGGCACTCGGAATAGGTCTTCAGTGTCGTCGATGTCACACAGGCTTTTGTTGGTATCCGTTGTTCACACTCTCTGAACACTTCTAGTTCTCTATCGAGGTGTCCTGGGATCACTAGCTAATCTGCATGAGACTGATGCTGGCCTGCTGGCTAAATGTCAAGCTTTGTGTCCGTGGCTCCATGTGTGACTCAGAGGGCCACCAAATCCAAAATGCATAATAGGGTAAGCGTCATGGTCTGGACAGCAGTGCCGGTTGACAATAATGGATTTTGTTATTTCAGGTCCAAACACAGGACTGTGAACAGGACTCTTGTTCAGGTGAATGTCAACACACAAAGGATGGTAAAAACAGTGTGAAGTCAGTGCTGTCATGCTGATGGTGTGTCATACCTGGGTTCAAATAGTTTTCGCTTTCTTTCAAATGCTTTGGGCGTTTGATTGAGCCTGCCTGGAGAGCTAGATGGACGGATTGTCACTTTTGGAATTATTCCATCTGTTCTGGTTGGTGTACACATGACATGCTATTAGGTAGCTAATGTTGGGTAAAAATGTTTGGTGTAAATATAACATGCTAATGTTGGGTAAATCTGGTTGGTGTAAATGTGACAGGTTACAGGAAATATTCATAGCCTGTTATACATTAAAAAGTATTAGTAAATTCATAGTATGTGAGGATCTTAAAACATCTAAGGTTAAAAAGATGCATTCAGTATTAGTTGATAGAGATTGATAACATTCATATAATTGTGTTAAAGTTCAAATCTGTCAAACGGTACGAATTCTGAGAGTAATGTGTAGACGTTATATTGATTAATTTTTTTTGTGGTGCCTAAAAGTGTTAATCTGTGATCTACGAAATGTTCTTAATCTATGAGCCGGAGATCGATTGCTCTGGTCTCCACCCATATTCCTGGGGAAAATCGCGGTCTTTCTCATTGAACTATACGTTGAATTGAGAATACAACACCGTATCACTGTCGTGATTATTTCTCCCCTGTTTTCAGGTACTTTATTGATGATAAAAATAGTAATTTAAATGTTATAACTCGCTAACATGTCAAGAGTGTTTAAGGTGTGTTTTAGTAACGTCTTGAGGAAGTTAGAGTTAAGTTTGAAGAGAGTAATATTAGCCCTGCTCGGATGAAGTGAAGAATAGCATCGTACTGAGAGTAGCTGCCATTTTATGTTGATTGTGAATGAACATGCGCGTTGTTAATAAGATATTTTGCTGTGTTATTTGTATAATGGGTTTTTATGTTGTTTTGTAATGTGTTACTTTTGTGAAATGATTGAACTATACGTTGAATTGAGAATACAACACCGTATCACTGTCGTGATTATTTCTCCCCTGTTTTCAGGGGCGTAACATAAACATGACATGCTATAAGGTAGCTAATGTACAGTAAATCTGGTTGGTGTACACATTGCATGCCATAAGGTAGCTAATGTACAGTAAATATATAGACATGAAATGCTTTAAAAGGCTGGTCATGGCTCGCATCAACACAATTAATCCAGAAAGCCTAGACCCACTCCAATTTGCATACCGCCCCAACAGATGCACTCTACACTGCCCTTTCATACCTGTACAAATGGAACACCTATGTGAGAATACTATTCATTGACTACAGCTCAGCTTTCAAACCCATAGTGCCCTCAAAGCTCATCCCTAAGCTAAGGACCCTGGGACTGAACAACCCCCCCTGCAGCTGGATCCTGGACTTCCTGATGGGCCACCCCCAATAAGTAAGGGTAGGTAACAACACATCCGCAACGCTGATCTTCAACACGGGGGCCCCTCAGGGGTGCGTGCTCAGTCCCCTTCTGTACTACCTGTTCACTCATGACTGCATGACCAGGCACGACTCCAACACCATCATTAAGTTTGCCGACAACAGTGGTAGGTCTGATCACAGACAACGATGAGACAGGCTATAGGAAGAAGGTCAGAGACCTGATTGTGTGGTGCAAGCCCAACAGCCTCTCCTTCAACGTGATCAAGACAAAGGAGATGTGGACTACAGGAAAAGGAGGACCGAACATGCCCCCATTCTCATCGACAGGGCTGTAGTGGAGCAGGTTCAGATATTCAGGTTCCTTGGCGCCCATATCACCAACAAACTAATATGGTCCAAGCACACCAAGACAGTCATGAAGAGGCCATGACAAAACCTATTCCCCCTCAGGAGACTGAAAGATGTGGCATGGGTCCCCAGATCCTCAAAAGGTTTTACAGCTGCACCATCGAGAGCATCATGATGGCAACTGCTTGGCCTCTGACCGCAAGGCACTACAGAGGTTGGTGTGTACGGCCCAGTATATCACCTGGGCCAAGCTTCCTGCCAGCCAGGACCTCTATACCAGGCGGTGTCAGAGGAAGGCCCTAAAAATTGTCAAAGACACCAGCCACCCTAGTCGGAGACTGTTTTTTCTGCTCCCACACGGCAAGCGGTAACGGAGCACCAAGTCTAGGCCCAAGAGGCTTCTACTAAACAGCTTCTACCCCCAAGCCATAAGACTCCAGAACACATAATCAAATGGCTACCCTCTATGCTGCTGCTACTCTCTGTTATTATCTATGCATAGTCACTTTAATAACTCTACCGACATGTACATATTACCTCGACACCGGTGCCTCCGCACATTGACTCTGTGCCGGTACTCCCAGTATATATTGTAGCCCTGCTATTGTTATTTACAGCTGCTCTTTAATTGTTTGTTATTCTTATCTTTTACTTTTTTTAGGTATTTTCTTAAAACTGCATTGTTGGTTAAGGGCTTGTAAGTAAGCATTTCACTGTAAGGTCGACACCTGTTGATTTCGGTGCATGTGACAAATACAATCTGATTTTATTTGATTTATGGTTGGTGTACACATGACATGCTATAAGCTCACTTTGTGATATTGAAATCTTGACATGTGATAGTAATAGTTGTTTGTAATTTTTGGGGGACTGAAATTATTATAAGATACATTTCATAAACTTTTTGACCACATGGCATATGTCTCTCTTATCAGAGGATGCCTCTCTTAATGAAATAAATATATCTTTATTTCCTCAACTCATCACACTGTAATATGACAGCTGGGCCCGGGAGAAACCTTGTGGGAGAGACACTTACTTCTTAGCTGCAGTGCAGGGGGAAAGCACCGCCGCACCGAGCAGAGCACTACCGCACATATTCCACCTGAATTTAATGTTAGGTGGTTGAACAGTGTCTAGGGAGTGAGGGGAGCGAGGCAAGGCCCTGGCCCTAGAAGGAGGCTACTCTGAGTTTATCACTCTATAAAGGGGTCTCCGGGGGTGCATCTCTCTCTTAGGTCTTTAGCTCTTACTCTGTCTCTCAGCTCGGGGCTTGGGGCCTGTAGCTGTGTGTGTGTGATGGCGTGTTGCAAACTTTCAGGAGATGGTGTATGGGATGACATAACAGGGAAATCATTTCAGGCGTATGCCTGGAGAAGCATCCATGTCGAACATGGGAAATGCATCCAAATTTCACTCAGTAACATAGGCCTACAGTGAGTGAGTTGTACACCAGATGCTAGTTCTACTTTTACAACCACGCATAACAATACAAAATAAGTTGTTTTATATTCCATGGCTTAAAGGTAAAAATCAATGCAACTCATAACAGTGATGCATACAAAGGCATCAATTGGGGCTCCTACAGGCCCATAAGAATGATATACAAAAAGGAGGCAATTTTGGCTTTTGGCCCAGTCCTACCTCATCCAGATGCACCAGGAAGGTGACGTAGGTGTGCAGGTCGGCAGTAAGCTTGCCCTCTCTGGTGGAGAGAGAAAGGCCTTTTGGAACCCTATTGGGACACATCTGCTTCCTGGGTGTGTACATGTCCTTGACTCCCTTGATGCAGTTGTTGGAACACCACTTTCGGTACCTTAAGGAGATACCATATGAATATATGAGTTAGTACATGTTAAGCGTGGTTTACTGAGGTTATGGCTTCATGACACTACTAGTTAACAAGGCTAAGGTATTGGTCACGTAAATCAATGAAGCTTGACAAGAAATCGCAACGTTTTTATTCTTAACCTCGAAGTGATTGTGGAAGTGACTGAGCTAGTGAACAAGACTTGCTATTATTTGACTAAACTTAAAAATGCTTAGTAATTACTAAACAAAACATGACTTTTACTCCTGAAAGTTAATGTCTGACACAAGATGTACAGTATTTGCCGGTCACATCGACAAAACTACAAAATGCTTACTAACTCCAGACAAAACTTGACTTTTAACCTTGGGGAAACAAATGCAAAAATGAAGGATTCTCCATTCTTCTCAGACCTCATCCATCCTCAGGTGTCCTAATCTGTGAAGGCAACACTTCTGTATATTTCTGCTCAATTAAGGTCAAATATTTTTCCTTCAATGTTTGCCATTTAATTTTGTAAAACATTATGATGGTTATAATATGATCCATGTTAAAAAGCCTGAATAGGTATCACACATATCAAAAGAGAGGTACAAAAACACATTAAAACGTACAGTGGCTACAGTATCTCTCTGTATAGGTTGGCCAATGCTTATCATCTTCCCATCTTCCCACTGTAATGAAACACTGTCAGGGTGTCACACCCTCTGGCACAGCTCCTAGTGTGAATAGTGATATTGGCTTTTTAGACCTGAGTCATTCACCAGACAGTAGATCTATACTGCGTGACATAGTGTACTGCTGAGAGCTACACAGGTCTTTCAAGAGTCCTAGGACACAGATTTAGAATAGACAAAATAGAAACGCTACAAAATAGTGTCCTTATGTGCAGCTCACCCTGTGCTGTTGAGCTAGTTCTGTCCTTGGCTGCAGCTCCTTGATACAACAGCTGGGTTGAACCAGAACGCTGGTAGACAGTTCCATTCACTATGCCGTTCATAGCCATAATCACTATAACAAATCACATACAGAATGCGATCAATATCAACACTTTAACTCTACCTACTGTATATGTACATATCTACCTCAATTACCGCATACCCCTGCATGTCAACTCGGTCTTGGTACCACGTGTATGTAGCCAAGTTATCGTTACTCATTATGTATTTATTATTATTTTTCTATTTTTTTCTCTCTGAATTGTTGGGAAGGGCCCGTAAGTAAGCATTTCACTGTTAGACTACACCTGCTGTTTACGAAATGTGATAATTACAATTTGCACAGAAATACTGTGACGACTCGTAAGGCTAATTTATTTTAGGTATCTATGACCAACAGATGTATATCTTTACTCCCAGTCATGAAAAATCCATAGTTTAATGAATTTAATTATTTATGTCCAATGGACTGATATCCTCATGTGAACTGTAACTCAGTAAAATCTTTGAAATTGTTGCATGTTGCATTTATATTTTTGTTCTCTCAAGTACCTTATTTACTTAAGTATTCAGACTCTTTGCCATGAGACTCAAAATTGAGCTCAGGTGCATCCTGTTTCCATTGATCATCCTTGAGATGTTTCAACAACTTGATTGAACTCCACCTGTGGTAAATTCAATTGATTGGACATTATTTGGAAAGGCACAAACCTGTCCATATGAGGTCCCACAGTTGACAGAGCATTTCAAAGAAAAAAACAAGCCTTGAGGTCAAAGGAATTGTCCATAGAGCTCCGAGACAGAATTTTGTCAAGGCACAGATCTGGGGAAGGGTAGCAAAAATATTCTACAAAGTTGAAGATCCCCAAGACCACAGGGGCCCCCATCCTTCTTAAATGGAAAAAGTTTGGAACCACCAAGACTCTTCCAGAGTTGGCCGCCCACCCAAACTAAGCAATCGGGGGAGAAGAGCTTTGGTCAGGGAGGTGACCAAGAATCCGATGGTCACTCTGACAGAGCTCTGTAGTTCTTCTGTGGACATGGGAGAACCTTCCAGAAGGACAACCATCTCTGCAGCACTCCACCAATCAGGCCTTAATGGTTGAGTTGCCAGATGGAAGCCATTCCTCAGTAAAGGACAGCCTTCTTTGAGTTTGCCAAAGGGTACCTAAAGACTCTCCGACCATGTGAAACAAGATTATCTGGTCTGATGAAACTAAGATTGATTGAACTCTTTGGCCTGAATGCCAAGTGTCATGTTTGGAGGAAACCTGGCACCATGCCTACAATGAAGCATTGTGGTGGAAGCACCATGCTGTGGGGATGTTTTTCAGCGGCAGGGACTGTGAGACTAGTCAGGATCGAGGCAAAGTACAGAGAGATCCTTGATGAAAAGTTTCTCCAGAGCACTCAGGACCTCAGACAGTGTCAAAGGTTCACCGTGCAACAGAACAACAACCCTAAGCACACAGCCAAGACAACACAGGAGTGACTTCAGGACAAGACTCTGAATGTCCTTGAGTGGCCCAGCCAGAGCCCGGAGTTGAACCCAATCCAACATCTCTGGAGAGACCTGAAAATAGCTGTGCAGCAACACTCCACATCCAACCTGACATAAGCTTGAGAGGATCTGCAGAGAAGAATGGGAGAAACTCCCAAATTACAGGTGTGCCAAGCTTGTCACGTCATACCCAAGAAGACTCAACACTGTAATTGTTGCCAAAGGTGCTTCAACAAAGTACTGAGTAAATAGTCTGAATACTTATTGAAATGTGATATTTCAGTTGTTTGTTTTTATAAATTAACAAACATTTAAAAAAATGTGTTCTTGCTTTGTCATTATGGGGTATTGTGTGTAGATTGATGAGGAAAAAAACGATTGAATCAGATTTAGAATAAAGCCGTAACTTAACAAAATGTGGAAAAAGTCAAGGGGTCTGAACACTTTCCAAAGGAACCAAAAATGCTATACGCCTAGGCGTTACGAATAGCATTCAAGGAGAAGCACAAGGCAAAGTTATATTTCTAAGAAAATGAACATTCTTGCAAGTTTTTGCACTGCTGGCATGGTGTATATAAAACTAGGTTACACTGCATTACACACTGCAATGGATAGGCATTCCCAATCATGAGCCCCGGCTTGCCCTGCTCTTGCTGATGTAAACACTTTTGTGGTGCCTAACAAAATGACTATGCTGTGTATGATGGCACTTTAGAAGGCGAGTCAAAGGCTTCCTTCTGGATTTTTTATTTGTCAAAAAAGTATATATCTGTGCCCGCGGACTAGGTCTTCTGATGCCCTGTTCAGTTTGAGAGGTAGAGAACGAAGATGAAAAGGATGACCGGAGGTGAGCTTGCTACTGAGAGAATTGAAGCTGTTAATCAGATGTATTGACCTCACAATAAGCCATATTCAAGTAATTTACAGAACTTAAATTGTTATGAAGCAGCCCTAGTTTAATTTGACTTTAGGCTACTAACAACAAGAGGACTTTGTGTGGGAGCCTATTTCTTCCTATTCAAGAAATAAGAGGTAGAACTACCTGTTAGGCAGATTCAATTATAGTCTACTATCCATACACTGTCAGCCAAGTCCTTCAGACACCAAACACGCCTTAAAAATGTCTCAGGGTCAGTGAAGACCAGGGTCAGTGAGGGTCAGTGAGGGTATTGTAGCTTTTGTTTAAATACATTTTTTTACTAAAAGCATAAGCCTACCCCCTTGTTCACTTGTTAATTTGGGAAAAACATTTTTATAATGATGCATTAGTCCGCAATGCTAGAAACAAGCTGTGAAATGGTGGGTAAAGACGTGACTCCAATGCAGATGGGATATCGTTGGTTTGTTTTTATGACATTCAAAGGCTGAGGAGACAAAACATGTACTTTGCTTGAGAAGTAATGTGTGATTCTGTCACTATCATTTGACGTTTGACATTTCAACAGGTTATTAACAGGGGGCAGTATTTTAACATCCGGATGAAATGCATGTCCAAATTCAACTGCCTGCTCCTCATCCCCAGAAGATAAGATATGCATGTTATTAGGATATTTGGATAGACACTCTGAAGTTTCTAAAACTGTTTGAATCATGTCTGTGAGTATAACAGAACTTATGTAGCAGGCGAAACCCAGAGGAAAAGCCATTCAGATTTGTATTTTGTCACTGTCTTTTCAATGGAGTTTCATTGGGAATCCAGATTTCTAAGGGACCTTCTTGCAGTTCCTACCGCTTCCACTGGATGTCACCAGTGTTTAGAAATTGGTTGAGGTTTTTCCTTTGTGTAATGAAGAAGTAGCCCTGTTCAAAATGAGGGTCACTTCAAGTGTACTGTTTGTTAGAGGCGCGTGACCAGAAAGGTAGCGTCAGTTTGTTTTCTTCCTGTATTGAACACAGATCATCCCGTCTTCAATTTTATCAATTATTTACTTTAAAAAATACCTAAAGTTGAATTACAAAAGTAGTTTGAAATGTTTTGGCAAAGTTTACAGGTAACTTTTGAGATATTTTATAGTCACGCAAGTTGGAACCGGTGTTTTTCTGGATCAAATGCGCCAAATAAATGGAGAATTTGGATATATATCGACGGAATTAATTGAACAAAAGGACCATTTGTGATGTTTATGGGACATATTGGAGTGCCAACAGAAGAAGCTCATCAAAGGCATGATTTATATTTTTATTTACGCATTTTGTGTCGTGCCTGCAGGGTTGAAATATGTTTTCTCTCTTTTGTTTATGGAGGTGCTATCCTCAGATAATAGCATGGTTTGCTTTCACCGAAAAGCCTTTTTTAAACCTGACATGTTGGCTGGATTCACAACACATGTAGCTTTAATTTGGTATCTTACATGTGTGATTTCACGAAAGTTAGATTTTTATAGTAATTTATTTGAATTTGGTGCTCTGTATTTTCTCTGGCTTTTGGCCCAGAGAGGTTAAACAACATTATAACTCTAAACAAGTCAGGAGCAAAACATGTAGCCTAAGAAGGAATGAAAACTAATGATTATACAGTCAGTGGCTTGCGAAAGTATTCAGCCCCCTTGGCATTTTTCCGATTTTGTTGCCTTACAACCTGGAATTAAATAGATTATTTGGTCGTTTGAATCATTTGATTTACACAACATGCCTACTACTTTGAAGATGCAAAATATTTTTTTTATTTTGAAACAAACAATAAATAAAATTTGATTGTGCATAACTATTCATCCCCACAAAGTCAATACTTTGTAGAGCCACCTTTTTCAGCAATTACAGCTGCAAGTCTCTTGGGGTACGTCTCTATAAGCTTGGCACATCTAGCCACTGGGACGTTTTCCCATTCTTCAAAGAAAAACTGCTCCAGCTCCTTCAAGTTGGATGGGTTCCGCTGGTATACAGCAATATTTAAGTCATACCACAGATTCTCAATTGTATTGAGGTCTGGGGTTTGACTAGGCCATTCCAAGACATTTAAATGTTTCCCCTTAAACTACTTGAGTGTTACTTTAGCAGTATGTTTAGGGTCCTTGTCCTGCTGGAAGGTGAACCTTCGTCCTAGTCTCAAATCTCTGGAAGACTGAAACAGGTTTCCGTTAAGAATTTCCCTGTATTTAGTGCATCCATCATTCATTAAATTCTGACCAGTTTCCCAGTCCCTGCCGATGAAAAACATCCCCACAGCATGATGCTGCCACCACCATGCTTCACTGTGGGGATGGTGGGTCGGGGTGATGAGAGTTGTTGGGTTTGTGCCAGACATAACGTTTTCCTTGATGGCCAAAAAGCTCAATTTTAGTCTCTTCTGACCAGAGTACCTCCTTCCATATGTTTGGGGAGTCTCCCACATGCCTTTTGGCGAACACCAAAATGTGTCACGGCAGTCGAAAGAAGTGGACCAAAGTGCAGCGTGTTGAGCGTACATTCTTTTATTTAAAATGTCGCCAACAAAACAACAAACAAAGAAACAACCGTGAAGCTTACAGGGCTATAGTGCCACTAACAAAACTCAACTACCCACAATCACCGGTGGGAAAAGGCTGCCTAAGTATGATTCCCAATCAGAGACTACGATAGACAGCTGTCCCTGATTGAGAACCATACCCGGCCAAACATAGACATATAAATCATATAAATAAAGAACATAGAATGCCCACCCAAATCACAACCTGACCAAACCAAATAGAGCCATAAAAAGGTTCTCTAAGGTCAGGGCGTGACAGTATCTCCCCTCAAAACCTGAACCTATAGGGGAGGGTCTGGGTGGACATCTATCTGCGGTGGCGGCTCTAGTGCGGGACGTAGACCCCGCTCCACCTCTGGCTCACCCCACTTTGGTAGTGCCTCTGGTGTGTGGACCCTCGCAGCCAACCCCGGACTGGGGACCCTCTCTGCGGGCCCCGGACTGGCCCTTGGAGCAGGCACCGGACTAGGCACCCTCACTGCGGGCTCCGGACTGGGCACCCCGTGGAGCAGGCACCGGACTCACCAGGCTGGGGAGACCTACTGGAGGCCTGGTCCGTGGAGGAGGCAGGGATGAACCAGGCTGGGGAGACCTACTGGAGGCCTGGTCCATGTAGGAGGCACGGGATGAACCGGGCTATGGGGGAGCTCTGGAGATCTGGTGCGTAGCCTTGGCACCTCTCTTCTAGGCTGAATACCTAATCTAGCCCGGCACCTCCAGAGCGCAGGCACAGGTCGAACCGGGCTGTGGGGGAGCACTGGAACTCTGGTGCTTAGCACTTGCACCGCTCCTCTTGGCTGCATGCCAACTTTAGTCTGGCACGTGCAGGGAGCTGGAACAGGCAGCACTGGGTTCTCCTGGCGAACTGGGGAAACTGGGCGTAGAGCCGACGCAGGACTCACAGGGCTGTGAAGGCGCACTGGAGGTCTGGAGCGCCGAGCTGGCACAAGACGTGCAGGGCTAGGGAGGCGCACAGAAGGCCTGGTGCGTGGGGCTGGCACCGTCTTGACCAGACGGCTAGCATGCACCTCAGGTCGAGTATGGAGAGCTGACTCAGGTGACATCAAAACGAGGACACGTTCCGTAGGGCGAATGTCGTACCTCATGCACCAACACAGCAGCTCTCGCATAGCTCTCTCCTCCAATCTCCCCATCAACTCCATCACTGTCTCTGCTTCGCTCCCTTCACTCCTCTCCAAGTTCACCCCGACTGGCTCTGGTTCCATCCTCGGCTCTGCCGACCGTCCCGTGTGCCCACCCCAAAATTTTTTGGGGGGCGGCCTCTCCTGGCCATGCTGCTTAGTCCTTTGGTGGTGGGTAGGTCTGTCATGGCCGTTGAAAGAAGTGGACCAAAGTGCAGCGTGGTGAGCATACATTTTCCTTTTATTTAAAATATTGCCAACAAAACAACAAATGAAGAAACAAGCATGAAGTTTACAGGGCTATCGCGCCACTAACAAAAGTCAACTACCCACAATCACTGGTGGGAAAAGGGCTGCCTAAGTATGATTCCCAATCAGAGACAACAATAGACAGCTGTCCCTGAATGAGAACCATACCCGGCCAAACATAGAAATATAAATCATAGAAATAAAGATTGCCCACCCAAATCACACCCTGACCAAACCAAATAGAGACATAAAAAGGCTCTCTAGGGTCAGCGCGTGACAAAACATGTCTGCTTATTTTTTAGCAATGGCTTTTTTCTGGCCACTCTTCTGTAAAGCCCAGCTCTGTGGAGTGCACGGCTTAAAGTGGTCCTATGGAAAGATACCTCAATCTCCGCTGTGGAACTTTGCCGCTCCTTCCAGGATATCTTTGGTCTCTTGTTGCCTCTCTGATTAATGCCCACCTTGCCTGGTCCGTGAGTTTTGGTGGATGGCCCTCTCTTGGCAGGTTTGTTGTGGTGCCATATTATTTCCATTGTTTAATAATGGATGTTCAAAGTTTTGGATATTTTTTATTGCCCAACCCTGATTTGTACTTCTCCACAACTTTGTCCCTGAACTGTTTGGAGAGTTCCTTGGTCTTCATTGTGTCAATTTCTTGGTGGTGCCCCTTGCTTAGTGGTGTTGCAGACTCTGGGGACTTTCAGAACAGGTCTATATATACTGAGATCATGTGACAGATCATTTGACACTTAGATTGCACAAAGGTGGACTTTATTTAACCAATTATGTGACCTTTGAAGGTAATTGTTTGCACCAGATCATATTTAGGGGCTTCATAGCAAAGGGGATGAATACACACACACACAACACTTTTCCATTTGTTCATAAAAAATAAAATAAAATTGTTAGGGACCAGCTCCCGCTGTGGGGATCAAATCAGTGGAAATTTCAAGTGCGCCACGTATAGTTTTTGATAAAACTCAAACTTTCATTAAAATACACATACAAGGTACTGAATTAAAGCTACACTCGTTGTGAATCTAGCTACCGAGTCAGATTTGTAAAATGCTTTTCAGGCGAAAGCATGAGAAGCTATTATCTGATAGCAGGCACCCCCAAAGTACTACAACGCCACTTAAAACGACAGATTTTGCGGTAGCCGGCGCTACCCAAAACGCAGAAATTCATTACCTTTGACGAGCTTCTTTCTTGGCACTCCTAGATGTCCCATAAACATCACTGTTGGGTCTTTTTTTAAATCGGTCCATATATAGCCTAGATATCGATCTATGAAGACTGTGTAATCAAGGAAAAAACTGAGTTTGATAACGCAACATCATTTTTTTAAATTAAAAAAGTCGACGATAAACTTTCACAAAACACTTCGAAATACTTTTGTAATGCAACTTTAGGTATTAGTAAACGTTAATAAGCGATCAAATTGATCACGAGGCGATGTATATTCTATAGCTGTACGTCTGGAAATAATGTCCGGGTAAATCTCAACCAAAATATCCAGTCGGAGACCGGAAGAAAGGCACTGCCTTGCGTAAGTTTGACCGAGAAAAAAATCCTAGGCAAATGACAAGACTGTTGACATCGTGTGGAAGCTGTAGGTATTGCAACCTCGGCCCCATTTAATGTGGTTCACCTTTATCAATGGGTTGAAGTTGCGCATGGATATATTTTTCCATTTTCAGTGATCAGATTTTCCTGCACTTTTCGATGAAACGCACGTTCTGTTATAGTCACAGCTGTGATTTAACCAGTTTTAGAAACGTCTGAGTGTTTTCTATCCACACATACTAATCATTTGCATATAATATATTCCTGGCATGAGTAGCAGGGCGCTGAAATGTTGCGCGATTTTTAACAAAAAGCAAAATGCACATAATCCTTAAGAGGTTTTAAACAAGTTATTTTTTCATTTCACTTCACCAATTTGGACTATTTTGTGTATGTCTATTACATGAAATTAATCTATTTAAATTACAGGTTGTAATGTAACAAAATAGGAAAAACGCCAAGGGGGTGAATGCTTTTGCAAGGCACTGTATAGCTGCCCGTTATTGAGCCTGCCTGGTCTAATGGATCCAATGGAATCTGCCCAAAAGTGCAAACTCTGCCCATCTGGCACTCCAGACAGTTAACTGGCTCAATTAAATGCTGAATTGTTTTATTTTACCTTTATTTAACTAGGCAAATCAGTTAAGAACAAATTCTTATTTTCAATAACGGCCTAGGAACAGTGGGTTAACTGCCTGTTCAAGGGCAGAACGACAAATTTGTACCTTGTCAGCTCGGGGGTTTGAACCTGCCACCTTCCGGTTACTAGTCCAACGCTCCAACCACTAGGCTACACTGCCGCCCCATGAAACAAATACTATTTGAACCCTGGTCTGCCAAGAAGGCTTCGACTGTGTTCCTTTCCTCCACCAGTGCACTTAAATCATCTAGGAGACACTACCAGGAAGGAAGGAATCATCCACACTTGACTGGTGCTAAAAGTAATTTCGAAATGTTTTCCAAAAGTGAGATAAGAAGTAGAGAGATGTGGTTTCAGTTGAGTTGTTCATCACTGAGGCAAAACGTGGGCACTCCAATTTAGAAGTGTCACGCCCTGGCCTTAGTTATCTTTGTTTTCTTTATTATTTTGGTTAGGTCAGGGTGTGACATGGGGGATTTATGTGTTTTGTCTGGTCTAGGGTTTTTTGTATGCTTATGGGGCTGTGTCCTTTCTAGGTAGTTTGTATGTCTATGGTTGCCTAGATTGGTTCTCAATTAGAGGCAGCTGTCTATCGTTGTCTCTGAATTCGGAACCATAATTAGGCAGCCATATTCTGTGGGTACTTTGTGGGTGGTTGTCTTCTGTCATTGCACCAGATAGGACTGTTTCGGTTTTCACATTTATTGTTTTGTATTTTGTAGTGTTCTCGTTTATTTGTCTATATTAAAGATGTTGAACCCCAGCCACGCTGCATTTTGGTCCTCATCTCCTTCAACGGAAGAAAACCGTTACAAGAAGAGAATGGGCAATATGTTAAAGATCTAAAAGGGGACTTAGTGAAGAACACTTTCCCCCAAATTGATTTCTGATGCTCTTGTAGTAAATTTATTGCATATATTTGTGCTTTGCATGTTTTTAAAACCTTGAATACAGTCTGTTAAGGCTACCCCTGACTACTGCCCCTTCTGGAGGAATTCGGTACCCATATAAAACATGATACATTTTTGTCAAAAGTTGCTAATATATGCATATAAAAAATATTATCGAATAGAAAACACTCTAAAGCTTCTAAAACCTTTTAAATTTTGTCTCTATGTAAAGCAGAAGTGTCAGGGCATGCATTCTCCCAAAGTCTCTCTTGTAATGAAAAAAGTTGCCACCACTTTGACGTCATCGTATACGCACTTACCAAGCAGTTATAACCATGGGAACAGTTTCTACGTCTTCGATGAGGCGTGTAACTGTGAGAATCGCGCGCTCACGAGACGTTCAGCGTGCCGAAAGGTCTCGGTCACGCCCAAAAAAAGTTTACCCAATGCACGCTCTGAAGTTTTTCTCTCTTTCCCTCAGGAACGATTGAACAACGTGTGTGTGTCTGTTCGCCCTCACGATTGCTGTAGACCTTTATAACATGTTAAGGCTTAATTATGAACATAGTTTGACAAGTTTACTCGACATATAATGTATACTTTCGACGTTTTGGTGCGCATCCACTATACATTTGCATACATTTCGACCGAAATGTGGCTAGTTTGAGAACCGAAAGACACAGACTTGAAAACTGAACGCTAACTTGGTGAGTATTAACCCTTCCAGGTCTTCTGATGGAAGAACAGCAACGGTAAGGGAATATTTATGTGTTAATTTTGGGTTTCTGTCGACTCCAAGATAGAGGAGTCATTATGCTAATATAGGAGCGCCGACTCCCTATTATAGCCTAGTGAACGCAAAATGTAACGTTAAAAATAAATGTAACACAGCGATTGCATTTAGAAGAAGTGTATCTTGCCATACATATGTAAAACATGCATATTTAGTCAAAGTTTATGATGTGTATTCCTTGTTAGCTGACGTTATCTGCCGGAGCTATTTCATTTCTCCTGACATTGCAGTAGCATTTTTTGAACGATGCATAATTGTAAACAGAGATTTATGGATATATATTGCAGATTATTGAAAAAAAAATGAATGTACTGTGTAACATGTTATATTACTGTCATCTGATGAAGATTTCAAAAGGTTAGTGAAATGATTTTTCTTTTAATCCTGCGTTTGTTGATTGCATATTTTTTCCTACTTGGCTATGCGAATGAGGTATGTCTGCAGTGGTGGTTGGACATAAATATGTGCTATGTTTTCGCCGTAAAACATTTTAGAAATCTGACTTGCTGGGTAGATAAACAACTTGTTTATCTTTCATTTGAGCCATTTGTCTTGCTAATCTGTGGAGGTTAAATATTTTTAGGATTATTTCTTACGTTCCCTGCGCCACATTACAGCTCAGGGGGTGTGGGCGGGGTTCCCAAAGTGGAACTATGGCCCCAAAAGGTTTTAATAAATCAACAGATAAAGTGAACTTTTTAAATTTTTCTTGACATCAATAGAAGGGCTAACATATTACAGCAACCAATTTACAGAGACGCAAACAATGGTTTAGGTTTAAACCTACTGTTAAACATACTGTAAATGTTTTACAGCGACAAGGGCCCCTCATTATCCATAAACCAGATGTTGTGCTCCTTCTCGAATATCTGAAAGAGTACACACAGACAATTCAATATAATATTTACATACAGTTTGTACTATATACCTACTGTACACATCTATCTCTGAATGTAAGAAACTACAGCAGTTTACAGCTGAATAATTAGAGTTTCAAAACACCTCATGATCAAAAGGCAGAGACAGCAGTACATGTCCAAAATACTTATTCTCCAGTCTACAATATTCCGTGTCTAAACTCATATGTCTCCAGTCGTTACCAGCATCAGATGAGATGAACATTCCAACATTATAGTACGACAGCTCAGACTCAATATTCCCTGTGGTAAAAATACAACAAACATGAGTTTTGAACTGTGTCATGTTTGTCAGGTTCACCAACTGATCTATGCACCAGCTGACTTGTACGTGTGTGTGCGTGTGTGTGTGCGTATGTGTGTGTGCGTATGTGTGTGAGGGAGCAAGGGCGAGTGCTTCACTGGGCCGAGGCAGAGGGTTATGTAGAGATTTCCGAACTCACACACAAACATAATAAATTGTATCATGTGTTCTCAGTCTGGCCTGGCCCACTTAAATAAACCGGGTGACTTTGAGTCATCAAAACCTAACGTCTGTGAGTAAGGACAACATCAGAAGTGTTATAGTGTGTCTCTGGACATATTCAGTACATTTATACAGGCTCACAGTGGCTTAGGGATCTCACAGATCCAGTAAGAGATTTGAGGATAGGAGGAGGGGACAGGGCAAATATTGTTTGAGGACAGAGATGAAGAAAGCATATTCATGGATGTAGGTCATTTTTTGTTGTCTTTGCTAAGATACAATATTTTCACACACAATCAAAGATGAGTTGTTTATAGCAGGACCTGCAGATCCCTATCAGAAATGTTAGGGATTGGATAATCATCATAATGGTCACAGTCAAATGTAATTTCAGCACTGACCTGGAAAAGATAGACAGTTATTCTCCTTTTGTACCATTACCTATATTGAATAGACATCTCTTTCTATTCAGTCAAGCGAATTTCCACATAAATGGACATTAAGGGAATATAATCTAATACATCAAATGTTCGTTCTGTATTCTCTCACCTGTGGCCACTATGATTCCCGGTGCTGAAGCCTTGTTTGATATGCTGCCTGACAGTTAGGGGTTTTCAGACATCTGCAGTTGGAGATGGAGGGAACAAAAGGCCTGAGGGGTGAGAAATGACAGACAGTCCATTATATTTGATGAAGCGATTATACACTGGTCAATCAAATCACCAATGTTACATACAACACAATTGGGTTGATCATCAAAGTTTCTCAAAGCATATGCTTTTTATTTCAAGAGAAGGTCCTTTAGATAAGGAAAGCCTGAAGATACAGAGTAATAGAATCCTTTTGATTCTGAATTCTTCCAGTGAGCTACATTTACACCAAATGTTAACAACAATGATAACATAGGCAGTTAACTATACAACAAGCTATATTTGGCTAACAATACATGAATAAAACGAAATGCAACTAAGCCATTTCCCGCAGCCCCCTCCGAAAAACCATGCTGCGACTCCATAGTTTGTTGTAATTGTCGTTATCAGTAATTAATACAGAGACGGAGGGAGGATTTTTTAATGAAATCATCAAGTCAAGTCTCAGCGGCGAGCCGACTACAAAAGACAATCATATCTGTTCATGGAGCCCCCCCCCCCAAAAATGTCTGCTTTAATCTTTGCTGTAAGGTAATCAAAAATAATCTGTAATTAGAATGTCACATGAATGAACAATCGTATTCAACCTGTAGCCCACTCAGCGTACAGCGTGCAGCCCCCACAATTGTGCAGCCCCCACAGCCCCCTCCCTTGGCTTTTAAGCACTATGAATTCTTACTGCTAATTTCTCAAAGTTATAGTCATCCTTTACAGTCACGTCACATGGGATAAAAGGGAAGATAGCACCTAAATGAATAATAACTGTAAATAGCAAGGAGTGTGTACACAATTTGTTTTCACATCATCGTTTAAATGTGATTATGTAAAGTAATTCCCTTTCAGTCAAGATGAGTAAGCAAACTTACTTGAGTGTGTGATGTAGCGCGACTGTTATCATTTATGTATATAACTTGAAGGGAACTGAACACATATTCCTGGATTAAAATAAACTGTCATTGGAGAGTATCTATTGAGTATGTTTTTTTAATCTCCTGGACAAGGCTTAATCTGGGTCTAGGAAAGCACATCAAAGAGTTCAGGCAGTCTTAGATCATGTATGATCACCACAACGATGAGCCTTCCCTGTTAGCTTCAGTATAACTCACCAGTATACAGTGGATGTCGTTGCCAGCCAGGTCTGTCGCCGGGGCCTGTAGTAACTTCCAATCACGGCCCTTGTTATAGGTGATGTAGGACTTTACCTGGTTGTCTAGCCTCTTGCTAGCGACCAGCATGCCTTTGGTTTTCTTTTTCAAGCACTAAACAGCACCCAAAATGCCCCCTGACAGACATAGGGGTGCTGCAACACCCCCTGACAATAAATAAATATATATATATTTACATATACTGTATATATAGAACACTTGATTTTTTTACAAACAAATCAGACAGTTTCACCAAAATGCACCCCCATACCATCACACCTCCTCCTCCATGCTTCACAGTGTGAACCACACATGTGGAGATCATCTCCACATGCACCTACGCTGCATCTCACAAAGACACAATGGTTGGAACAAAAAACATCAAATTTAGACTCATCAGACCAAAGGACAGATTTCCACATGTCTCATGTCCATTGCTTGTATGCCTTGGCCCAAGCAAGTCTCCTCTTCTGATTGGTGTCCTTTAGTAGTGGTTTCCTGGCAGCAATTGGACCATGAAGGTCTGATTTATGCAGTCTCCTCCGAACAGTTGATGTTGAGATGTGTCTGTTACTTGAACTCCGTAAAGCATTTATTTGGGCTGCAATCCAAAGTGGAGTTAACTCTAATGATCCTCTGCAGCAGAGGTAACTCTGGGTCTTCCTTTCCTGTGGTGGTCCTCATTTTGTGCCAGTATCATCATAGCTCTTGATGGTTTTTTCAAAGTTCGTCAAATTTTTTGCATTGACAGACCATGTCTTAAAGTAATGATGGACAGTTGTTTCTCTTTGCTTATTTGAGCTGTTCTTGCCATAATATGGACTTGGTATTTTACTAAATAGGGCTATTTTCTGTATTCCACCACTAACTGTTTGGCTCCAACGCATTAATTAAGAAGGAAAGAAAATACACAATGCATACATGTTACTTGAAATGCATTCCAGGTTACTACCTCATTAAGCTGGTTGAGAGAATGCCAAGATTGTGCAAAGCTGTCAAAGAAAAATAAAGAAAAACCCTTGAATGAGTAGGTGTTTCCAAACTTTTGACTGGAATTGTATGTGTGGATGTCATTTAATAGTAATATTACATATGGACCTACAGGTAACTGCCAAAATAAAGGAAACTTTTGAGTAAATGAGGGTAGTGGGGGTCTTTTTCCTGGCATGATTTAGGTCCACTCAACCCCTTAGAGTGCAAGGTAAATACCAATAAATACACAACCATTCTGAGGGATAAACTTCAACCTATGGTGAAGCAGTTCAAACCTGATGGCAATGCTCCCATCCACAGGGCACGAGTCGTCACTGAATGGTTTGATGAGTGTGAAAAATATGTAAACCATATGCCATGGCTGTCTCAGTCACCAAATCTCAACGCAATGGGACATTCTGGAGCGGTGCCTGAGACCGTGCTTACCACCACCCTCAACAAAACCCAAAATAATGGAATTGTGGAATAATGGTGTCCCCTCCCTCCAATATAGTTCCACACACTAGTAGAATCTATCCCAAGGTGCATTGAAGCTGTTCTGGCTTGTGGTCACCCAACCCCCTATTAAGACGATTTATGTTGGTGTTTCCTATATTTTGCCAGTTACCTGTATGCGTGTGTGTGGAAACATCTACGTAGGCAAAACAACAACATCCAGCATTATAGTAATATTAATTATAGACTGATGTATGCATGTGGATCCATCTACATAAACAAAACAAACAACACAACAACTTCCAGCACAGTAGCACTAGTATGATAAATGACCACTGAGTTACCAGACTTCCCCCAGTACATGCACTCGGTCTCCCTGCAGACAGCCTTTTACAATCTCTCAATATGCATTAATGAAGCTTTCTGCAATATATTAGAAATATGGATCCACTGCTGAATCAGAGAATCAGGGGTTCCGAATGGGGGGGAAATGGAGGGAGGGGTTAAGAGTGTTGGCATAGAACTAATACACACACACACACACACATACACACACACACACATACACACACACACACACACAGCTAAGCTAAGAGAAAGGTGCATCATCATCATGACCATTACATTACCTAAATCATCTAGCTAACCCTCCATCCCTCCATCTCTTCCTCCCTCCCTCCTACCACTCACTCATTCAAAAGCTATTTATAGCTCTGGGTAACTATGGAATCAGGTAGTTCATCATTGGGATGTCATTGATTTGTAGGCCTACCACTCTGAGTATTAACTGTGTTAGGAAAGTTAGGATGTTCTGTAATTATCAGTTTTGAAGTTCATACCTCTGGGAGGTGGATTGAATCAAACACCTAGCACTAATTGGCTAAGATTAACTCAACTGGGAGTTAAAGAAAAACATTTTGATTGAAGGAAAGATTATCCAGATTGAATCCAACTGACACTCAAATTACTCCCATTTGGCTAATGTTGGAAATATATTTATTTAACTAGGCAAGTCAGTTAAGAACAAATTCTTATTTTCAATGATGGCCTAGGAACAGTGGGTTAACTGCCTATTCAGGGAAGAACGACAGATTTGTAACTTGTCAGCTCGGGGGTTTGAACATGCAACCTTCTGGTTACTAGTCCAACACTCTAACCAATAGGCTACCCTGCCACCCCAAATAAATATAATTTATTTGAAAAAAAGAAAGACTGAGAAAGATAAAGTGAGAGAATACTGACAAGGGGCAATGAATTATTTGATCTTTCACTCAGTCTCTCTCTGTCCCTGTTGAGCTCAAAGTACTTAGTGAATGATGCCTCTCTCAGAGCCTTTGAGGCAACTGTGTTTCTGAAGCCCAGCACTCCAGGGTATGTGACAACAATACTTCGGACTCCTACAAAGTACTTTGGACAGAATTATATCTGTAGTATTTTTCAGAGGAACTCAGGGGAATAGTCTGCCTCCTCAAAAACAATAGTATTAAAGTGAAACTTTGAGGCGATACATACAGCATAATTATTTAAGTAGGTAAGTCAGTTAAGAACACATTCTTATTTTCAATGGTGGTCTAGGAACAATGGGTTAATTGCTTTGTTCAGGGACAGAACGACAGAGTTTTGCCTTGTTGGCTTGGGGACTCGGTCTTGCAGCCTTTCGGTTACTATTCCAATGCTCTAACCACTTGGCTACCTATGTGATGACATAAGGAATAAGAAGGCTATTACCAGTCCGGTGGTGTCGGTGGTAGGTGTCATCCCATGTCCACACACACACACGCACACACACACTGTGAACACTTACCTCATACAGGTCCAGCATCTGGGTGGTCTTGACGTTCTCAATAGCCAGGCTGTCGGAGAGGTACAAGTTGTATATGTCATTCTGGTTCCACTCCTGCACCGCCGCAATGATGGATCCTATGGGTTGGGGTTGTAACATGCTGCCGAGTACGTGTTGGGTGTCACATGATCAGGTCTGGTGTGCATATTGAATATTTAACACTATAGCTGCCAATGTTCTCTACACAACATACAGTGTCTTTTAACAGCTGCAATAGAAGAGTGAGAATACACACTATGAGACTACACATCATTGTGTAGTAATGTTACATTGTGTAGTAATGTCACATGCACGGTGTAGACTTTACTGTGAAATGCTTACTTACGAGCTCTTTCCCATCAATGCAGAGT
The DNA here is from genome assembly GCF_034236695.1 of Oncorhynchus nerka. Taxonomy (NCBI): domain Eukaryota; kingdom Metazoa; phylum Chordata; class Actinopteri; order Salmoniformes; family Salmonidae; genus Oncorhynchus; species Oncorhynchus nerka. Next base: position 31,459,424 of record NC_088410.1, read on the forward strand.
TAAAAATTATAACAAATTTGCTAAATACTAAAAAGTACTCAATCTGAATATTTGATCAACTGCATGTACTGTATATCCGGAGGCATGTGTTTATCACTGTAAAATAAATGTTGCTTACTTTAGGCAGAGAATATTTCGGCAGTTTGATTTTAAGGAATGGATCCCTCTGGTAGGACACATAGTAGCTGGCCTGTCCTGCTGTAGTAACCTGGAACACATTGAGCCAAGACACTGAGTATTCCCTTTGTGTTCACTTGTATCATTTGTCCATGCTGCACATCTGTGACTCATTGTTGTCAACATGAATTAACTCCTTGGATGAATCTAAAACCTTCATAAATGTATCAATCATTTACTCATCTTGCATCATTCAAACAAGTGAACATGCATGACATTATTTATGATGTAAAGATATACACCGAGTGCACAAACATTAGGAATACCTTCCTTATATTGAGTTGCACCACCGTTTGCCCTCAGAATAGCCTTAATCCGTCGGGGCATGAACTCCACAATGTGTTGAAAGTGTTTCACAGCGATGCTGGCCCATGCTGACTCCAATGCTTCCCACAGTTGTGTCAAATTGGCTGGATGTCCTTTGGGTGGTGAACCATTCTTGATACACAAAGGAAACTGTTGAACACAAAATATCCAGCAGCGTTGCAGTTCTTGAAACACTCAAACCAATGTGCCTGGCATCTACTACCATACCCAGTTCAAAGGCACTTAAATGTTTTGTCAATGTCATGGAAAGAGCAGGCGCTCTTAATGTTTTGTAAACTCTGTGTATACTTCGTCAGAGAGGAACATTAATGCATAAGGAATTTAAATGGCTATTTCCAGATGTTTCGATTGAGAATATAACAATAAAATCTCCTGGCTAGCATACAGCAGAAACTGCTCCTCTCAGGTCCTCTCCTGTTGTCGATGCCCTTTGTGGTTTTGAAGGTAGATGTGGGCAAATCAAATCAAATGTTATTTGCCACATGCGCCGAATACAACACGTGTAAACCTTGCAGTGAAATACTTACTTACAAGCCCTCAACAAAAAAAAGAAGTGCCAATAAAGTTTTTAAAAAATCATGAATTAAACCATTTTAAATATAAAATAATAAAATAGAAAACTAACAGTAGCGAGGCTATATACAGGGGGTACCGGTACAAAGTCAATGTGCGGGGGAACAAGTTAGTCCAGGTAATTGTGGTAATATGTACATGTAGGTAGAGGTAAAAATTAACAAAGACTCCAGCCACCCTAGAGTAGGAGGGGGGGGGTCAATTTAAAAATCGTGGGTAGCCATTTGATTAGCTGTTCAGGAGTCTTATGGATTGGGGGTAGAAGCTGTTAAGAACCTAGACCTGGCCCTCCGGTATCTCTTTCCATGCAGTGGCAGAGAGAACAGTCTAAGACTAGGGTGGCTGGAGTCTTTGTTAATTTTTAGGGCCTTCCTAACACCGCCTGGTAAGGAGATCCAGGAAGGCAGGAAGCTTGGCCCCAGTTGCCAAACCAGGCGGTTTTGCAACACGTCAGGACGCTCTCAATGGTGCAGCTGTAGAACTTTTTGAGGATCTGAGGACCCATGCCAAATCTTTTTAGTCTCCTCAGTGTGGCAGATGTGTTGTTACATACCCTTACCACCTATGGGGGTCAGGAAGTCCAGAAACCTGTTGCAGAGGGAGATGTTTAGTCCCAGGCTCCTTAGCTTAGTGATGAGCTTTAAGGACAATATGGTGTTGACCGCTGAGCTGTAGTTAATAAATAGCATTCTCACATAGGTGTTCCTGTTGTCCAGGTGGGTAATTCCAAGATGGTGTAGCAGTCAAGACGTCTTTGTCCTGTCGTGTCCCTTGTATATATCGTTTTACAAATTTTTCGCATATCCTTTAAAATATTTTGCTAAACCTCATCATCTAAATACTCTCCTGCAACCCACCTCACCCAATGTGGCGTGGATCTGCTTTTTTTTTCCTAAAGAATTTATATTTACTTCGGATCTGGAATCCCTCAACAGATATTAGTCAGCAAACCATTGCCAGCGGTCATCAGCTAACCTTCAGCTCGGAAAGCTCTCGCCAGTTCCAACAACGTGACTATAACCAGAGCATAACAGCCTGTTATTTTTATCCCCGGATTCCTACTGCAAACTGAACATTTTCATCTGGATCTTCACACTAGCTAACCGCAATCCCGGATGACTACTGCTGGCCAGCGTTTCCATCCCAGAGCAAGCACCAATTTAGCTTGAAGCTAGCCCAGACAGGGCTCCTGTGCTACCACCGAAGCATTCTCCTGGGCTACAATATCGGCCATCTAGCTACCTAGAGCTACTTAGAACCGCACGAAGAGGCAAAAACAGACTTACCCCCATCGCGACGTCCCCCCAAAGGCTAACTTTCTAGCCCCTGCTATCTGCTTGCTTGCTAACCCGGTCTGCTAACTGCTAAACTGCCGGGCCCTGGTATGCTAACTGCTGGCCCGTGCTAACTGCTTTCTTGCTAACCAGGTCTGCTAACTGCTAGCTTGCCTGCCCGGTCTGCTAACTGCTAGCTCTTGCTAACTGCTTGCTTGCTAACCCGGTCTGCTAACTGCTAGCTTGCCTTGGTCTACTAACTGCTAGCCCATGCTAACTGCTTGCTTGCTAACCCGGCCTGTTAACTGCTAGCTTGCCCTGGTCTACTAGCTGCTAGCTTTTTTAGCTCTGGCCTACTAACTGTCTGAATCGCAGTGTCCCTAGCCAGCCCACCACTCACTGGACCCATATGTTCACTTGGCTACGCATGCCTCTCTCTAACATCAATATGCCTTGTCCATTACTGTCCTGGTCAGTGATTAATGTCTTATTTCACTGTAGAGCCTCTAGCCCTGCTCAATATGCCTTAACCAACCATGTTGTTCCACCTCCGACATATGCGATGACATCACCTGGTTTAAACATCTCTAGAGACTATATCTCTCTCTTCATTACTCAATGCCTAGGTCTACCTCCAATGTACTCACATCCTACCTTACCTTTGTCTGTACACTATGCCTTGAATCTATGCTATCGTGCCCAGAAACCTGCTCCTTTTACTCTCTGTTCTGAACGTGCTAGACGGCCAGTTCGTATAGTCTTTAGCCGTACCCTTATCCTACTTCTCCTCTGTTCCTCTGGTGATGTGGAGGTTAATCCAGGTCCTGCAGTGCCTAGTTCCACTCCCACCCCCCAGGTGCTCTCATTTGTTGACTTCTGTTAACGTAAAAGCCTTGGTTTCATGCATGTTAACATTAGAAGCCTACTCCCCAAGTTTGTTTTACTCACTGCTTTAGCACACTCTGCCAACCCAGATGTCTTAGCCATGTCTGAATCCTGGCTTAGGAAAACCACTGCAAAGATAGAAAGTAATACAGAACTATGCAGGCTAAGTCTGTACCCAAACAATTTGAGTTTCAACTTCTAGAAATTCACCTTTCCAGATACAAGTCTCTCACTGTTGCCCCAGCTGTGCCCTCGATACTATATGTGAACTGATTTCCCACCATATATCTTCTGAGCTCGTGCTATTAGGTGACCTAAACTGGGACATGCTTAACACCCCGGCCATCCTACAAACTAAGCTTAATGCCCTCAATCTCACACAAATTATCAATGAACCTACCAGGCACAACCCCAAATCCGTAAACACGGGCACCCTCATAGATGTAATCCTAACTAATTCGCCCTCCAAATACACCTCTGCTGTTTTCAATCAAGATCTCAGCGATCACTGCCTCATTGTCTGCATCCGTAATGGGTCTGCGACCAAACGACCACCCCTCATCACTGTCAAACGCTCACTGAAACACTTCTGCGAGCAGGTATTTCTAATCGAACTGGCCGGGTAATCCTGGAATGACATTGACCTCATCCCGTCAGTAGATGATGCCTGGCTATTCTTTAAAAGTGCCTTCCTCACCATCTTAAATAAGCATGCCCCTCTCAAAAAAAATTGAACTAGGAATAGATATAGTCCTTGGTTCACGCCAGACCTGTCTGCCCTTGACCAGCACAAAAACATCCTGTGGCGTTCTGCATTAGCATCAAATAGCCCCCGCGATATGCCCCCTTTTCAGGGAAGTTAGGAAAAAATATACACAGGCAGTTAGAAAAGCTAAGGCATATCTCTACGACTGGCCATGCTTTCCACATCGCTCCCGCTACCCCGGTCAACTGCCAGGCACCCTCTACAGCAACCCGCCAAAGCCCCCACCATTTCTCCTTTACCCAAATCCAGATAGCCGATTTTCTGAAAGAGCTGCAAAATCTGGACCCCTACAAATCAGCCGGGCTAGACAATCTGGACCCTCTCTGTCTAAAAATATCTGCCGAAATTGTTGCAACCCCTATTACTAGCCTGCTCAACCTCTCTTCCGTATCGTCTGAGATTCCCAAAGATTGTAAAGCTGCCGCGGTCATCCCCCTCTTCAAAGGGGGTGACACTCTAGACCCAAACTGCTACAGACCTATATCTATCCTACCCTGTCTTTCTAAGGTCTTCGAAAGCCAAGTTAACAAACAGATTACTGACCATTTCGAATCCCACCATACCTTCTCCGCTATGCAATCTGGTTTCAGAGCTGGTCATGGGTGCACCTCAGCCACGCTCAAGGTTCTAAACGACATCATAACCGCCATCGATAAGAGACATTACTGTGCAGCCGTATTCATCGACCTGGCCAATGCTTTCGACTCTGTCAATCACAACATTCTTATTGGTAGACTCGACAGCCTTGGTTTCTCAAATGATTGCCTCGACTGGTTTACCAACTACTTCTCTGATAGAGTTCAGTGTGTCAAATCGGAGGGCCTGTTGTCTGGACCTCTGACAGTCTCTATGGGTGTGCCACAGGGTTCAATTCTCGGGCCGAATCTCTTTTCTATATACATCAATGATGTTGCTCTTATTTCTGGTGATTCTCTGATCCACCTCTACGCAGACGACACCATTCTGTATACTTCTGGCCCCTCCTTGGACACTGTGTTAACTAACCTCCAGACGAGCTTCAATGCCATACAACTCTCCTTCCGTGGCCTCCAACTGCTCTTAAACGCAAGTAAAACTAAATGCATGCTTTTCAATCGATCGCTGCCCGCACCTGCTCGTCCGTCCAGCATCACTACAAATATCTGGGTGTCTGGTTAGACTGTAAACTCTCCTTCCAGACTCACATTAATCATCTCCAATCCAAAATTAAATCGCAACAAAGCGTCCTTCACTCATGCTGCCAAACATACTCTCGTAAAACTGACCATCCTACCGATCCTCGACTTTGATGATGTCATCTATAAAATAGCCTCCAACACTCTACTCAACAAACTGGGTGCAGTCTATCACCGTGCCATCCGTTTTCTCACCAAAGCCCCGTACACTACCCACCATTGCGACCTGTACGCTCTCGTTGTTTGGCCCTTGCTTCATACTCGTCGCCAAACCCACTGGCTACAGGTTATCTACAAGTCTCTGCTAGGTAAATCCCCGCCTTATCTCAGCTCACTTGTCACCATAGCAGCACCCACTCATAGCACGCACTCCAGCAGGTATATCTCACTGGCCACCCCCAAAGCCAATTCCTCCTTTGGTCGTCTTTCCTTCTAGCAGCATACCACCCTGCATACCACTGCTGGCTTGCTTCTGAAGCTAAGCAGGGTTGGTCCTGGTCAGTTCCTGGACGGGAGACCAGAAGCTGCTGGAAGTGGTGTTGGAGGGCCAGTAGGGGGCACTCTTTCCTCTGCTCTAAAAATATCCCAATGCCCCAGGGCAGTGATTGGGGACACTGCCCTGTGTAGGGTGCTGTCTTTCGTATGGGACGTTAAACAGGTGTCCTGACTCTCTGAGGTCATTAAAGATCCCATGGCACTTATCGTAAGAGTAGGGGTGTTAACCCCGGTGTCCTGGCCAAATTCCCAATCTGGCCCTCAAACCATCATGGTCACCTAATAATCCCCAGTTTACAATTGGCTCCTTAATACCCCTCCTCTCCCCTGTAACTATTCCCCAGGTCGTTGCTGCAAATGAGAATGTGTTCTGTCAACTTACCTGGTAAAATAATGGATAAATAAAAACATTTTTAAAAAATTAAAAAAATTCTCTGCTGCCTGTAACTGGAACGAATTGCAAAAATCTCTGAAGCTGGAGACTCTCCCTCACTAGCTTTAAGCACCAGCTGTCAGAGCATTTTACAGATCACTGCACCTGTACTTAGATGGGCTGTTTACAGATAGGCTATCTACCTACCTCATCCCCATACTGGTATTTATTTATTTATTTTTCTCCTTTGCACCCCAGTATCTCTACCTGCACATTAATCTTCTGCCGATCTACCATTCCAGTGTTTAATTGCTATATTGTATTTACTTCGCCACCATGGCCTATTTATTTCCTTAACTTACCTCATTTGCACTCACTGTATATAGACTTTTTGTTTTCTTTTGTTCTACTGTATTATTGACTGTATGTTTTGCTTATTCCATGTGTAACTCTGTGTTGTTGTATGTGTCAAATTGCTACGCTTTATCTTGGCCAGGTCGCAGTTGCAAATGAGAACTTGTTCTCAACTAGCCTACCTGGTTAAATAAAGGTGATATAAAATAAAATAAAATGTTAAAAAGTGTGGAGTGCAATAGAGATTGCGTCATCTGTGGATTTGTTTGGGCGGTATGCAAATTGGAGTGGGTCTAAAGTTTCTGGGATAATGGTGTTGATGTGAGCCGTGAATGTTGACCTGTTTAAAGGTCTTACTCACATCGGCTACTGAGAGAGTGATCACACAGTCACCCGGAACAGCTGGTGCTCTCATGCATGCTACAATACCGCTTGCCTAGAAGCGCACATAGTCAGTTAGCTCTTCTGGTAGACTCGTGTCACTAGGCAGCTCACGGCTGTGCTTCCCTTTGTAGTCCGTAATAGTTTGCAATCCGGTGTATTAGGATTCAATCTTTGTCCTGTATTGACGCTTTGCCTGATGGTTCTTCAGAGGGCATAGTGGGATTTCTTATAAGCGTCCGGGTCCCGCTGTTTGAAAGTGGCACGTATACCCTTTAGCTCTGTGGGGATGTTGCCTGTAATCCATGGCTTCTGGTTGGGGTATGTACATGTTGCCACTGTGGGGACGACATCATCGATGAACGTATTGATGAAGCCAATGACTGATGTGGTGTACTCTACAATGCCATTAGAAGAATTCCAAAACATATTCCAGTCTGTGCTAGCAAAACAGTCCTGTAGGTTAGCATCTACGTCGTTTGACCACTTCTGTATTGAGCGAGATACTGGTACTTCCTGCTTTAGTTTTTGCTTGGAAGCAGGAATCAGAAGGATAGAGTTATGGTCAGTTTACCAAATGGAGGGCGAGGGAACGCTTTGTAGACGTCTCTGAGTGTGGAGTAAAGGTGGTCATGAGTTTTTTTTCCCTCTGGTTGCACATGTAACATGTTGGTAAAAATATGGTAAAATAGATTTAAGTTTTCCTGCATTAAAGTCCCCGGCGACTAGGAGCGCCGCCTCTGGAGGAGCATTTTCTTGTTTGCTTATGGCCTTATACAGCTCGTTGAGTGCCAGCATCGGTTTGTGGTGGTAAATAGACAGCTACAAAAAATATAGATGAAAAGTCTCTTGGTAAATAGTCTGGTCTATAGTTTATCATGAGATATTCTACCTCAGGCGAGCAAAACTTTGAGACTTCCTTAATATTCGTAGTCGTTCAGCCACGATTGGTGAAACACAATATATTACAGTTTTTAATGTCCCTTTGGTAGGTTAGTCTTGATCAGAGCATATCCATTTCATTATGCAATGATTGCATGTTGGCAAATAGGAATGATTATTATTTATTTTATTTTATTGAACCTTTATTTAACTAGGCAAGTCAGTTAAGAACAAATTCTTATTTTACATTGACGGCCTACCCCAGCCAAACCCTCCCCTAAACCGGACGATGCAGGGACAATTGTGCGCCGCCCTATTGGACTGATACAGTCCGGGATCTAACCAGGTTCTGTAGTGACACCTCTAGCACTGAGATGCAGTGCCTTAGACCTTTGCTCCACTCGGGAGCCTCTACTGATGGTAGAGGCGTATTACCAACTGGCTGTCGGATCCGTTACAAAGGACACTGACCTAGGTCCCCGATAACTCTGTCTCTTCTTCAAGCGACTGATGGGGATTTGCGCCCTATCCGACTCGTTAAAGAAATCTTCGTCCAGTATGAGGTGAGTAATCGCTGTCCTGATTTCCAAAAGCTATTTTCGGTCACAAGAAATGGTGGCAGCAACATTATGTACAAGATAAATGACAAATAATCCGAAAAACAACACACACAATAGCACAATTGGTGAGGAGCCCATAAAACGGCAGCCATCTACTCCGGTGCCATTATTTCCAACCATCTAATTGAGACAATCAATATCTTCATTATTTTCTGTCAAAATAAATCTTTAACTCTCCCAAGCAATGCTCAGTGGCCTGTTTTAGGAAAGTCATCCTATATGATACCAGCGCCTCGGCAAGCAAACACTTGAGCTGTTAGCCTATGCAGTACAAACACCGCAAGCAGTGAAGAAAGTGCTAGAAACCTGTAATTAGAGCACAGGCTTCATAGGCTATCAGGACAGGAGAATATTTTTGGCCAACAAAAGTGTGATTGTCCTAGCGTCAGCACTAAGGAGCAATTGACTTAATTCACTTACTCTTTCGTAATTCCATTGTATCCACTAAACAAGCTGCTGGCTTTCTGGGTAGGAAATGTTAGGGAGACATATGAGTGTGGTCAAACATGGTTGAGGGATCTGGTAGACCATAGATATATTTTTCAGACCATTATTCTGGCAGAATGAAGCCCATCATGTGTAGGGCCAGGAGTTTTCCTGAACATGTGACCTGACTTCAAAGAAGTCTTGGCCCTGAGTAGGCTATAACTACATGCCAGATTTCTTTTCAAGGCATCACGTGTAGAGCTAGGAGATCCTCCTGAACCCCTGACATAGGCTTCTAGAGCCTCCTGGTGAAGACACTTGCTCAAGAGAAAACTCTTGGCTCTAATTTAAAGAGTTTGGAGAAGGAGCTTTACTTGACCATGTGACCTGACTTGGAAAAACATGTGGGCCTAATTCATGTTCTAATAGAAATATATCCATAGCTCTCCCCTTCAAATACTTCAAACAACTACGTAGGCCTTTGGAGTTCAATTTGGATCAAAAAAATATTTATACTGGACTGGATTGGCGGGATATTTATTCCACTTTTCCTGTTTGCTTTTACATTTGTGCATCCTCATTTGCACAATGGCAAAGTAAATACTATTCAGGCAGCGGGAGGGAAATTAAACATAACCCCAAAATCGCACCAGCATTACTTAGAATTCAGAACATTACTATTTCAGATTTCTCTCTCTCTCACAAATTATGATTAATATGACATACTTGGGGACTGGTGTGGAAAAATATAAAACTCCCTAGGTTTCACATCTGAACCAGAATAGACTCTCAAATGAAAGTTCAAATAAAAGGTTTGCATATTTTACATATGTCATGCGAGGTGCATTTGCCTTATACAGAATGTGTCTATAGTTTTTTTGACAATGTAAATGATGGAAATAGTGGAAAATTATGGAAAAATAAAATACCAGTGCAGCATAGGAACTGTTCAAGGTTCAGAGGTGAGAATTACTATTACCAATACATATGCATATTCAGATTGCACAATGAAATATTAAAACACTTTGTGTCAGTCAATGGTCCCCATATCTATTCTAGTCAAGAACATGCTGTAGTTAATACAATGTGTCAAAACAAGAATGAATCATAATTATTAATGTTTTATGAATTACAGTTGTATAGCTCTATCACACCACTTCCTCACACCTGAGGATCAACTAGTTGTTGCATCTGGTGCTATAAAATATGTAAATCCCCCCTCAGTCCTAGCCAAACCAAGTTGTGCGTAATACACAACACATGCCCATATCATTCAAGGCTAACGATGCACGTCCTATGCAATGCATCACAGTCTACATACAATATGGTACAATATATTCTCCTCAGACAGAACCTTACCAGAATAAACATAGTCATCTTGGACCACCAGTGAGCTGATGTCGATGTACCCAGGGAAGGGGTAGTTTCTGTTGGGCTCTGAGCACTTTAGAGCCTGGCATGTTATATACTGTATACCTGCAAGGTAAGGAGATAAAGATTACTGGAGATCAGGATTCATCCAGCTGCGGATCATGCCTCTTATTCCTGGGAACGTGAGGATTCCTGGAAACCAAGGCTATATGTCTGTATGAATTGAACTTCAGGGCACTTTTGTATGGTTTGTGATTGACATGCGATAGAGGAGATAGTGTTAAACTTGTGACAGTATACTTGCTGTGTGTATATACAGTGTATATATATATATGCAGTGGGGCAAGAAAGTATTTAGTCAGCCACCAATTGTGCAAGTTCTCCCACTTAAAAAGATGAGAGAGGCCTGTATTTTTCATCATAGGTACACTTCAACTACGACAGACAAAATGAGAAAAAAAAATCCAGAAAATCACATTGTAGGATTTTTAATTAATTTATTTGCAAATTATGGTGGAAAATAAACTTTTGTTATATACCCTTTGTTGGAAATGACAGAGGTCAAACGTTTTCTGTAAGTCTTCACAAGGTTTTCACACACTGTTGCTGGTATTTTGGCCCATTCCTCCATGCAGATCTCCTCTAGAGCAGTGATGTTTTGGGGCTGTTGCTGGGCAACACAGATTTTCAACTCCCTCCAAAGATTTTCTATGGGGTTGAGATCTGGAGACTAGCTAGGCCACTCCAGGACCTTGAAATGCTTCTTACGACTAAATACTTTTTTTGCCTCACTGTATACATATAACGTTGTAATTTGACTAGTGTGTTGTGGTTTCCATTCTATAACGGTGGTTGTTTCATACAATACATACAGTATGTAAACATGATCAACGATGATCATTCTCTGTGTACAGAAAACTAAACTGTCTCTGATTCCGGGGCTCTAACAACATCTGCAGTAGATAGCTAGAATAAATAATCTCACCTGTGGAGGACCTTGGGTGGCGTTGCCGTGGTGAGTTATAGAGCTGACACTCCCAGAGTGAGAGGGATGAGAGGGAAAGGCAATATTAATCAAGTATCATGCACTGCTTTTATCAGTGGGGTAATACACTGTCATTCTCCTGGGACACAACACTTTTTAAACCCAGGGTGGAATTTATTCCTTCTATCGTTTCAGGGATGATAATTGGACTGCAAATGTGGGGGGCTTTCTCTGCTCTGTGTGTGTGTGTAGTGCTATTCACGTCCAATGGGGGTCTGACTCCTTGTTACCTGTTACAGACCTGGATTAAAGAAGAGGAGGAGGGAAGGAAGGAAGGAGGGAGAGGAGGAGGTGGAAGGAGGGGTAAAGTAATGGAAAGAGAGGAAGAGGAGTGTAGACAGAGAGGAGAAGAGGAGCAGAGTAGAAGGGGAGAAGAGGAGGGAGGAGGGAAGAACAGGATGGGAGAAGATTGGGAGAAGAAGAAGAGAAGGAGGAAAAAAAGAGGTGAGGAGGAGGGAAGAGAAGGAGTGAAGAAGACAATAAACAGAGGGAGGTGAGTCTCAGCAGAGGTATTCCACTCCAGATATAGACATCTCATTTCAGCGTTCCCTCAACAATGATGTCTTTCCATGTGATGACATTCTCCCCAGAGCTGTGTCACAAAATGTCAAATTACCTTAGCTACCCCAACAGCAACAGCCAGACACTGTGTGTTTGTTATTCTACCAAAAAGTGGTATCCGTCACAAAAGCATAAATTCGCAGCAACCTAAATATGGAATTTCTTAAGTCAGGCACTGTCAATGGCAAGGTTGTGCTACATAATTCAAGTTAGTCACTGGACTGTATTTTCACTGTATTATATCCATCACATTTCGAGGTAAGATCAAGATGCAGACAAAATTGAATTTACAAAAGTTTATTAATCCAACAGGGGCAGGCAAAAGACAGGTCTAGGCCTGTCTTCACATTAATCATATACCTTGCACACGAACCGCCACCTTTTTGGAATAAGAAGCAATGAATGTATTTACGTGTTTGAATGCTGTCGTTCGTCATCTATCTCTGTTGACACCAAACCTTCTTGTTTGATTTCAACAAAACACATGCTCTGATTGTCCACCAGATGCCACAATGTCCTTCTTCTTTGTTGTCTGGTCTCCAATGGGCTGGTTTTGTTCTGAAATTGTTCTTAGCTCATGTGGATAGTCAGAGTTTGAACCCCTTTATACGGACAGCTGCAGCCTGTTCATGTTTAGGTATAGTCTGGTGAGGTTATCTTCTTCATCTCGTGTTGTTTCAACAATTTCTCACATGTAGCTAATGCTCCAAGTTTCCTGGTCTGATATGTTCTTTCTTACCCAGTCCTTTTAAGCACTCTGATTGAAAAGAGGTTCCATCACACTGACAAGCTCTCTGACCTCACTCGGGGCGTGGCTACTTAATATGCAAAGTATACTCAAAACAATTATCTTATTAGAAAACTAAAATCACATTCCTATTTTAACAAAATTACTTTCATAATTTGTCATATTGTCTAAACCACGTATTGGATGTAAACTTGACATATAGTGTGTACACTTTCCAAATTAAAGTATTTTCATTATACCATTGTTATACAATTTTTTAATGACATCACAAAATAAACATTCATTTTCCACGTTTACCCATTGACCATTTCCCACATTCGGATGTTAGACATATTTGATCTAAAGTTCACTTTTTGGACGTTAGAGTTTTTGGCTGGCAAAAGTCTCTCTCTAGATAAAGACATTCTGATCCCAATACTGAAGAGAGAGAGAAAGTTTCCCCCTCTAGAGATTTACAGCAGGGTGTGAAGGGTGACCATCCAGCAGCTCCCCCTGTCCTCTCTGTGTTAGAGAGGCCTGGTTACTGTCACCCCCCCCCCCCCCACCCCCCATCAGTTCCCATTCTGATCCTCACAGGACAGTCATGACACTACTGTAAATTATGGATATACTATATATTGCCCTGCAGACGAGCAGGTGTAGTAGTGCCCATGGCCTAATTTCATTGTTCTAATTACATTTCCCACTTCCTGGGTGCACAATGACAGGATGCATTTTGTTCCATTTCACCGATTGGTGGTACTGATGTTGCTTTCTGCTGGCTGTCTATATTGCTATTTTAGTCCTACAGTCAAACTCCATGCTAATGTTCTGACATTCAACTCCGATGCACCTTGCCATATTTGCTAAATATTTTATCTTTTTTATTAAACCTTTGTTTATACAGGTTTTTATCATTGAGATAAAAATATATTTTTCAAGAGTTGTTGTGCACACACTGTGACGGCCCTGAATTTTTCTGAACCGTCTCAGTGCAGCTCCTTCCAATAGGGCGCTTTCCCTTTAATTCCCAATTAAATAGCCAGCATCAGCTGCGCAAAAGTGGGGTTGTGAGAGAGACGTGACTGAGGATGTGTTCAACCCTCAGTTCCCGAAGCTTCTCTATTCCGTTGTTTTGTTGCCGTTAAACGTGTGTTTTGTTGCCTAATAGAGTTTACCCAGGATCGGATCCACTCTTTGCGTCCCTGGACTACACCTCTCCGTTCTTCGTGGCCTTTCTCCACGGGAGATAATTTGTTTTGATGTGATGTATACTGTGATTTATGTAGTTAGTTGTAGTTGAGGACTTATTAAGAGTTGATACGCTTTAAAGTTCTGTGGTAAACTTATTGTTCTATTGATGGTATGATTAATACTGGGCTTACGCTACACGGAATGAACAGACAAACATTGCGTGACAGAAGTCACTTGAGTTCCCTGAACTCTACCGGGCAGGACTCTTTTTAGGCCCGAGGTACAGGACATTTCTGGAGGAACCAGAACTCATTGTGTTATATTATTATATGTGTGTGTAATCATTGATGTTGTTAATACAACCCACGCAAAAGAGTATAGTTGTTTTTGAAGTTCTTTCCAATGTTTTAAGGGTTTATGAAAAGTTTATTTCCATCCTGACTTTTACATAAGTCCTTTGTATTGGTGTAGACTTGACGGACCAGATGGGACTCATTCCCACCCAAACTAAAAGGAGAAACCAATGTTTTCTCTGGTAGGCACAACCTACCTGGCACCCCTATAAATAATAACCTCAAGTCAAAACCGTTACAACACAATTAAACTGTCATCATCATAATCATCCTGTTATTTATCATTGCCTTGGTACCAGATCTGATCCTATAGCTAAACAATCAGTAAAAAAATAGCAGTTCCAAGCCATGTTCCACTTCATAGGATCCTGCATGTGGCAGGCAGGCGGAGCCATGTTCCTCCCAATAGCAGTCTGTGGCTGCAGAAAGGCGAAGCCATGTTCCTCCCAATAGCAGTCTGTGGTGGCAGGCAGGCTGAGCCAGGCAGCCGTTAGTTAGGCCGGGCTAGTCTCTCATCACTCTGGACAGTGGCATACAATGCTCAAGCTGCACTCATTCATCAGGCCAATGACATTTTTATTCTAAAACTCAGAGCTGTCACAAAGTGAGCTTCATAGTTTTCCACTCACGTCAATAAATCAAAACACCTGCCGGATCCAGAGTCACTGATGAGGCCTGCCCGGCGATAGCCAAGAGACTGAGAGAGGAAGAGCTGTGCTGGGAAACCTGTCTAAATGGTTGTTGAATGATTGAGGATAACAGTTGTTGGTTCCACTTATCTATTCACTTTTATGGTGGATTTCAATATAAATCTACATGGCGGTACGTACGTCATTGTGTTTTGAGGCTTGTTTAGCTGTGTACTTTAGAATGCAAAATGCTGTCACCAACTGCAGAATTTTAAAAGTAGAACATGTGGTTTACCAGGAAAGAGAGACGGAAAAAGAGAGTCATGATTGTTGTGCCTAAGCTAGGTGGGTAAACCATGTAAGCATTTGAGAACATGTCAAGCGGACTAACGGAAACCTCTTATGTACAATAACAAAAACATCACGGCGCGTGAGGGCACGGAGGGTGTCGCACAGCAGGTGTTGCATCTTCATCTAAAGAGTAATTTATTCTAATGTGGACTCAGGGAAAACGCAGAACATTATGTACAAACATTATCGCTGACACATATCATGTGTTGCGGCCCCAAAGAGTGGGCATCCAGCAGTCTAAATCACAGTCAAGGCTCCAAGATCATACACAGGCCTTTTTTTTACAGACAACCGTTTTATATTGTCCGAAGCCAGCCAGTGAGAACATTTACAGCTATGCCTCTATGGGAGGGAATACATGGGCTTATTTTAACATTGGCCATATGACTGATATTAGTTAGATGGGAACAACATGGAATTTCATATGTGGGGGTGCTTTTTATAAGTGAATGTGTGCATATTACTGTGATTAATACATCACAAGCTGTATGTCATGTCTCCACAAGGCAAAGTTCATCACCTCTTAGCACACAACGTCTGACAGTGTCTTGGCCAGTCTGACAGTGTATTGGCCAGCATGACAGTCTCTTAACCAGTCTGACAGTGTCTTGGCCAGTCTGACATTGTCTTGGCCATAGATATCATGTATAGAAGCTGTACTATGCAGTATGTGGTCAATCTTGACAGCCATCCCTTCAACAATGTCTCTTTTAGTAGCTGTACATAGATACAGTACATGATATCACAGACACATGCTTGTGAACCATGTACTATCACTACCTATTCATTATGGTAGTGGATATGAGGTGATGACTAGGATGACTGTCATTCTGTCCATCATGTCTGGATCCTGATTGACATAGAGGAAACAGGGTGGCATCATTTGACAACAGTCTGGGTATTGTGGATGCTTAGCCTACTGTGAGCTCTGTATGAGTCCTAAGATGGCAGTCATTTTCAAGGCAGATAGCAGAAAATGTTTGACTTGTGCTTCGAATTAGTAACATTGGGCTTCCTTTACAATATGTGACTCGTTTCAGGAAACTAGGCATATGTCGCGCATCGCTTAACCTCTTCAACCTATGGGGGCGCTATGTCATTATTGGATAAAAAAACGTGCCCGTTTTAAGCGCAATATTTTGTCACTAAAAGATGCTCGACTATGCATATAATTGGCAGCTTTGGAAAGAAAACACTGACGTTTTCAAAACTGCAAAGATATTATCTGTGAGTTCCCCAGAACTGATGCTACAGGCGAAACCAAGATGAAACCTCAAACAGGAAATGAGCTGAATTTTTGAAGCTCTGTTTTACTATCGTCTCCTTATATGGCTGTGAATGTGCCATGAACGAGCTTATGCTCTCTGCTGTTCGTCCAAGATGTCTGCAGCATTGTGATGTATTTGTAGGCATATCATTGGAAGATTGGCCATAAGAGACTACATTTGCCAGGTGTCCGCCCGGTGTGCTTTGTCTAAATTGGTGCGCAATTCTCAGTGGCACTCATTTTACCATGCGATACAGAGGGAGAAGCACACTTCCAGGAACGATACATCATTGAAGAGATATGTAGAAAAACACCTTGAGGATTGATTCTAAACAACGTTTGACATGTTTCAGTCGATATTATGGAGTTATTTTGGAAAAAGTTTGGCGTTTTTATAACTGAATTTTCTGCTTTTTTTGGTAGCCAAACATGACGCAGAAAACGGACCGATTTCTCCTGCACAAATAATCTTTCAGGAAAACTGAACATTTGCTATCTAACTGAGAGTCTCCTCATTGAAAACATCCGAAGTTCTTCAAAGGTAAATGATTTATTGAATGTTTTTGCTGGTTTTGTGAAAATGTTGCCTGGTGATGCTAACGCTAAATGCTAATGCTAAATGCTAACGCTAAATGCTAAATGCTAGTTTTGCTATGGTAGAGAAGCATATATTTGAAAATCTGAGATGACAGTGTTGTTAACAAAAGGCTAAGCATGAGAGCTAGCATATTGATTTCATTTCATTTGCGATTTTCATGAATAGTTAACGTTGCGTTATGGTAATGGGCTTGAGGCTGTAGTCATGATTCCGGATCCGGGTTGGCTCGACGCAAGAAGTTAACAGGAGCACCATTTGAACTCAAAATGATTTTTTTTTTGGCAGAAATGACTTCTGGAACATGTGAACTTTCATGTGACTTAGTAACAAACGTGTTTGCTATCTGTAAATACAAATACAATTGTTAAATTACGAGCCTAGTTGGTTTAGCCATGGAAAAAGTTAGCAACTTTCCCATTAGCAATGATTGGCAGAGATAATGAGTGGGCTGGACATGCCGAGAGATGATTTCGAATTGGGCTACCATGAAACACGCTTCTGTCTATAATATGAACTGGTCATTATGTCAAGGTAATCCTTTCTAATGCAACTTTTTTAACCCTTTTATGCGTGAGATCCAAATATCTGTAATGATTGCTCCAGCGTGTTTTTTTATGCAGGTGATGTTAGAACATTCTCTCCATTCCAGAATGTGATTGTTAAGCAACAGTACATTTAATCCGCTAGCGGAAGCCCTAGCCGTAAGAAGATAAACTGCTCACATTCTGGACATAACTTTGTAAGGACTGTGTTTGTGCAAAATGTTTCTGAAAAAAGTGTGGCCATCTCAAATGCTGATTGTTGCATCAACTGGCCATTTTAAATAAGCGTACTAAATATGTGTTCTAATCACACCAGTTTGATCGTATGCTACAGGGACCACTGTAGAATGATCACACCCGTGTGTTGGTACGTGTGAAAAGATGATAAAGATATCATGTAGTAGAACTGCATACATGTTTTGTCGACTTTCTAGAGGACGAGTTTTGAAATCAGTGGAATTAAACTATGATAGCTAAGGTAAACAGAAGGCTCCGGATTACATCTTCAAACTAAGGGGAACCATAGCATCCGTGACAGAGAGGTAGAAGCGTCCATCCATGTACACAGGTAAGAGAGTCTAGCTAGCTGACGTTAGCTGGCTGGCTAGATAATGCTACGTGTATGACCTGTGTAGTAATTTTATTTGTATCTCAGAGCCATTTGCATTGATAATTATAGACTAATGATAGCTAGGTAACATTGAACCTGTATGGTTAGCTACCTGCAGATTCATGCAGGGTAGTCCTGCTGATTTACCCAATTCCGTACAAATTTGCGCAACCGCAGCATTTAACTTCTTGACGCTACCCATCCCTTTAGCTGGATAATTGTCATCAACAACCACTGAATAGCATAGCGCCACATTCACATAATATTACTCAAAAAAATAATATTCATGAAATCACAAGTGCAATATTGCAAAACACAGTTTAGCCTTTTTTTAATCCACCTGTCGTCTCAGATTTTGAAATTATGCTTCACAGCGAAAGCAATCCAAGCATTTGTGTAAGTTTATCGATCGCATGACAAAACATTAGGTGCACTTAGCATCAGGTAGCTTGGTCACGAAAATCAGAAAAGCAATCAAATTAATAGTTTACCTTTGATGATATTCAGATGTTTTTACTCACGAGACCCCCAGTTACACAATAAATGTTCCTTTTGTTCCATAAAGATTATTTTTATATCCAAAACAATAGCTGTCCAAACTCTGTTGCGCTAGCAAAACTCATGTGACCACCTGACGCGATGTTATCTTTCTGGCTCATTTTTAAAAATAAAAGCCTGAAACTATGTCTGAAGACTGTTGACACCTCGAGGAAGCAATAGGATAAGGAATCTGGTTGATATCCCTTTAAATGGAGCAATGGGAGGCTATGGAACATGGAGTTTTCAAAATAGAAGCCACATCCTGGTTTGATTTTCCTCAGGGTTTCGCCTGCAATATAAAGTATGTTATACTCACAGACAATATTTTGACAGTTTTGGAAACTTTAGAGTTTTCTATCCTAATCTGTCAATTATATGCATATTCTAGCATCTGGTCCTGAGAAATAGGCCATGTACTTTGGGAACGTTATTTTTCCAAACAGAAAAATAGTGCCCCCTAGCTTCAAGAGGTTAAACAAGGTTGTAATGAAAACTAATGGGACTGTAGCGACTGTGTTGGCATCTGGGGTGTGAACTGCATTTTTAGTCAATCGTTGATTGACATGGTAATGGCCCAATAGTATCGGAGAAAAGCTGAAAAAAACTGACCCTCCGACGCAGTACATTAAATTGTGACGTAATGTACATCACGCATAATGCAACTCATTCTGTGTCGTACATCCTCTCTCCACCAGGTGTAGCGCTTCTCTCGCGGTTTAAAAATAAGAAAGGGACAGGGTAAGCGGGTATACCTAGTCAATATATAACTGAATGCGTTAATTTTTTGCATGATCACTGCAAGCCATCATGACTCTCAAAACAGCCGCTGTTTACTTCTGAAGAAACTTTAGCGCCGCCCTAAACACCTGATTCAAATTCGACACAAACCTTCAAATAGGTATGTAATGACACATTACATAAACTTTTATAGTGTTTTATTTACATTTTAGAGATGATAAATTGGACAAATCGGGTGAAAAAAAAGCCATTTCCCCACACGGCTCCCCCTTTCCCTATCACGCAGTAGGTTTTGCTTCCCCATCCGTCATTTTAAACAAGACCCGATGGAGCTCCTTGCCTTCTTCAATCATGCAGAGACGGGCAGCATGAACGTCTCGTCATTGATATTGCTGGAAAAGGGAGAAATTGTGAATATGCTATTCATATTACAGTCGACCTGGATGTATTATGTTTTTGGGGCGCTAAAAAAGGTAAATTGTAACAGAAAGAAGTGCGTTAGTTTACAGTAACTTCACGAGTTGGGACTATGGCTAATTATTTAGCTAGCTAGCTACTGATAAATTCGCTCTGGCTATCTACTCCAATTTCAGAGCACTCTCATCTGAGAGTGCCAGAGCGCAGAATAGCTGACTGGTGTCAGTAAACGTTTAACGTCGTTAAAATGATCAGAGTGAGCTGTTATCTCATTTGTGTCTGGAAGTAGCTAGCAAGCTAGCCAACGTTAGCCAGTTGCCTTGGGTGCTTGACTACTGTTGCTAGGTCAGAACGCTCGGATCAACACCACTATTTACGAACACACCGTAGTATAAACCAGCCGTTAGTCTTGAAATCTTTGGTTGTTAAGTACATACCCTCACTGTCACACCCTGATCTGTTTCAAATGTCTTGTGCTTGTCTCCACCCCCTCCAGGTGTCACCCATTTCCCCCCATTATCCCCTGTACATTTATACCTGTGTTTTCGGTTTGTCTGTTGCCAAGTTCGTCTTGTCTTGTCAAGCTACCAGCGTTTTTTACCGTACTCCTGTTTCGTGGTAGTTCCTGTTTTCTAGTTCTCCCAGTTTTTGACCATTCTGTCTGCCCTGACCCTGAGCCTGCCAGCCGGTCTGTAACGCTTGACACTGCCCTGGATTACTGACCCCTGCATGCCCTGACCCTGAGCATGCCTGCCGTTCTGTACTTTATGGACTCTGTCCTGGATTACTGACCTCTGCCTGACCTTGACCTGCCCCCTGTTTTGTTAATACACTTTTGTTATTTCGAACTGTCTGCATCTGGGTCTTGTCCTGAGGTCTGATACTCACATTGTATCCTTAAATAGATGGGTGGGGCTACAGCTTAAAAGGTTGTGAACGATGCCAAATGGGTATAGACAAAGAAGAGCTCTCCAGTAGGTACCAAAGCATTCAAGGCCCATTTTCTCAAAAGTAAGGTTACAAGTTAATAAACTTTCAAAGCAGTATTACTTTCCCGTTGTTCCTAAATTGTAGTCTATGACATAGCATTTTCTAGCCATGCGTCTTTACTTTTATCCAATGTAAAAAACACAATTTCAAATGTTACATTAGACCGAAGTGAGCGGCTCGGTCAAATACTGTATGTTACAGGTCAACAATCAACTCTACTTATTTGATTAACTTCAAACAGTAGCAGATCAAGTATAGTAGGAACTGAAATGGGATTTAAAGCCAATATTATTAGAGATTGTTACGTTTGTTGTTGCTGTAATTCAGGCTACATACTTCAGTTGTTTCTAGGTTTCATTCTGAGTTATTCAACTGAAATATTATTTTCACTAATAGTCTTGCCCCTGTGGTCAAGATATGTAAGAAAAACAAGATTGCCGTCACAGAAAGGTAATCTGGGGTTCTTATTATCCTACTTCCTTCTTTCATCTGAACCCTGGAAGCTAGATATCACAACTGACCTCTCTTTCTCCATCAAAACATCCTCATTCACTAAAGGACCAATACAGCCGTTTTCATCTCAATTTTACCAGAAAGGCCAAAACTCCATTCCACCACAACAGGCTGAAGTTTCAGGAAATCTATTGAAACAGCTTTTAAATTGAATGGCATTATCATAATTTTCACAATTTCATAGTATTATTCAATAGCGTGGACATACTGTATAGATAATACCCAGATAAGTCATGGATTGGTCCTTTATCACCCCAATAGCACCGTAATGTCAGAATCTCCCAACTGAAATAGGACATGTGGAGCTATGGAAATGGTAATGGCGTATTATAGACCCTGTGTCCTGAAAAATTGCGATAAGTCACTTTTACAACACCTAATTAAGCCTCCTATGAATTCGTTAAGCATTTATGTACAGTACTCTAAATCAAACCGTACCGGTTGACAGTGCCTTGGCTCTGACTAGAGAGGAAGAGAAGGTGATGGGACAATTGTGTCTGGAATTTATGGAGCCAGGAGAATGCAACGCGGCAGTGCTGGAGATGATCCTATGGGGGGAGTATTTGAAACTGTATGCAAATGAACCATCTGGATTGTTTGAACTGCCTGGATGTTGGGGAATAAGAGGTCTCTGCTCCGGAGCACAATCTACTGCATCACGTGTATGTTCTATAGAAACAAGACTGAACAGTCCCAAATGGCCCCCTATTCCCAATATAGTGCACTACTTTGACCAGAGCACCATAGGGAATAGGGTGCCATTTTGGATGTAAACTGTGTCCATATACTGTACAGTAGAGCTGATACTCTGTAATGAACTCCAGAGTTATTTATGGTTAATTTGACCGTTGTGTTTGAAATTGATGAACAAATACTTGAAATTGAATTAGACCTGAGGATACCTAATGGATGTCCATCATGTTTGCTAGGTTCCATGCTGTCACTGCAGTAAGAATATGTTTAATTCCCAGTCTTACAGATTTATAGACCTGTAATACATATTACAACACAGCATTACATCCTCACTCAACTAAGAACCGAGAACGTAATAATATTCAGAGTTTGAGAAATGAAATACACTGCAATGACAACAGCAGGTATTCTCATATAGCATACCGTATCGCTAAACATGTAAGTGGAAAATCTAAAGTTGCTAGTAGTATACACTTGCCAAATAAAACAATTATCTCATGAGATGAACTTCAAACTCTAATGGAGCCCACTTTACTATAAACCAATTCCAATTCCCTCTCGCATTACGGTGATGTATTACCCACCACCGTCCCCTTGGATCTTAATGGGGCAAACATCTGCACTACCGCTGTACAATAACAAATGATAGCAGCGTTAAAACGTCCCTGAACTGCTTTGGTTCACAATGTCACAAAATGTGTAATCTCTGGTGGGGAGGAATGATGGCTGTTGAGCTCAGTCATCTATTCCGTTCGGTTGGATTCGCTCTGCAAACTCATCAACAACAACCTCCACCTAGAAACGTCCCTGAACTGCTTTGGTTCACAATGTCACAAAATGTGTAATCTCTGGTGGGGAGGAATGATGGCTGTTGAGCTCAGTCATCTATTCCGTTCGGTTGGATTCGCTCTGCAAACTCATCAACAACAACCTCCACCTAGAAACTCATCCACCTTTTATAGGTGTAGTGGTGTGTAAAGAGATTTTAAAAAGGTTCATGTTTTAATGGAATAATGTGTGTTGATGTGTTAGCAAGTACATTACTTTTTTACTTTGATTTATTTCACCTTTATTTAACCAGGTAGGCTAGTTGAGAACAAGTTCTCATTTGCAACTGCGACCTGGCCAAGATAAAGCAAAGCAGTATGACACAGACAACAACACAGAGTTACACATGGAGCAAACAATAAACAAGCCAATAACGCAACAAACAAATCAATGACACAGCAGAAAAAATAGAGTCTATATACAGTGTGTGAAAAAGGCATGAGGAGGTAGGCAATAAATAGGCCATAGGAGCGAATAGTTACAATTTAGCAGATTAACACTGGAGTGATAAATGAGCAGACGATGATGTGCAAGTAGAGATGTATGTAAATGTTAAATGTAGAGATACTGGTGTGCAAAAGAGCAGAAAAGTAAATCAAATAAAAACAGTATGGAGATGAGGTAGATAGATTGGGTGGGCAATTTACAGATGGACTATGTACAGCTGCAGCGATCGGTTAGCTGCACAGATAGTTGATGTGTAAAGTTGGTGAGGGAAATAAAAGTGTCCAACTTCAGGGATTTTTGCAATTCGTTCCAGTCACTGGCAATAGAGAACTGGAAGGAAAGGCGGCCAAATGGGGTGTTGGCTTTGGGGATGATCAGAGAGGTATACCTGCTGTAACGTGTGCTACAGGTGGGTGTTGTTATCGTGACTAGTGAACTGAGATAAGGCGTACCTTTACCTAGTATAGACTTATAGATGGCCTGGAGCCAGTGGCGATGAATATGTAGCGAGCGCCAGCCAACTAGAGCACACAGGTCGCAGTGGTGGGTGTTATAAGGTGATTTGGTAACAAAACGGATGGCACTGTGATAGACTGCATCTAGTTTGCTGAGTAGAGTGTTGGAAGCTATTTTGTAGATGACATCGCTGAAGTCGAGGATCGGTAGGATAGTCAGTTTTACTAGGGTAAGTTTGGCGGTGTGAGTGAAGGAGGCTTTGTTGCGAAATAGAAAGCCGACTCTAGATCAGATTTTTGATTGGAGATGTTTAATATGAGTCTGGAAGGAGAGTTTACAGTCTAGCCAGACACCTAGGTATTTATAGATCTCCACATATTCTAGGTCTGAACTGTCCATGGGTGGTGATGTTAGTCGGGCGGGATGGGTGCGGACAGCGAACGGATGAAAAGCATGCATTTGGATTTACTAGCGTTTAAGAGCAGTTGTAGGCCACGGAAGGGGTGTTGTATGGCGTTAAAGCTCGTTTGGAGTTTAGTTAGCACAGTGTCCAAGGAAGGGCTAGAAGTATACAGAATGGTGTCATCTGCGTAGAGGTGGATCAGGGAATCGCCCGCAGCAAGAGCGACATCATTGATATATACAGAGAAAAGAGTCGGCCCGAGAATTGAACCCTGTGGTACCCCCATAGAGACCAGAGGTCCGGACAACATGCCCTTCGATTTGACACACTGAACTCTGTCTGCAAAGTAGTTGGTGAACCAGGTGAGGCAGTCATTAGAAAAACCAAGGCTATTGAGTCTGCCGATAAGAATATGGTGATTGACAGAGTCGAAAGCCATGGCCAGGTCAATGAAGGCGGCTGCACAGTACTGTCTTTTATCGATGTCGCTTATGATATCGTTTAGTATCTTGAGCGTCGCTGAGGTGCACCCGTGACCGGCTCCGAAGCCGGATTGCACAGTGGAGAAGGTACGGTGGGATTTGAAATGGTCAGTGATCTGTTTATTAACTTGGCTTTCAAAGACTTTAGATAGGCAGGGCAGGATGGATATAGGTCTGTAACAGTTTGGGTCTAGGGTGTCACCCCCTTTGAAGAGGGGGATGACCGCGGCAGCTTTCCAATCTTTAGGGATCTCAGACGATATGAAAGAGAGGTTGAACAGGCTGGTCATAGGGGTTGCGACAATGGCGGCAGATAGTTTCAGAAATAGAGGGTCCAGATTGTCAAGCCCAGCTGATTTGTACGGGTCTAGGTTTTGCAGCTCTTTCAGAACATCTGCTATCTGGATTTGGGTAAAGGAGAACCTGGAGAGGCTTGGGCGAGGAGCTGCGGGGGGGGGGGGGGGCGGAGCTGTTGGCCGAGGTTGGAGTAGCCAGGCGGAAGGCATGGCCAGCCGTTGAGAAGTGCATATTGAAGTTTTCGATAATCATGGATTTATCGGTGGAGACCGTGTTACCTAGCCTCAGTGCAGTGGGCAGCTGGGAGGAGGTGCTCTTGTTCTCCATGGACTTCACAGTGTCCCAGAACTTTTTGGAGTTGGAGCAACAGGATGCAAACTTCTTCCTGAAGAAGCTGGCCTTAGCTTTCCTGACTGACTGCATGTATTGGTTCCTGACTTCCCTGAACAGTTGCATATCACGGGGGCTATTCGATGCTATTGCAGTCCGCCACAGGATGTTTTTGTGCTGGTCGAGGGCAGTCAGGTCTGGAGTGAACCAAGGGCTGTATCTGTTCTTGGTTCTGCATTTTTTGAACGGAGCATGCTTATCTAAAATGGTGAGGAAGTTACTTTTAAAGAATGACCAGGCATCCTCAACTGACGGGATGAGGTCAATGTCCTTCCAGGATACCCGGGCCAGGTCGATTAGAAAGGCCTGCTCACAGAAGTGTTTTAGGGAGCGTTTGACAGTGATGAGGGGTGGTCGTTTGACTGCGGCTCCGTGGCGGATACAGGCAATGAGGCAGTGATCGCTGAGATCCTGGTTGAAGACAGCGGTGTATTTGTAGGGCCAGTTGGTCAGGATGACGTCTATGAGGGTACCCTTGTTTACAGAGTTAGGTTTGTACCTGGTGGGTTCCTTGATGATTTGAGTGAGATTGAGGGCATCTAGCTTAGATTGTAGGACTGCCGTGGTGTTAAGCATATCCCAGTTTAGGTCACCTAACAGAACAAACTCTGAAGCTAGATGGGGGGCGATCAATTCACAAATGGTGTCCAGGGCACAGCTGGGAGCTGAGGGGGGTCGGTAGCAGGCGGCAACAGTGAGAGACTTATTTCTGGAGAGAGTAATTTTCAAAATTAGTAGTTCCAACTGTTTGGGTATGGACCTGGAAAGTATGACATTACTTTGCAGGCTATCTCTGCAGTAGACTGCGACTCCGCCCCCTTTGGCAGTTCTATCTTGACGGAAGATGTTATAGTTGGGTATGGAAATCTCTGAATTTTTGGTGGCCTTCCTGAGCCAGGATTCAGACACGGCAAGGACATCAGGGTTAGCAGAGTGTGCTAAAGCAGTGAGTAAAACAAACTTAGGGAGGAGGCTTCTGATGTTGACATGCATAAAACCAAGGCTTTTTCGATCACAGAAGTCAACAAATGAGGGTACCTGGGGACATGCAGGGCCTGGGTTTACCTCCACATCACCCGCGGAACAGAGAAGGAGTAGTATGAGGGTGCGGCTAAAGGCTATCAAAACTGGTCGCCTAGAGCGTTGGGGGCAGAGGATAAGAGGAGCAGGTTTCTGGGCATGGTAGAATATATTCAGGGCATAATGCGCAGACAGGGGTATGGTGGGGTGTGGGTACAGCGGAGGTAAGCCCAGGCACTGGGTGATGATGAGAGAGGTTGTATCTCTGGACATGCTGGTTGTAATGGGTGAGGTCTCCGCATGTGTGGGAGGTGGGACAAAGGAGGTAACAGGGGTATGCAGAGTGGATCTAGGGGCTCCATTGTGAACTAAAAGAATGATAACTAACCTGAACAACAGTATACAAGGCATATTGACATTTGAGAGAGACATAAAGCGAGGCATACAGTAATCACAGGTGTTGAATTGGGAAAGCTAGCTAAAAACAGTAGGCGAGGCTAATCAGCTAGCACAACAAACAGCAGGTAAAATGGCGTTGACTAGGCAACTGGGCCGACAGATAAAACAAACAAGCAGAATGGAGTACCGTGATTAATGGACAGTCCAGCGTGCGTCAGCTATGTAGCCAAGAGATCAGTGTCCAGGGGGCAGCGGTGGATGGGCAGGGAAGCTGGGCTGGCGAGTGTTATCCAGGTTTTAAAAAAAACTAACATTGACTAAATAGCTTGTAGCTAGTTAGCTGGTTAGCGTCTGGAGGGTCTTGAGTGTGTCATAAAAATAAAATACAAATTAAAAGTAATAGCGATTCCGTATCACATTGGGTGAGGCAGGTTTCCGGAAGGTATAAACAAATTAAAATCAAAAAGAGATAGAATGTAAATGGGTTCAGAGAGTGTTTGGGACGCGGTGATTCAGACGGTTAGCAGGCCTGTGCTAACAGTTCGTAGGCCCGGGCTAGACAAGGTAGCAGTTAGCGGACCGGAGCTAGACAAGCTAGCCGTTAGCAGGCCGAATTAGCAAGCAGGGAGATAGCGAGGGCTAGAGAGTTAACCTTTGGGGGACGTCGCGATGGGGTGAGTCTGTTTATTCCTCTTCATGCGGTGACATCAACAGACCGGTCGTGGGCCCGGGTAATTGTAGCCCAGGAGTATGCTACAGGTGCTCTAGTACGCTAGGTGAGCTGGGGACACAGCGATTCAGAAAGCTCGCGGGCCTTGGCCAGCAGATGGATCTTTGGCGATGTCGCAACGGAAAAGCCTGTTGAAACCACCTCGGACGATTATGTCGGCGGACGAGTCGTGATGGATCGGCGGGGCTCCGTGTCGGCAGTAAAGGGTCCAGGCCAATTGGCAAAAGAGGTATTGTTGGACCTCTTCGGCTAGTCGGGAGATGGGCTTAGCTCGAGGCTAGCTCAAGGCTAACTGGTGCTTGCTTTGGGACAGAGACGTTAGCCAGGAGTAGCCACCTGGATTGCAGCTAGCTAGTTGCGATGATCCGGTGTAAAGGTTCAGAGCTTGCGGTAGGAATCCGGAGATGTGGTAGAGAAAAAGCAGTCTGATATGCTCTGGGTTGATGTCGCGCTGGTGTCCTAGTTAGCTTTGAAGACCGCTAGCAGTGGCTAACTGAGTACTAGCTAGTAGCTAGTTAGCTGGCTAGCTTCTGATGGGGGTTCCGGTTCTAAAGTATAGAAAAAGCAGATCCGTACCACATTGGGTGATGCGGGTTGCAGGAGAGTATATTCAGCCTGTAGTTGGAAAGTGAGATTAAAATATGTACGAAATATATACAGAAAAAAACGAGGAAAACTATATTTACACCAGACAGGACGGGACAAGACAAAACACACGTCCGACTGCTACGCCATCTTGGATGTCAGAAACGGAAGGTTTTAGAATGAAGAATCAGTATTGAGCAGCAGAAAGGCGTCAGCCGCGGATTACAATGACAAGAGACGATCCTGTAAGTGAAATCACTCTGGGATTTATACATTCACCAACTCCTATTAGACAAGGATTGATTTAAACCATCTTATCTGAAGGAGACTCCAACGACAAGAGCTGAAACCCATCCACAGAAAGGCAATATCCCACATTACTATTACCACATAATTGGAAATGCTAATGAATTTATATAAAGTCAGTTTAATGCAAATGAAGACAGAAAAACCTCAAATCCTGAATAATGTATTTTTTCTATTTCTGTTCTCGCTCTGCATACTTTATTGTGACGGATGTTCCCCATTGCATTTGGGCTAACGTTTAGCGGTGATATTCTGTGTAGAAAATAATTAACGCCATACATTTGCGTCCTTAGGGTGGATTAAGTCAAGCAATGTTTCCATATAAAGGACTGGAGGGACTGTGTGGCTTACTCAATGACGCTCTTTCCTATCATTTCCTGATATTTTTTTGGGTAGCTACCCCAATGGATGAAGGGATTGGAGAAAAACAATTCACTCTGCTGGCAAGTTAAGTGCCAACAGCCAATATTCCGAGATATATTTATTTGTGGCCTGTGTGTTTTGATAAGCAAAAACAATGTCAAGCGATAAATGTCGGAGGAACCTAATCACCAACGTTAATGAGTTAGAAAGTGTCAAGAGAAAGACCACATATGTTGTTTTGATGATTTTACACCTTAGCGATAAGCCACATTTTACCTCTCCCTGAGCATTCTCATTTTACACAACTTAGTTCTGCCACAAAAGTTATGTGCCCATTTTCCTCGACAGTCAGTGTTATTTTCAAATTTCCCAGCCTGCCTCACTCTACAGACTGATAATACCTCCAAATCCTAAGACCCTGACAGACTGACGGCAGGTTTGTCCAGATGTGGGCCGCTCCTGTTCAGTATGATCTCTGTGAAACCAGGAGAAGCCAAACTATCCTCCAGACATGTTCACATGTCCTTGAAGTGTATGGTTTGCTTTGGGCCGCACTCAATTCCTGTTCATGACTTTATCTGAATAACAGAGAGAGGATGATAGGGGTAGGGGGGATAGGGGTCCATCTATCACTCTACTCAGGATGAGAGACACAAGGCACACTGTACATTTCAGGCTGTTCTCTCTTTCATTATTCAGCCCACATGACTTTAATTTGCTCCCCATTCAAAATGCTCCCTCCTGTTTCTTAAAAACACTATTCTTATACTTCCAGGTCTTGCTCTATAAGTAAGTGTACCGTACAGTTGAACAATATGTCATATCCTGTTGGGTTTCAGAGGATATTTCCTTCCCACAATGACCTGAATCCCGTAACCTAGTATACTACACAATAGGCTGTACAATGACATATTTGCAACATTATCTACAATGTTTGTTTCATACTCAATCCAATACTAAACATAAGAGTACATGGAAAATGCCACATTGAAATTGTGATGTTGCTATAGAGTATTTTGTATGACAGTCTACTAAACAATAGGTGTATATTTAAAGCAGGAATACTTAACTGTGAAACTCCCATTTGCAATATTATAGCAACAAAGAAGTTACTTCAAGCTACAAACACTGTTGTTTTTCTCTGACATCATTGCACGCGCGATAAACAAAAGAGTATGTACTGTGATATCTGTTTACTGCGATGCTGGATTCTCCTCTCCTCCGTTTCTTCAACGAAACAAAGGCAATAACAAATGTGCTGGGTGAACAGTGGCACTGTTTCACCTTATGGGAAGTTTTAGAACAGCTTTAAAATAAGCTTGTTGGGCCTCCCGGGTGGCACAGTGGTCTAAGGCACTGCATCGCAGTGCTAGCTGTGCCACTAGAGACTCTGGGTTTGAGCCCAGGCTCTGTCGCAGCAGGCCGCGACCAGGAGGTCCATGGGGCGTCGCACAATTGGCCCTGCATCTGTTAATAATGGGATATGATAAAGGGTGAGTCGGTCAAGGATCGATGCAGACAAGGTGGTAGATTGTACGACAAGCGACAGGTTTATTTCAAAGTGGAGATATCTGGTACAGCGTATATACGGGCCCCTCTGTTAGCTCATCAGAGACTAGCAAAAAAGACACCTTGCTAACAGTAAGTACAAGCTTCATATACACAACAGAAAGTAGGTTGATATCTAGGAGATCGGATCTTCGGATTGGATCAGGCTGGGGTGTAGTCATCCGGCATTGGCTCTGTTGTCTGTCCATCATCGTAGAATCCTGCCATGCCTGTTCTTGGTCGTCACACCCTGTTCAGCTGAAAAGGAGATCTGGTGTGTGCGCTATCTTCAGTCACACAATGTTCGGCTGGGAGGGAGATTATGTGTGTGTGTTAGTTTGTCTCTAAGTCTAGGCTTTCTGCCAATCTGTGGGTGTCTTATCTGGGTGTCCTCGGCAGCTATGTGTGTACTGTATGTGCGTCGTCCCTGTCTTCTGGGGTCAGTGTGTAAGAGCGTATGCGTCCCTATCTTCAGGGGAGTTGTGGCCGAACTGCCGGCTAGCACCTGTGGCTAGGAGTATCCTGTTGTGACAGTGTTCTGGATGATTACAGTGAGTGTGTGTGTGTGAGAGATATCCTGTATGGGGCCCAACCTGTTTTACTATGTGTCTCAGCTATAGTAGTGTAATGTCACTTACATAGGAATTAGCAGTAATGTAATGTCACCTACATAGGAATTAGCAGTCCTCTACACATCGTCCGGGTTAGGGAGGGTTTGGCCGGTAGGGATATCCTTGTCTCATCACGCACTAGCGACTCCTGTGGCGGGCCGGGCTCTGCGGGTTGCAGGAGAGTATATTCAGCCTGTAGTTGGAAAGTGAGATTAAAATATGTACGAAATATATACAGAAAAAAACGAGGAAAACTATATTTACACCAGACAGGACAAGACAAAACACACGTCCGACTGCTACGCCATCTTGGATGTCAGAAACGGAAGGTTTTAGAATGAAGAATCAGTATTGAGCAGCAGAAAGGCGTCAGCCGCGGATTACAATGACAAGAGACGATCCTGTAAGTGAAATCACTCTGGGATTTATACATTCACCAACTCCTATTAGACAAGGATTGATTTAAACCATCTTATCTGAAGGAGACTCCAACGACAAGAGCTGAAACCCATCCACAGAAAGGCAATATCCCACATTACTATTACCACATAATTGGAAATGCTAATGAATTTATATAAAGTCAGTTTAATGCAAATGAAGACAGAAAAACCTCAAATCCTGAATAATGTATTTTTTCTATTTCTGTTCTCGCTCTGCATACTTTATTGTGACGGATGTTCCCCATTGCATTTGGGCTAACGTTTAGCGGTGATATTCTGTGTAGAAAATAATTAACGCCATACATTTGCGTCCTTAGGGTGGATGCTCCGTCAGTTCATGATTCTAGCCATTTATGATTATTCAAGATCCTGTTACTCTGCTGTGCCTGTTTCCCTGCCTGACACCGTTTATACTCTCATTGCAGTTTACCGCTCTGTCTCTGGCTCCTGTCTCCCGTTCCACATCTCACAACCCAACTACCTTGCTCTGGATTTTACTCACCACCACTACCTTGGATTCCCCTCAGGACCTGTTTACCCTGTTCTACTCAGCTAACTCCAACCTCAGTCTCCACATCTGTTTTTTCTGCAACTCATCCGAGCTTCCCCGGATCTGCACTCCATATCTCCCTGTGTAACAATACATATTTGGTTCATTCATCCCTGTTTCCTCATCTGAGCCTGCTCTTGAGTTCCCATGTGTCGCTCTGCTTAACAATTTACACATATAGATCCTCCAGAACAACACATTCTCTAGCTTTATCCTCAACAGGAAGACCCCCTTCACAACACCTTCTCCAGCTTTATCCTCACCTGGAAGACCCCCCTCCACAACACCTTCTCCAGCTGTATCCTCACCAGGAAGACCCCCACCACAACACCTTCTCCAGCTTTATCCTCACCAGAAAGTCACCCCACCACAGCACCTTCTCCAGCTGTATCCTCACCAGGAAGACACCTCTCCACTACACCATGTTATTTTATTTCACCTTTATTTAACCAGGTAGGCCAGTTGAGAACATGATCTCATTTACAATTGTGACCTTGCCAAGATAGAGCAAAGTAGTGCGACACAAACAACACAGTTACACATGGGATAAACAAACGTACAGTCAATAACACAATAGGAAAGTATATGTACAGTGTGTGCAAATGAAGTAAGATTAGGGAGGTAAGAAAATAAATAGGCTATAGTGGCAAAATATTGACAATTTAACAATTGAACACTGGAGTGATAGATGTGCAGAAGATGAATGTGCAAGTAGAGATACTGGGGTGCAAAGGGGGAAAAAAACAAAGATATGGGGATGAGGTAGTTGGGTGGGCTATATACAGATGGGCTATGTACAGGTGCAATGATTGGTAAGCTGCTCTGCCAGCTGATGCTTAAAGTTAGTGAGGGAGATATACGTCTCCAGTCATTGGCAACAGAGAACTGGAAGGAAAGGCTGCCAAAGGAGGAGTTGGCTTTGGGGGTGACCAGTGAAATATACCTGCTGGAGCGTGTGCTATGGGTGGGTGCTGCTATAGTGACCAGTGAGCTGAGATAAGGTGGGGCTTTACCTTGCAAAGACGTATAGATGACCTGGAGCCAGTGGGTTTGGGGATGAATATGAAGCGAGGGCCATCCAACGAGAGCATACACATCGCTGTGCTGGGTAGTGTATGGGGCTCTGGTGACAAAACAGATGCACTGTGATAGACTACATCGTTTGAGGCTATTTTGTAAATGACATCGCCAAAGTCAAGGATCGGTAGGGTAGTCAGTTTTACGAGGGTATGTTCGGCAGCATGAGTGGAGGATGCTTTGTTGCGAAATAGGAAGCCGATTCAAGATTCCATTTTGGATTGGAGATGCTTAATATGAGTCTGGAAGGAGAGTTTACAGTCTAACACCTAGGTATTTGTAGTTGTCCACATATTCTAAGTCAGAACCGTCCAGAGTAGTGATGCTAGTCAGGCGGGCAGGTGTGGGCAGCGATCGGTTGAAGAGCATGCATTTAGTTGTACTTGCATTTAAGAGCAGTTGGAGGCCACGGAAGGAGTGTTGTATGGCATTGGAGCTCGTCTGGAAATTTGTTAACACAGTGTCCAAAGAAGGGCCAGAATTATACAGAATGGTGTCATCTGCGTAGAGGTGGATCAGAGGATCACCAGCAGCAAGCAGCAATAGACTAGTTATAGTCTATTGTATTGTAATCTATTGGGCTCTGAACCATCATTCCCACACTTGACTAATGAGATGCATCCTGCTATCTGTAACAGGCAACAAACCTAATGCAGACAAACGGCCAATCAAATCCCCACACGCACTGTTGTGCAAGTGAGTTAGAGACTGGAGAAGTCACAAATAAACCTTAGATAGACTGACACTTTATTCTAGCGGCGCTGTCTGGCAATACAGATTATTTCCCCCAGTGGTAGGAATTACAAATAATCCAAACAAGGCTTAGGTAGTGTGTTGGGTTACCTGCAATGTAATTGCGGTGCTGGGTGACTAAGCTTCAAATAGTGTATGCAGGTGATAGACTCCAAATGCATTGGTTTTTATATATTACATTTGCTAGAGAATGTGAGCTCATTTGACTGTGTGAAGGAATGTGACTTGTTTCAGTTGAAACATCTGAAGTGAAAAGTTTTTTGCTCACTTTTTTCAAAGGAAGTGTGAATAAATACATCTCCAACATGTCAACTATCTAAGAGCAGCATGATTTGATTGTTGTACCGAATGCTGATGACTGACGTTCTCTGTCTGACATTGTGCATCTGAGTGGGAGACTACCGGGGGCTGACAGGAACATTATTTGGGAAAAACAAAGTTATGTCAGAACCTGGGGTTCTCCTCTTGACATTCCCAAAACAAATTGATTAGAACACCAGAAACCTGAAAAGGATATAATTAAACTCAGAACATTTTATTGTAAGTGCTGTTAAGAGAGCTAAGGTTGAACTTAAACAGGTTAGATATTGAAAGGCTTTGTGATAGTCTGGCAACAGATACATGGACATAAACTGGATTTATTTGTACAATCAATGTTCATTGTCTTTCTGTGCTAATGTCATTTTATCTACACTAGCAGTTTAGGTGAATTGTCTGCTCTCATAAACAATTCTAACTACATAATGAAACCAAAACCACATATCCCCAAGTGACCACAGTAACTGCAATGTGTACTCAATACTTGAACTCAACGGTCCCACAAAGTTACCGTTTTGATGAATATATACTTTACACAATCCATTACGCACACAAAGCCTTGTCGCAGGTCCAACATGGTATGTGAGCCGTGATGCAATATGTTAAGAATGGAAAACAAGTCGAGTCGAGGGGACTTGTGTTTTTTAAAAGGTTCATCTTCATATGTCTCTTGAGACTTCCAACACTAGCTTTCCAAAAACACCAAGCCAATACATCTCAAACTATAAACACCTTCAGAAAAAAATTATCGCTTTGAATCAACTGCAGGGAGGGTCTTACATGAAAAGCTGAACTGCACAAAACAATTCGGGCCTGCAGTTGTCTAGCATGACAGCTCTTGTCAAAATATTTATAAGTCAAGCAGCTCTAGTATATTTTTCGTACCGGTCTATTTACAACCACAAACCGATGCTGGCACTAAGACAAGCACTCAACGAGCGGTATACGGCTATAACCAAACAAGAAAATGCTCATCCATAGGCGCCGCTCCTAGTGGCCGGGAGCTTTAATACACACAGAGACGTACAAAGCTCTCCCTTGCCCTCCATTTGGAAAATCTGACCATAACTCTATCCTCCTGATTTCTGCTTACAAGCGAAAACTAAAGCCGGAAGTACCAGGGACTCGCTCAATACGGAAGTGGTGAGAAGAGGCAGATACTAAGCTGCAGGACTGTTTTGCTAGCACAGACTGGAAAATGTTCAGGGATTCTTCCGATGGCATTGAGGATTGCACCACATAAATCACTGGCTTCATCAATAAGTGCATCAATGACGTCATCCCCAAAGTGAATGCACGTACATAACTCAACCAGAAGCCGTGGATTACAGGCAACATCCGTACTGACCTAAAGAGTAGACCTGCCGCTTTCAAAGGGCGGGACTCTAACCCGGACGCTTATAAAAAATCCTGCTATGCCGTCTAATGACCCATTAAATAGGCAAAGCGCCAATACAGGACTAAGATTGAATTGTACTACACAGGCTCTGACGCTCGTCGGATGTGGCCGGGCTTGCAAACTATTTTGGACTACAAAGGGAAGCACAGCCGAGAGCTGCCCAATGACACGAGCCTACCAGACGAGCTAAATTAATTCTATGCTTGCTTCGAGGCAAGCAACATTGAGGCATGCATGAGAGCTTCAGCTGTTCTGGATGACTTTGTTATCACGCTCTCCGTAGCCGATGTAAGTAAGACCTTTAAACAGGTCAACATTCACAAGGTCGCATGGCCAGATGGATTACCAGGACGTGTACTCCGAGCATGCGCTGACCAACTGGCAAGCTGTCTCTGTCTGAGTCTGTAATCAACATGTTTCAATGAGACCACCATAGTCCCTGTGCCCAAGAGCACCAAGGTAACCTGCCTAAATGACTGACGACCCTTAGCACTCACGTCTGTAGCCATAAAGTGTTTTGAAAGGCTGGTCATGGCTCGCCTCAACACCATTATCCCAAAAACCCTAGACCCACTCCAATTTGCATACCGCTCCAACAGATAAACAAATGATGCAATCTCTATTGCACTCCACACTGCCCTTTCCCACCTGTACAGAAGGAACACCTGCATGATAATATTATTCATTGACTACAGCTCAGCATTCATCACCATAGTGACCTCAAAGCTCATCAATAAGCTAAGGACCCTGGGACTAAACACCTCCCTCTGCAAATAGATCCTGGACTTACTGACGGGCCACTTCCAGGTGGTAAGGGTAAGTAACAACACATCTGGCATGCTGATCCTTAACATGCGGGCCCCTCAGTCCTCTCCTCTACTCCCTGTTCACCCATGACTGCATGGCCAGGCATGACTAAGCACAACTCCATCATTAAGTGTGCAGACGTCACAACAACGGTAGGCCTGATCACCGACAACGATGACACAGCCTACAAGGAGGAGGTCAGAGACCTGGCAGTGTGGTGCCAGGATATAGAACTCTCCCTCAACGTGATCAAGACAAAGGAGATGATTGTGGACTATAGGAAAAGGAGGATGAGCATGTGCCCATTCTCACCGACAGGCCTATAGTGGAGCAGGTTGAGAGCTTCAAGTTCCTTGGTGTTCAACACCAACAAAGTATCATGGTCCAAACACAACAAGACAGTTGTGAAGAGGGCACGACAATGCCTATTCCCCCTCAGGAGACTGAAAATATGTTTTTATGGGTCCTCAGATCCTCCAAAAATTCTACAGCTGCACCATCAAGAGCATCCTGACTGTTTGCATCACCGCCTGGTATGGCAACTGCTCATCCTCCGACCGCAAGGCACTACAGAGGATAGTGTGTACGGCCCAGTACATCACTGGGGCCAAGCTTCCTGCCATCCAGGACCTCTATACCAGGCGGTGTTAGAGGAAGGCCCTAAAAATTTCCAAAGACTCCAGCCACCTTAGCCATAGACTGTTCTCTCTGCTACCACACGGCAAGCGCTACCAGAGCACCAAGTCTAGGTCCAAAAGGCTTCTTAACAGCTTCTAACCCCAAGCCATAAGACTCCAGACCACCTAATCAAATGGCTACCCGGACTATTTCCATACGCTGCTGCTACTCTCTGTTATTATTTATGCATAGTCACTTTAACTGCATGTACATATTACCTCAATTACTTTGACTAATCTGTGTCCCTGCCACATTGACTCTGTACCGGTACCCCCTGTATATAGCCTCGCTGCTGATATTTTATTGTTGCCTTTTAATTAATAGTCATTTTTCATTCTTCCTTTTTTTTTTTTTTTTTTACTTCAGTTTATTTTAGTAAATACTTCCTTAACACATATTAACACACATCTTCTACACCTGTTGTATTCGACACGTGACAAATCAAATGTACTTTCACTTTAATACTGAAGTCAATTAGAACTTGAACAGTTTAAAAGACCCAGATGAACACACACAAAAAAGTTCTGTATTATATTGAGTTGTTTCCATACTTTCTACTCATATTCCTTTTTGAGATTTATCACAGACGCTCTAATTGTATCGCCCTTAGTCAGAGGGAGAGAGAGGAACAGCTACATCAACGGTAATCATGTCTTTACACTGCCCACTAATTCTGAGATGAGTCAAGAACTCGAAAGAGAACAGTTTACTCCAGACATTGAGGAAAGAGATAAAGATTGACCTGCATGTAATACAAAAAAGACCAACGACAAATATTAAAGTGTCCTGACAAAGCCTGAGACACAGCTGTTTGAATATAGAAAAATATATATGTTATCAGTAAAGAACAGACTGTTTTAAAGTTGCACTTGTGTGGACTCCCAATGAAATATACTACAGTACCTTATCTAATTTACTAATCACCATTAGATTCCATGTCGCATCAATGCTTAAGGAATCATTTAATCAGCATTGTACTTATCTCGTCTGTGAGTGCTCGATGTCCACAAAGTTATGTTGTCTGAGAGTGTTCCATGTCCACAAAGGTATGACTTTTGAGAGTGTTCCATGTCCACAACGGTATGTCTTCTGATGGTGTTCCATGTCCACAACGGTATGTCTTCTGGGAGTGTTCCATGTCCACAAAGGTCCATCCTTTTAATGCAAACAAAATATCACCAACATCTATAGTTTGCATCAAACAGCCCATCAACTTCTGTTACAAACTCGTGTAGCCAGCATTTTCCAACGAAGGCCATCACAGACCGAAAGCGTAACAAATTACAACCTCTGGAGCAGTCCAGGTTTCATTGTTATGACTGATATTGGGGTCAGTTAGCAACCCAAGGTGTCAATCTTCTCCCTCCTCCACCTCAACCAGTCTTCCCTGTGTGATAGCCATCTTGGTAGCCAGGTAAGACTCATTGGCCATAATGGTAAGTCTTCTTCACGGGAAGTTATATGGGATATGACCTGTGTGTGAATGGGGGGTACAGAGCTCTCCTCAACATGAGACCACTGTACAGGGAAGGTTACAGATGAGAGCACTGGTGTATAGGACTGCATTGTCAATGTATGTGGTTTGCAGACCAATTGTGCTGACATATTCTAATGAA
Source organism: Oncorhynchus nerka (assembly GCF_034236695.1). Taxonomy (NCBI): domain Eukaryota; kingdom Metazoa; phylum Chordata; class Actinopteri; order Salmoniformes; family Salmonidae; genus Oncorhynchus; species Oncorhynchus nerka. Next base: position 31,497,774 of record NC_088410.1, read on the forward strand.
TATTAGAATGTTCCATAGTAGTTACAAGTAAAGTTACTGTGTAGTTGTAATCACGTTATAGCACAAATGTGTCCATTGCATCAAACTAATTGCCATGGTAATAAGGTAACATCTAACTAAAGTATCATCAAATGGATAACAATAATCAATATTCTAATAAAAACTTCAAGAACGTAAATAAATAATATTAAAATTACAGAAGAATATTAAATAAACCAATACGGGGCCGCTGGCACCGGGATGGAATAAAAGTTAAAACAGCTTTATCCGACTGTGATTCACAGTTCAAAATCCGAAGCATACTGTATCAAACAATCTACTGTGGAGAAAAAACGATATGGAGCTCACCTTCTGGTCTTGGCTGTAGGCTAGGGCCCAATCCTCCTGTGTTGGATGGAACAGAAGGATTAGGATGTAGAAGCTGAGGAAGATATTTCTGGTAGCTCGCTCCTTCATCCGAGCTCATGAGCACACTGCTCTCAAACTCAGGGTCTGTCAGCACCATTATCTGGGAGATAGAGAGAGGGGGGTGGGATGGAAAGAGAGAAAGACGGGTGGGGGTGGGAGAGGGAGAGCGATAGAGAAAGAAAGAGAGTGAATTTATGAGTAGAGAGTGAGGGGAAGATTGAGAGAGAGAGAGGGTTAGCCATATCAGCACTCCAGGTCGAGTGTTTGGCATGCATCAAGCTGCTACTAGCGCTTACACCTTCACTTTGTTTTGGACTTCACTTTACAAATGTGCCTCTCACCTCTGTTGCCATGGTTTTTTGGCCGCTTCCAGTGCACTCACAGGTCTGCACTTTGGTGCACTTTGGCTTCCAGTCACCCCTCTCCAGATACATTCCCTTTAATGAGATAGAGGTGGTTCAGAATACCCCTGTGGACCTATAAGTAAATTGTGAGGGGTCACAACACAACTACAACAAAAAGTTGCTTTGTTTAAGAATAAAGTTTTAAGAATATACTGTAGATCAATAGGCTGTTGTGCTATGGTATTCTGTAACACAGCTGTGTAGCAAGAGAGAACTCCAAAACTTTGCATTTACCATGCGTGACTACATGTCTAGGCAATGCAATTTGTTTTGAACAATATTTACATTTCTGATAAGAAAGAACAAATATTTGTGCAATATTTGTATTTTATTTTACCTTTATTTAACCAGGTAGGCCAGTTGAGAACAAGTTCTCATTTACAATCTGCGACCTGGCCAAGATAAAGCAAAGCAGTGCGACAAAAATACAACACAGATTTACACATGGGATAAACAAAGGTACAGTCGATAACACAATAGGAAAAAAATCTATATACAGTGTGTGCAAATGTAGTAAGATTAGAGAGGTAAGGAAATAAATAGGCCGTAGTGGCGAAGCATTACAATTTAGCAATTAAACACTGGAGTGATAGATGTGCAGAAGATGAATGTGCAAGTAGAGATACTGGGGTGCAAAGGAGCAACAAAAAAACAAAGATATGGGGATGAGGTAGTTGGATGGGCTATATACAGATGCAGTGATCTGTGAGCTGCTCTGACAGTTGATGCTTAAAGTTAGTGAGGGAGATATGAGTCTCCAGCTTCAGTGATTTTTGCAATTCATTCCATTCATTTGCAGCAGAGAACAGGAAGGAAAGGCGGCCAAAGTAGGAATAGGCTTTGGGGGTGACCAGTGAAATATACTTGCAGGAAGCGTGTGCTACAGGTGGGTGCTGCTATGGTGACCAGTGAGCTGAGATAAGGCAGAGCTTTATCTAGCAAAGACTTATAGATGACCTGGAGCCAGTGAGTTTGGTGATGAATATGAAGCGAGGGCCAGCCAACGAGAGCATACAGGTCGTAGTGGTGGATAGAATATGGGGCAGTAGAGAATCATGTCTTTGTGGATTGCTCAATGTTACCATTAATATCTAGCAAATATGCAGCAAAACATTTACATTTTCACTGCATTCACAACGGAATTAAAGAATAGACTGTATTATTCCTAGCATGGGATTATAATTCACCCCACTGTGGTAACAGAAAGCAATTACCTCTCGAGAAAGCAATAACAGAGTAAAACTAAAATCATAATAGGAACACAAATGTCAGTATTAAATATAACTTTGTAAATTACAGTACATATTCATACATACATATTCATACTATAAAACCAAAGATACTGTGAAAGTACACTTGTCCGGTGAAGTCGTGACACGCGACGTTTGCCTAGTTTCCTGTAATGGGTCACAATTGCTTCTTTAGCTTGACAAACACTTCCTCACACTTGACTCCACTCTATCCTTTCATACCTGAATGGCACTTTTCGGCATTTGCTGTATGATCGATGAGAAACTCCATGTTGCAAATGTATGGTCCCTTACTAGACATCCATGAATGTTTGTAAAATTTGCCGTGCACCGAGGCCACATCTTCCGGGAAGTCATCGAACGAAGTCTCTCGGACATTCGGTTTCCGTTTTATAAAATGTTCACATTTTGGTCATTTTTCCGCTCTCCTGGTAAATTCCACCAGATGGCGAATGGAATCTTATTGCAAATGTAAAAAACATCACCAAACGCGACATGGCCATTTCTCCTAAACGGAAAAGACTTCGAAGACAAAACTTGGTGAGCATAGATTTGGACTCTGTTAGCCCAGAAACAAGATGGCATCGAGGCCTCAACGCTTCTTGAGTTAATTAAATATGTGACTTCTGAAGATAATTGGTTGCACCAGATCTTATTTAGGGACTTCATAGCAAAGGGGGTGAATACATATGCACGCACCACTTTTCTGTTTTACATTTTTTTTTTTTCTTTGAAACAAGTAATTTTTTTCATTTCACTTCACCTATTTGGACTATTTTGTGTATGTCCATTGCATGAAATCCAAATAAATATCTATTTAAATTACAAGTTGTAATGCAAAAAAATAGGAAAAGCGCCAAGGTGGTTGAATACTTTTGCAAGGCACTGTAGTTAACAGCACGATAGCACAACAAGGTGCTAGTGCAAGATGGACAAAATGGGAGATAATGTTAAATGTGGAAAATCTACCATTTTATAAAATTGGTGCTTTGAATCCTACGTCGTTAATGCCTTTGCCTGTGGAGGGTGAATTGTATGCATACATGCGACCCAGTTCAAATTACAACAAATCCTAGGCCCCATTTGCAAGAGACAGCATTGGCATCGGAACAAGTATATTATACAGATGGCTCTAGTTACATGACCGTAGAAAGGAAGAGAGTAACAGGGGACACTGTGTGTGATGACAGGGGTTTAGTATAGGCTGGCCCACTGCCAGCCTCTGTGTCAGCCCAGCGTGCGGAGTTATATGCATTAGCCAACGCCTGTAGGTTGTCAAAAGGGGAGAATGTAACAAAATACACTGATTCTCAATATACATTAGGGGTATATTATTTCAGTACATTGTGGTCACAACGGGACATGTTAACAGTGACAGGGAGACTAATAAACAATGGACAGGAGGTAGAGGCGTGACTAGAAGCGTGTCTGCTATGCAGTAAATGAACAGTGGTGAAATGTGAAGCTCATACTGGTTGTACAGATAAAATAGCCATAGGAAATCTCAGAGCAGACAAAACGGCTAAAGTGGCAACCTTACTCAGAGAAGGTGTTAAGGAATCACATGTAAATATTGTTAATACTAGGGCAGAGATTCTAAAAGTATTACAGCAGCAAAATAAAAAGAAAGAAATGTGGAAGTGCTTAGAACATGGGTGCCAAGTAGACACTGAGGGCTTTTGGTATAATACTAACACTGGCGGGCCCGTGGCAACAAGCCGGATACATGTCACTATCTCTGAAATGTATCGCGGACCAACACATCAATCGGATGTACTCTCAGTTCAAGTCGACTTGGTGGGGAAACGGGGTGTTAGGAACATTTTGGGACTGAGTTAAAAGATGTGAAATGTGCTTAAGGAGAAATCAAGTGTACATCCTCAAGATCCACCGGGCGGGGGTGTTGGGATGGCGTTGGTCTGGACCACACATAGTACTCCTTACAGCACCTGCAGCGGTAAAGACCACAGCCTCTCCTCGGTGTGTTCACAATTCTCACGTGAAATGAGATCCAGCTGCATAATGGATGAGTTAGAAGCTGCCATGATAGAGGAAGTAGAGCTAAAGAGAGAGGAAAGGTAGATTCCACTGTAGACAAGCAGTTGGGTTAGGTCTCGGAACTCAATTGTCACCTAAAATGACATATCCAAATCTAACTGCCTGGTGCTCAGGACCTGAAGCAAAGAATGCATATTCATGGTACCATTTGAAAGGAAACACTTTGAAGTTTGTGGAAATGTGAAAGCAATGTTGGAGAATATAACATAATAGATCTGGTAAAAGATAATACAAAGGAAAAATCAACAGTTCTTTAGCATTTATTTTGTACCACCTTTGAAATACAAGACAAAGGCCAAAACGTAATAGTCCAGCCCAAGTGCAATTTAGATTTGGCCACTAGGTGACAGCAGTGTATGTGCAACATTTTAGACAGGCCCAATGAACCATTGCATTTATGTTCCAAATGCTGTTTATTAAAGGGCCTCCCGCCTCTGTTTTGGTAAAAACCCAGAAGCTTATAAGAAATCCTGCTATGACCTCTGACCAACCATCAAACAGGCAGAGGGTCAATACAAGACTAAGATTGAATCGTGCTCCGACGCTCATCGGATGTGGCAGGGCTTGCAAACTATTACAGACTACAGAGGGAAGCACAGCCGCGAGCTGCCCAGGGACACAATGCTCACTTCGAGGAAAGTAAAACTGAAACATGCATGAGAGCATCAGCTGTTCCGGATGACTGTGTGATCACGCTCTCCGCAGCCGATGTGAGTAAGACCTTCAAACAAGTCAACATTCACAAGGCTGCAGGGACAGACGGATTACCAGAACGCGTACAACGAGCATGCACTGACCAACTGACAAGTGTCTTCACTGACATTTTCAACCTCTGTCTGAGTATGTAATACCAACATGTTTCAAGCAGACCACCATAGTCCCTGTGCCCAAGAACACATATTAACCTGCCTAAATGGCTACCGAACCGTGGCACTCACATCTGTTGCCATGCATTATCCCGCGGACCTCCCGGGTGGCGCAGTGGTCTAGTGCACTGCATCGCAGCGCTAGCTGTGCCACCAGAGACTCTGGGTTCTGGATGCACACTGTGTTAAGAAGCAGTGCGGCTTGGTTGGGTTGTGTTTCGGAGGTCGCATGGCTTTCGACCTTCGTCTCTCCCGAGCCCGTACGGGAGTTGTAGCAATGAGACAAGATAGTAATTACTAACAATTGGTTACCACAAAATTGGGGACAAAAGGGGGTAAACAATACATTTACAAACGCATTATCCCAGAAACCCTAGACCCACTCTAATTTACATACCACACCAACAGATCCACAGATGATGCAAAATCTACTGCACTCCACACTGCCCTTTCACACCTGAACAAAAGGAACACCTATGTGAGAATGCTGTTCATTGACTACAGCTCAGCATTTAACACCATAGTGCCCTCAAAGCTCATCACTAAGCTAAGGACCCTGGGACTAAACAACTCCCTCTGCAACGGGATCCTGGACTTCCTGACGGGCTGACCCCCAGGTAGTAAGGGTAGGTAACAACACATCTGCCAAGCTGATTCTCCACATGGGGGTCCCTCAGGGGTGCATGCTCAGCCCCCATAGGAAGTCTGTGTTCACTCATGACTCCAACACCATCATTATGTTTGCTGATGACACAATAGTGCTAGGCCTGCTCACCAACAACGATGAGGCAGCCTATAGGGAGGAGGTCATAGACCTGACCGCGTGGTGCAAGGGCAACAACTTCTCCCTCAACGTGATCAAGACAAAGGAGATGCACTACTCATCAAAGGGGCTGTAGTGGAACAGGTTGAGAGATTCAAGTTCCTTGGCGTCCACATCACCAACAAGTATTGTCCAAGCACACCAAGACGGTCCTGATGAGGGCACGACAAAACCTATTCCCCCTAAGTAGACTGAAAATATTTGGCATGGGGCCTCAGATCCTCAAAATGTTTTACAGCTGCACCATCGAGAGCATCCTGACAGGTTGGATCACTGCCTGGTATGGCAACTGCTCGGCCTCTGACCGCAAGGCACTACAGAGGGTAGTGTGTACGGCCCAGGACATCATAGAGGCCAAGCTTCCTACCATGCAGGACCTCTATACCAGGCAGTGTCAGAGGAAGGCACTAAAAATTGTCAAAGACTCCAGCCTCCCTAGTCATTTGTATTTGTATTTATTATGGATCCACATTATGGACCTATGGATCACCACTCGACCTGGGTTCCAGCACAATTAAGTCAGTTTATACAATTTTAAAACATTACACTACATTCACAACACACTGTATGCCCTCAGGCCCCTATTCACCACTACCACATATCTACAGCACTAAATCCATGTGTATGTATAGTGTGTATGTTATCGTGTGTCTGTGTATGCATGTGTTTGTTCCAATGTTTATGTTGCTTCACAGTCCCTGCTGAACAGTCAAAGACTGTTCTCTTTGCTTCCGCACTGCAAGCGGTACCTGAGCGACCAGTCTAGGTCTAAGAGACTCCTAAATAGCTTCTTCCCCCAAGCCATAAGACTCCTGAACAGTTAAACAAATGGCTACCCAGACTATTTGCATTGCCCCCCCACCTACCCCACTGGAAAGCTGCTGCTACTCTCTGTTATTATCTATGCATATTCACTTTAATAACTACATGTACATATTACCTCGACACCGGTGCCCCCGCACATTGACATTGACTCTGTACCATTACCCCCTGTATATAGCCTTGCTGTTATTATTTACTGCTGCTCTTTAATTATTTGTTAGTCTTATCTCTTACTTATTTTTCATTGTGGATTAAGGGCTTGTAAGTAAGCATTTCACTGTTGGTTCTATCTATACCTGTTGTATTCGGCACGTGACAAATAAGATTTTATTAAATGTTTTAACCATGTTATGAGGCTATACAGTGTTTCTTAACATTTACAAGCTTATATTTTTGGTTCTCATGGATTTTGACAGTTGAACTAAGCCCATGAAGCATGTTTAAATTATATTATTCCACAATCAATGGATATATATATCATTTATACATCTAAAAATGGATGTAGCAACTACAGATTGTCCCTTTAAGTCTGTAAAAAGTGTGTGAGTTTGAGCATGTGTCCATTAGGCCTATGGATTTTTTTTTTATCAGCATGAATTAGATTGAGCAATAAAAGCCACACCTTTTTTCCATAGGCTGGGATCCGCACTATGCAGCTGTTACAAGAGCACATTTTTCACTGTCTGTCCACTCGTTTCAAAAACAATGATTGATAGGCAGCTTAAACTTCTGGAATTCAACCATTAATGGCTCCAAATACACATATAGATATGTGAACAGCCATCCACCCCAACCACTATTCGTAAAGAGCAAATATCTAAATGTGAGAGCAGCAGTGTAATCCACATCAATGCACTATGTAGATATCAATAATAAGTGATAACTATCACAGTAGACTCCACCACTGCTGTCACCCTTACATCCAAGCGTTTATTCAAGTTGGATAATCTTTGGATGCCGACAGCAGTAGCACCCTTGGAAGACAGACATAGTTTGGACTGTAGCCTACAAATGCCTATTCCTGTTCAAACACATTTGGTGTGTCATCACAATGGTGTAAAATTTAAACTTGCGCTTTTTGATGCTGATTTGAATGTCATTAAGAAAACAAATAAGTGTCAACAATTTTTTTCCGTAAACATTGAAGTAATCAACTAGTTTTTCAAAAGTATCTGTAATCTGATTACGATGTTATTTCTGGTAACGTAACGCATTACAGTTACCGTTTTTTGTAATCCATTACTTCCCTACCCTGTATATGTAGATGTCACGCATGCTACCGCTCTCCCTCCATGGTGCTCGAGGGCGCCAGGCTGCCCAGCATTACGCACTCCTGCCACCATCATTATGTACACCTGCTACCCTCGACACTCGCATCAGCGATTCATTGGTCTCTCCTGAACTCAATCACCTGTGTTATTACCTTCCCTATTTCTGTCTATTCCCCAGCTCTGTTCCCTGCTTCTGCATTAATTGTTGTATGTCGTTGTGTTCCCAGGTTCTGACGCTGTTCCAGTGCAAAATTAAATGTTCACTCTTCGCACTTGCTTCTCTACTCTAGTGTCGGTTCTTACAGTAAGCAGTCCAGGGAAATTCCAGAATCTGGCTGTTTCTTCTTAGAATTCAACCCCCCCCCAGCATTTTGGCCAGGCTCCATCTGTGCTGACATAAAGTGGTGAGATTTTTCATTACTAAATCAATTTCAGAGAGGTGTGAGAGAGAGAGGATAAACAATGTGCATGTTCCTTCATGAACATCAAATGAACAGCAAAAAAAAACTGAAATCACATTAGGCATTGTTGTGAGGCTTTGCCAGATGGCTGCTTGTAAACCAGAACAATTAAGTGGTTGGTGTACAGAGGCACTGTGTGGAGACCAGGCTCTGGGGAGAGAGGAAAAAGCCCAGTGCTTCAAATACGAGAGTGGGACCAAACTCACAAACCAAATCACCTCAGTCTGTCATGCCACACAAACAAAATAAATACATCCTGGGGCATTCACGAGCACAACTGACAATCGAGGTCCTGACTTGGCTGGTCGCTTACCACAACAAAGAGATAGTAGCTGTGTGATTGAATAACAAAGTCACCAAACAGGTTAGCCATGGAGAAAAACTTTAAAAACCTTGTAATAAATAATTCCACCGGGGCCCAAAAATTTGACATCGTCGGGTAACAAAAAGGAAAAACTTTACCTGACATTGCATGTAAATGTGAGAGAGAGATAAGAGAAAACAGGAAAGTTCTTAGCTGAAGACCCTGAGGCAAGATCAAGCCTTCAGGCTCTAAACATGATCTTTCCTGATTGATATGCTCAAACATTATTCTGAAAGTAGACAAAGCCCATGCATCCAGTCTTAGAGGGTTCTGAACACAACATCTGAAACCAGAAAAAGAGAGAGAAAGGGAGGAGAAAATGAAGAGGGGGGAAAATGAATGAAGAGACTGCATCAGTAGAGGAAGGTGTCGAGAGCAAAGGCAGCAATATTGTTTTTAATAATCTCTGCTGCCCTCAGCATACCTTATCTCAGGAAGGGGACCAGCATTGTACAAGCTGTCACTGTGTTTATCTGTTGGAACATATACACAACGCAGAGGCATTCAGACACACACACACTTCTCACCCCTAAGGTACATTAGCTGTAGAAGAATCTCTCCTCTAATTACAGAATCCATTGAAGCATAATTGAAAATGACTTTTGGAAAATTGCCACATTAAGGGTACGTAAAGATATTTGCAGGTGTTTGCGGGAAGATCACAGTGGATCGTTGGTGAGACATGTAGGAGGGTGGGAACTCGAGCGTGAATGAATAATGGAGGGAAAAACATTCACATTTACAGACTGGGTCAGTGAGAGGAGATGTGTTTTTTCTTATTTATCTCGACACTTGGAGTGACCTTGAGAAATGACAAACAGGCAACAGAGAAAGGAAGAGGAAATGCGAAACTGTCCACACGTGAAACAAAACAACACGAACAGGGAAATGTGTCTGATGCACAAACAAATTCACTATACCATCTAGGCTGTCTGGCTTTTTGAAAATAAAATAGGAAGTCAATGAATATTCCCACTGTGTGAAATTAAGATGTTAGATAAGAACCAAGAGTAAGCACTGTAGGCACTGTGTCGCTACTGCAGGTAGTCTCGAGGTTTAGAGCATTGGGCAAGGTCGCTGATCTGAATCTGGAGCCGACAAGGTGAAAAATCTGTTGCTGGACCCTTGATCAAGGCACTTAACTCAAATTGCTCAAGGGGAGCTGGGCCATAGTGACCCTGGCTGTAGCTCCATTCCCTGCGGGTGTCTTAGGGGGAGTTGGGATATGCAAGAAACACATTTCCATGACACTTGTAACAGGACAAATATAAGCACCACCTCAATGTATTATCATTTATCGATGTTACTGAGCACAGTGTGGAGGAGAAAAGCTGTGAGACAGGAACGTTTCAATCTCCCAATGTACCTAACCTTAACTTTCATGGAACTGTATGCATTTAACAACCAAGAGCGAGCACAAGATACTGCATGTGTCATAAGTTACTGGACACGGGGAAAACATCAAAGTTTACATTTCACAAATACTTTTATTGCAATGAATACTCAGGAGAAAAAGGTGTAGATTCACGCTCAGAGCGCGGCAGGTGTTTATTTCACCTTTGCAGAAGACAGGAATCGTGGTCACAGTCAGACAATGGTCATACACAGGTAGGCAAACAGGCAGGTGAATCAAAACTAGTACTAATGGCTATAACTGGTTCTTACAAACGAGATAGGAAAAGGCTTAGTAGAGTCAAAACGAACAATGACTGACAAAGGCACAAACAGAATGAACTGAACTAAATAAGGAGCTGATGAAACCAGGTGAGTAGCTAACACAAATGAAATCAATGAACAAAAATGAAAGACAGGGCTACATTAAGGAACATAAAGAAACAGGGCTACGTTCAAGAATAAAACGAAACAGAACACGAGGTTGACTAAGAAAATAAGTACAAAACCTTACATTTGACACATTAGGCAAGTTACTGGACACAGGGGGAAACTAAGAAGCATGAGAGTTTACATTTCACAAATCATACTTTTATGACACTTTTATGCAAGTTACTGGACACGGGCGGGAAAATGAGAGACATGAAAGTTTACATTTCACAAATCACACTTTTATGACACTTTATGCAAGTTACTAGACAGGGAAAAACGATGAGAAATTAAAGTTATTCGACCATGCTGGTCACTTATGAACATTTGAACATCTTGGCCATGTTCTGTTATAATCTCCACCCGGCACAGCCAGAAGAGGACTGGCCACCCCACATAGCCTGGTTCGTCTCTAGGTTTCTTCCTAGGTTTTGGCATTTCTAGGGAGTTTTTCCTAGCCACCGTGCTTCTACACCTGCATAGCCTGCTGTTTGGGGTTTTAGGCTGGGTTTCTGTACAGCACTTTGAGATATCAGCTGATGTACGAAGGGCTATATAAATAAATTTGATTTGATGTCTGTGTTCCAGCTAACCAATAGCCGTCTTAAGGCAAGTGAAAATATGAATTAATGTCTATATGAATATCAATTACAAACATATTGTATTCTCTGTGCTAGTTTTTAATAACCTGCTAATTGAAATGTAATTGTTTTGGTCAGGTTATTCAGGAAAAGTTAGCTGAGGCAGGTGAGGTTGCAGGGTCTCCAGATCAGGCTACTGAGGCTAGGTCTCCTTTAGAAGATGGAAGAGGGAAGCATAGCAATAGGTAATGCGCTATGGATTCCAGCCTGGATTATTTCACTATAGCAGTGCTCTAAACAATCGTCTAAACATTAACATAAAAATATAAAAATGTTTATTATTTTTAAACAAAATGATGATAACTAAGCTGTCCAACTTCCACCTGAGCATTGAGGACTGAGAGCCGATTACCTTTCCCCTCCCACCGGACAGCACTGGCCTAATTCTCGCCGCCATACAGGACCACCCGGCCACAAACGGCAATGGCGTGAACGGGATTTGTACCCCGGTTATAGCGACACAGTTAAAGGATGAAGGATACATGAGGGAGGCCAGGTCTGAAACCTATCGTCTTTACTCCTGTGAGTACAGGGGTCTGGTTGCTTGGATTGGTAGTCACACTGTAGAGCGTGACCATTCTGGACTTCCTCCAGATGGTACCGAAGGGTGGTATTCTGCTGCATTGCAGAGTCCACTTGAGCGCTTAGAGTACTGATTTTGGACACGTGAGTTTCACACTTGCTCCTTTCGGTCTCAAACTGATCTTTCATGGTTTGCAGATAGAGGTCTTGAGTACGGAGCGAGAGATTCAGTGATGAGATTTCCTCCTCTTGCTTGGAAATCAATATTTCCATCTTCATCACCTGAGTTATCTCATCATTCATTTGCTCAGCGACTTCAATGAGTTCTGCTGATTTGTCATCCGACTTTGTCATTGTGTTCATTATCCTCTCTAGGGTATGTGGGACTAGCGTCCCATCTGGCCAACATCCAGTGAGGTTGCAGAGCGCCAAATTCAATTACAGAAAAGCTCATTATAAAAATTCAGAAAATAAAACATATTTTATATAGATTTAAAGATTAACTTCTTGTTAAACCAACCACAGTGTCATATTTATAAAATGCTTTTCGGCGAAAGCATACCTAGCCCAGAACATACCTAGCCCAGAACATAGCCCAGTTGAAAAATTATTACAAACAGTAACCAGCCAAGCAGAAGCGTTACAAAACTCAGAAATAGAGATACAATTCATCCCTTACCTTTGATGATCTTCATATGGTGGCAATCAGAAGACATTCATTTACTCAATAAATGTTCCTTTTGTTCGATTAAGTCTCTTTATATCCAAAAACCTCTGTTTTGTTAACGCGTTTTCTTCAGTAATCCACAGGCTCAAACTCAATCAAAACAATCAGACAAAAAAATCCAAATTGTATCCGTAAAGTTCATAGAAAAATGTCAAACGATGTTTATATTCAACCTCAGGTTGTTTTTTAGCCTAACTGATCTATAATATTTCAACCGGACAATAACCTTGTCAATATAAAAAGGTAAACAAGAAATGCACATGCGCCTGAAAAAACTCTGCGTCACGTTAGGGTATGTAGGTTTTTCAAAAACACCGGGAGAAACAATGGCCGCTTTACTCTGTAGAGCAAAACTCACTCTGAGAGCCCCCACCTATGCACTTACACAATGTGATCTTTCACGCTCATTTTTCAAAATAAAAGCCTGAAACTATGTCTAAAGACTTGACACCTTAGGGAAGCCATAGAAAAAAGGAATCTGGTTGATATCCCTTTAAATGGAGGATAGGCATGCATTGGAACAGAGAGGTTTCAAAATAAGAGGCACTTCCTGATTAGATTTTCCTCAAGTTTTCGCCTGCAATATCAGTTCTGTTATACTCACAGACAATATTTTTACAGTTTTGGAAACTTTAAAGTGTTTTCTATCCTAATATGTTTCTGGGACTGAGAAATAGGCAGTTTCAAATGGGTACATTTTTTGAGAAATTCATTGAGAAAAGACATGAATACCCTAGAGCTAGAAGGCTTGATTGGAAAACAATTGTGTGGAGTGTGGGCTTGTGATAAATTACCTATTGAGAAATGGCGGAGCGACCGGCCATGACTGAGACTGCTCTTCTCTGTATCACGGAGGCGCTCCGCACTGCTAAAGCTAACTCTCTCTCCTCTGCTCTCATCCTTCTAGACCTATCGGCTGCCTTCGATACTGTGAATCATCAGATCCTCCTCTCCACCCTCTCCGAGTTGGGCATCTCCGACGCGGCCCACGCGTGGATTGCGTCCTACCTGACAGGTCGCTCCTACCAGGTGGCGCTCCTACCATCCTCACCACGTGCTCTCACCACTGGTGTCCCCCAGGGCTCTGTTCTAGGCCCTCTCCTATTCTCGCTATACACCAAGTCACTTGGCTCTGTCATAACCTCACATGGTCTCTCCTATCATTGCTATGCAGACGACACACAATTAATCTTCTCCTTTCCCCTTCTGATGACCAGGTGGCGAATCGCATCTCTGCATGTCTGGCAGACATATCAGTGTGGATGACGGATCACCACCTCAAGCTGAACCTCGGCAAGACGGAGCTGCTCTTCCTCCCGGGGAAGGACTGCCCGTTCTATGATCTCGCCATCACGGTTGACAACTCCACTGTGTCCTCCTCCCAGAGCGCTAAGAACCTTGGCGTGATCCTGGACAACACCCTGTCGTTCTCAACTAACATCAAGGCGGTGGCCCGTTCCTGTAGGTTCATGCTCTACAACATCCGCAGAGTACGACCCTGCCTCACACAGGAAGCGGCACAGGTCCTAATCCAGGCACTTGTCATCTCCCGTCTGGATTACTGCAACTCGCTGTTGGCTGGGCTCCCTGCCTGTGCCATTAAACCCCTACAACTCATCCAGAACGCCGCAGCCCGTCTGGTGTTCAACCTTCCCAAGTTCTCTCACGTCACCCCGCTCCTCCGCTCTCTCCACTGGCTTCCAGTTGAAGCTCGCATCCGATACAAGACCATGGTGCTTGCCTACGGAGCTGTGAGGGGAACGGCACCTCAGTACCTCCAGGCTCTGATCAGGCCCTACACCCAAACAAGGGCACTGCGCTCATCCACCTCTGGCCTGCTCGCCTCCCTACCACTGAGGAAGTACAGTTCCCGCTCAGCCCAGTCAAAACTGTTCGCTGCTCTGGCCCCCCAATGGTGGAACAAACTCCCTCACGACGCCAGGACAGCGGAGTCAATCACCACCTTCCGGAGACACCTGAAACCCCACCTCTTTAAGGAATACCTAGGATAGGATAAAGTAATCCCTCTCACCCCCTTAAAAGATTTAGATGCACTATTGTAAAGTGGCTGCTCCACTGGATGTCATAAGGTGAATGCACCAATTTGTAAGTCGCTCTGGATAAGAGCGTCTGCTAAATGACTTAAATGTAAATGTAAATTATTGTCAATACCCATCCTAAACACATGCCGGGTGAACATTGACAATTTGCATTGCATTTCTACAGAAAAATGAATTCTCCGGTTGAAACAATATTGAAGATTTATGATAAAAACATCCTAAAGATTGATTCTATACTTCATTTGACATGTTTCTACGAACTGTAATATTACTTTTCGTCTGAACTTCCTCCTGGACCTGCCTGCGCCTCCTGAGTTAGGATTTGTGTACTAAACGTGCAAACAAAAAGGAGGTATTTGGACATAAATTATGGACTTTATCTTTTTATTTATTGTGGAACTGGGATACCTGGCAGTGCATTCTGATGAAGATCATCAAAGGTAAGTGAATATTATAATGCTATTTCTGACTTCTGTTGACTCCACAACAATGCGGGTATCTGCATGGCTTGTTTTTGTGTCTGAGCGCCATACTCAGATTATTGCATTTTGTGCTTTTTCCATAATGTTTTTTTTTAAATATGACACAGTGGTTGCGTTTAGGAGACGTGGATCTAAAATTCCATGCAAAACACTTGTATCTTTGATCAATGTTTATGAGTATTTCTGGACATTGATGTGGCTCTCAGCAAAATCACCGGATGTTTTGGAACTACTGAACATAACGCGCCAATGTAAACTGAGATTTTTGGATATAAATATGAACTTTATCGAACAAAACATACATGTATTTTGTAACATGAAGTCCTATGAGTGTCATCTGAAGAAGATCATCAAAGGTTAGTGATTCATTTAATCTGTGACTCCATCTTTGGCGGGAAAAATGGCTGTGTTTTCTGTGACTAGGTGCTGACCAAACATAATTGTTTGGTGTTCTTTCGTCGTAAAACCTTTTTGAAATCGAACACTATGGGTGGATTTACAACAAGTTTATCTTTAAAATGGTGTAAAATACTTGTATGTTTGAGGAATTTTAATTATGGGATATCTGTTGTTTTGAATTTGGTGCTCTGCAATTTCACTGGCTGTTGGCGAGGTGGGATGCTACTGTCCCACATATCCCAGAGAGGATAACCAGAAAGTGGTATATTTACTGAGTAGTTTGTGCTGCATGACAAAGGAAACAGAATAACAGGTATCCAATCAAATTCATAATCCCAAAGAAAAATCATAACCATCATTCATTATTAAAATAATATGGGAATTCAACAATCCAGTTCATTAAGAAGTCAATAGGAATCATCCTTGAGTCATATATGCTTGTACCTATTTATCATAATCATGAGAAGAATAATACAAACAGTGATCGGTTATTCAATCTATCATCCCCATTAGTTTGATATCGCTCAGTTCAGCAAACAATGACGTTTTGGTAACTTTTGAATGCTGGCGGTGGTTTCACTCTAGTGGTAACATGAGACGGAGTCTACAACCCACACAAGTGGCTCAGGTAGTGCAGCTCATCCAGGATGGCACATCAATGCGAGCTGTGGCAAGAAGGTTTGCTGTGTCTGTCAGCGTAGTGTCCAGAGCATGGAGGCGCTACCAGGAGACAGGCCAGTACATCAGGAGACGTGGAGGAGGCCGTAGGAGGGCAACAACCCAGCAGCAGGACCGCTACCTCCGCCTTTGTGCAAGGAGGAGCACTGCCAGAGCCCTGCAAAATGACCTCCAGCAGGCCACAAATGTGCATGTGTCTGCTCAAACGGTCAGAAACAGACTCCATGAGGGTAGTATGAGGGCCCGATGTCCACAGGTGGGGGTTGTGCAGGATGTTTGGCTTAAAAAAAAAAATTTTACCTTTATTTTACTAGGCAAGTCAGTTAAGATCAAATTCTTATTTTCAATTACGGCCTAGGAACAGTGGGTTAACTGCCTGTTCAGGAGCAGAACGACAGATTTGTACCTTGTCAGCTCGGGGGTTTGAACTTGCAACCTTCCGGTTACTAGTCCAACGCTCTAACCACTAGGCTACCCTGCCAGAGAACACCAAGATTGGCAAATTCGCCACTGGCAGTTTGATTTCCCAGAAGTGTGATTGACTTGGATTTACATTGTGTTGTTTAAGTGTTCCCTTTATTTTTTTGAGCAGTGTATTTTTGAATTTCGCGCACTGCCTTTTCAGCGGAATGTTGTCGAGGGGTTCCGCTAGCGGAACGCCTGCGCTAGAAAGGTTAACAATATATCGATGGCCTAATTGGCATGTGATGATCCATAGGGCCGTGATCATTGGCCATTCACATCACACAATAGATTTGAAGCGTGCGCTCCAAGCCGCGCTCCGAGGAAATAACTATATAACTATAACAATAACTGATTGGCCACTCCTGATCGTAACAGATTCGGTGGATTTACGTGGATTCATGGACTCACAGAACTGAATATTATTTCTACCTACTGCAGAATTGCCTGTATCAAGATGGCTGACCGCTTCATACATCAGCAAATCGTCTAGCTCAGAATTGAAGATCTGACATGTTGGCTGGATTCACAACGAGTGTAGCTTTAATTGAGTTTCTTACATGTGTGATTTAATGAAAGTTTGAATTTTATAGCATTTTATTTGAATCTGGCGCTCTGCTGTTGACATGTAGTGGAAGGCATAGGAACTGCAAATTGATACTGTAATACTGTAATGGCATTGAATAGAAAACTACAAAACCAACAACAACAACAAATACTTCTTGAATGGATTTTTCTCAGGTTTTCGCCTGCCAAATCAGTTCTGTAATACTCACAGACACTATTTTAACAGTTTTGGAAACCTTAGAGTGTTTTCTATCCAAATCCACCAGTTATAATCATATCATATCCTCTGGACCCAGGTAGCAGGCCATTTATTTTGGGCATGCTTTTCATCCAAAATTCCAAATGCTGCCCCCTACCCTAGAGAGGTTAAAGACCTAGTAATATTTTACATCAATAGCAGTCAACATTAATCTTCATCTTACTTCAGTCTCATAATCTGAAAGTTGTTAATTCTTGGTTTTCTGCAAGAACCCTGGCTAACAATTTGAATCAGCAATACAATATAGGGTTTAATTATTTATTTACCAAATAGCTAACTAATCACACAGAATTCACATACATACAATTAATCATAACTTGATTACAAATGACGTCATAAAGGAAAACTTCCCTAGCGGGCGGAACAGATATGACAGCTTGTTACAAAAAAGAAAAGGGGCTGGGTTTGAGTGAAGGAGCGGGAAGACTGAGGAACAAAGGGAAGAAGCTGGCCTATCGTAAATACAGTATGCATTCTAAATTACCGCCCATTTGGAAAAGGAAAATGAAATAAATATTTACTCTGAGCTGCGCTTCAATAGGTTGGTGGTAGATGGAAGACCGTGTTGCCAAACCGAGTCCTCTGTCCTTTGAAGAATATCTCTAGTGGTCACTTGGATAAGTTGAAGTAGCGTCATTGTGTGGTAGAGGGGATACTCTGTCTGTTCCTTCCTAACCTGCGTTTGCAGCTGCGGTCGCTAACTCAACGGCTAGGAGGTATCACTTCTGTCGTGAATAAGAGTTCAAGGTTCATACCATTCGCAACCAAAGCTCATGCTGATATTGGCTTCGTTCTGTAATTATTATCTGAACCATTCTGACATAGGACCATCATCCTCCCTCAAGGCTTATATAGGAAGGGGGAGGAGGGTATGTTTGAAAAGTTTTATAGCCCTTGTCCCTTCACAGAGGCGGGCCGCTGAGTGAGCAGCCCTAACTAATGAAAACCCACATCTCACATTTTAGAAGCTAAAATCACATTTCATCCCATCACAAATAATTTCATATTCAAACATTTAAATTGAACAACAATTCCATGTGAATCCAATTACAGTGGAAAGTCTACACATCAGAGTTGAGTTTATGTCATCTCATCATTGATGAGAATGTCTCAGATGACAACAGAACTGACAACATATTCATTAACCTCTTGCCTCTACTTGGGACGCTTGCGTCTCAACTAGAGCTCTGGAAATGCAAATGCGCTACGCTAAATGCTAATAGTATTAGTTAAAACTCAAAAGTTCATTAAAATACACATGCAGGGTATCAAATTAAAGCTACACTCGTTGTGAATCCAGGCAACAAGTCAGATTTTTAAAATGCTTTTCGGCGACAGCATGAGAAGCTATTATCTGATAGCATGCACCAATACACTACAACAGAAAAGCACAGCAGGGGACGTAAACAAAATAATTAGCATTTCGGCGTTACACAAACCGCACAATAAAATAGAAAACAGTCATTACCTTTCACCATCTTCTTTGTTGGCACTCCGAGATGTCCCATAAACACTATTGGGTCTTTATTTCGATTAAATCGGGCCATATAAAGCCAAGATATCGTTATATGTAGACTGTGTGATAAACGAAAAAAACAGCGATTTCACAACGTAACGTCATTTTTTTAAATTCAAAAAGTAGACGATAAACTTTCACAAAACACTTCGAAATACGTTTGTAATGCTACTTTAGGTATTAGTAAACGTTAATAAGCGATAAAAATCATCCATAGGCGATGTAGAAATCATTAGCTGTCGTCTTGGAAAAAATTTCAGGAGAGAGCTCTTCCGGAATGATCTGGGCGGAGACCGGAGGTAAGTCGTGCCCCTCTTTCGGTTCAACCAAGAATCAAAGATGATTCAATTCACAAGACTCTAGACAACATGGGGATGCTGTGGGAGTTGAATGCTCGGTCTTATCTAATTCGGCTCACTGTTAACAATTGCTGGAAGTGGCGCAAGGATATTTATTTCCATTTTCTGTGATCAGGTTTTCCTGCGCTTTCCGATGTAACGCACGTTATGTAATAGCCACAGTCGTGATTTAACCAGTTTTAAAAACGTCCGAGGGTTTCCTATCCACACATTCTAACCATATGAACGTACTATATTCCTGGCATGAGTAGCAGGGTGCTCAAATGTTGCGCGATTTTTAACAAAATGTTCAAAAAAGTAGAGGGTCGACTGAAGAGGTTAAGTACCACCGCATATGTTACATTTTTCGGATTACCAGAATATAGTTCATTTCCCCCCACCTACTGATGTTCCCAGAATCTCTATGTTAACCAAGTTTTTTTAAATGTAACCTCAGTAGGTTAGAGAGAGGAAAAAGGGGGGAAGAGGTATTTATGACTGTCATAAACCTATCCCCCAGGCCAACGTCATGACAGGTATGCTTTCGCCATAAAGCATTTAAAAAAATCTGACACAGTGGTTGGATTCACAAGAAGTTCATCTTTAAACCTATGTAAAAATACATTTTGTTTTCTGATTTTTTTATAAATGAGTATTTCTGTATTTGAATTTGTCGCTCTGCAATCTCACCGGATGTTGGCCAGATGGGACGCTAGCGTCCCACATACCCTAGAGAGGTTAATTAATATTGTTCCACAGTGTTTTCTAGTCTCTGCCTCTTATAAAGAAACGATCTGGGAAATTATAAAGAGACGGTCTGAGAAATGTGTGACTGTCAGACAATCCACTATAAATCAACTTGGGAAGTGGACATTTAACACTGCAACTCTTGTTTATATAGCGGTGTAGGCATGGGGTTGGTCTCATGAGTAGAAGTTAATGATGTAGGCAGTGACATCACTAAGATATATGACTGCAGGCATAATAAAACAACTCGGACACTATTATATTTTGCAGAACTTACTCGGAAGCATGCGTGCTATGTTCCTGTTGTCAACTTCTGTCTGCAATTGCATTATTAACCTCTCTGGGATATAGCTAGACTCCCACCTGGCCAAAAGCCATTGAAAATGCAGAGTTCCAAATTCAAATAAATTACTATAAAAATCAAACTTGAAATCATGAACCTCATGAAATCACACATGTAAAATACCAAATTAAAGCTACACGTGTTGTGAATCCAGCCAACATGTCAGATTTCAAAAAGGCTTTTCGGCGAAAGCAAACAATGCTATTTTCTGAGAGTAGCACCTCCGTAAACAAAGAGAGAACATATTTCAACCCTGCAGGCGCAATACAAAACACAGAAATTAAATATAAAACATGCCTTACCTTTGACGGCACTCCAATAAGTCCCATAAACATTACAAATGGTCCTTTTGTTTGATCTATTCCGTCGATAATTATCGGAAATTTCCGTTTATTTGGCACGTTTGATCCAGAAAAACACCGGATCCAACTTGCGCAACGTGACTACAAAATATCTCAAAAGTCACCTGTATACTTTGACAAAACATTTCAAACTACTTTTGTAATACAACTTTAGGTATTTTTTAAAGTAAGCAATTGATAAAATTGAAGACGGGGTGATTTGTGTTCAATACAGGAAGAAAACAAACTGACTCTACCTTTCTGGTCACGCGCCTCTATCTAAAAGTACACTTCAAATTACCTTTGTTTTGAACAGGCTACTTCTTCATTACCCAAAGGAATAACCTCAACCAATTTCTAAAGACTGGTGACATCCAGTGGAAGCAGTAGGAGCTGCAAAAAGGTCCCTTAGAAACCTCGATTCCCAATGAAACCTCATTGAAAAAAAAAATCTGAATGGTTTTTCCTCTGTGTTTCGCCTTGTACATAAGGTATGTTATACTCACAGGCATGATTCAAACAAACAGTTAGAAACTTCAGAGTGTTTTCTATCCAAATCTACTAATAATATGCATATCTTATCTTCTGGGGATGAGTAGCAAGCAGTTAATTTTGGGCATGCATTTCATCCGGACGTGAAAATACTGCCCCCTGTCACCAAGAAGTTAATAAAGGTTTTTGATTGATTTTATTTAAGATAATTTCACCTATGAGCCAATGATTGACAAGGAACAAGGAAAGAACCCCAACAATCGCAAAGGGGGTGAATACATATGCACGCAACACTTTCCTGTTTTACATTTTTTGCAAATGTTTTTTGAAACAAGTAATTTTTTAAATTTCACTTCACCAATTTGGACTATTTTGTGTATGTCCATTACATGAAATCCAAATAAATGTTACAGGTTCTAATGCAACAAAATAGGAAAAACGCAGAGGGGGGAATACTTTTGCAAGGCACTGTATGTACATCATATAAGACATGGAGAGGGCTTGACTATGGGTACAAACGGAATGGGTACTGGGGACTGAACAGTATGGGGGCTGATCTGCGTTGGGATTATTTTCAGGAAGAGAGAGAAATTTGATTTCAATTTTTTTGTTGAGTCCCTTGTCAGCGGTTATCTAATGATGAAGCGCCTGTCTCTATCTCTTGGTTTTAAAATATTTAAATTAACCATTTCGATTTTACCATTCACCTCACACAGCTCTAAACTAGGCTTATCCTCAGACCTACATAGGGGGAGGAGATGAAACATGAAAGTCCAGGATAATCACAACTACTTTGTACCTAGATGAATGGGAGCAGAGAGGGCCGATCTGACAGAAACAGAGAGTGAGTTTAACTTTTTATGGCTGCAGGGGCAGTATTGAGTAGCTTGGATGAAAGGTGCCCATATCAAACGGCCTGCTCCTCAGTCATAGTTGCTAATATTAGCATATTAGTAGTATTGGATAGAAAGCACTCTGAAGTTTCTAAAACTGTTTGAATTATGTCTGTGAGTATAACAGAACTCACATAGCAGGCAAAAACATGAGAAATTCCACTTCCTGTTTTTTTTCTGGAGGTGGCATATTTTCAACCAAGGTCTCATTGAAATTACAGCGAGATATGGATGAGTTTTCACTTCCTACGCCTTCCACTAGATATCAGCAGTCAATAAAACTTTGTCTGATGACTCTAATGTGAAGGGGAGTCGAATGACACAGGAAATAGTCACCACTGCCATGAGTGGACCATGCTTTCACCAGGCGCGTTCACAGGGCAAGGACTTGCGTTCCACCGCTCATCTGAAGTAATTCTAATTCTCCGGTTGGAACGTTATTCCGATATATGTAAACAACATTCTAAAGATTGATTCAGTACATATTTTGACATGTTTCTACTGACTGTTCCCGGAACTTTTGTACATTTCGTCACATTATAGTGGATGCGCTTTGTGACTTTGGAATTGTTTACCAAATGCGCTAAACAATGTAGCTAATTGGACATAAATAACCAACATTTTCGAAGAAATCAAGCATTTATTGTTGACCTGGGATTTCTAGGCCTGCATTCTGATGAAGTTCATCAAAGGTAAGGAAACATTTATCATGTATTTTCTGGTTTCTGTTGACTCCAACATGGAGGCTAATTTGGCTACTGTTCTGGGTGCTGTCTCAGATTATTGCATGGGTTGCTTTTTCCGTAAACTTCTTTTTGAAATCTGACATAGCGGTTGCATTAAGGAGAGGTATATCTGTAATTCCATGTGTATAACTTGTATTATCATCTACATTTATGATGATTATTTCTGTTGAAACGATGTGGCTATGCAAAATCACTTGATGTTTTTGGAACTAGTGAATCTAAATAGCCAATGTAAACTCATATTTTTTTATATAAATATGAACTTTATCAAACAAAACATGCATGTATTGTGTAACATGAAGTCATATGAGTGTTATCTGATGAAGATAATTCAAGGTTAGTGATTAATTTTATCTTTATTTATGTTTTTTGTGAATGCTGTATTTTGCTGGAAAATGGCTGTGTTTATTGTTGTTTGGTGGAGACCTAACATAATCGTTTGTAGTGCTTTCGCTGAATAGCCTATTTGAAATCGGACACCTTGGTGGGATTAACAACGAGAACAGCTTTAAAATGATATAAGACACATGTATGTTTTAGGAATTGTAATTATGAGATTTCTATGGTTTGAATTTGGCGCCCTCTAGTTTCACTGGTAGTTGTCATATCGATCCCGATATCGGGATTGTAGCCATAGCAGAGTAGCAGGTTGCTCCTACCCTCTACTTTTTTGAACATTTTGTAAAAAATCGCGCAACATTTCAGCGCCCTGCTACTCATGCCAGGAATATAGTACGTTCATATGGTTAGAATGTGTGTATAGGAAACCCTCGGACGTTTTTAAAACTGGTTAAATCACGACTGTGGCTATTACATAACGTGCGTTACATCGGAAAGCGCAGGAAAACCTGATCACAGAAAATGGAAATAAATATCCTTGCGCCACTTCCAGCTATTGTTAACAGTGAGCCGAATTAGATAAGACCGAGCCTTCAACTCCCACAGCATCCCCATGCAGTCGAGTATCTTGTGAATTTAATCCTCTTTGATTCTTGGTTGAACCGAAAGAGGGGCACGACGTACCTCCGGTCTCCGCCCAGATCATTCCGGAAGAGCTCTCTCCTGAAATTTTTTCCAAGACGACAGCTAATGATATGTACATCGCTTACGGATGATTTTTATCGCTTATTAACGTTTACTAATACCTAAAGTAGCATTACAAACGTATTTCGAAGTGTTTTGTGAAAGTTTATCGTCTACTTTTTGAATTTTAAAAAATGACGCTACGTTGTGAAATCGCTGTTTTTTTTGTTTATCACACAGTCTACATATAACGATATCTTGGCTTTATATGGCCCGATTTAATCTAAATAAAGACCCAATAGTGTTTATGGGACATCTAGGAGTGCCAACAAAGAAGATGGTGAAAGGTAATGACTGTTTTCTATTTTATTGTGCGGTTTGTGTAACGCCGAAATGCTAATTATTTTGTTTACGTCCCCTGCTGTGCTTTTCTGTTGTAGTGTATTGGTGCATGCTATCAGATAATAGCTTCTCATGCTGTCGCCGAAAAGCATTTTAAAAATCTGACTTGTTGCCTGGATTCACAACGAGTGTAGCTTTAATTTGATACCCTGCATGTGTATTTTAATGAACTTTTGAGTTTTAACTAATACTATTAGCATTTAGCGTAGCGCATTTGCATTTCCAGAGCTCTAGTTGGGACGCAAGCGTCCCAGGTAGAGGTAAGAGGTTAAGGTATAGTGGGCAGCATTTTCACTTTTGGATAAATAGCGTGCCCAATTTCAACTTCCTGCTACTCATGCCAAGAATATAAGATATGAATATTATTAGTATTTGGATAGAAAACACTCTGAAGTTCCTAAAACTGTTTGAATCATGTCTGTGAGTAAAACATAACTTATGTACCAGGCAAAACCCTGAGGACTAACCGTTCAGATTTTTTTTTTGAGATCTCTGTCTGTTCATTGAGGTCTCATTGGCAAATGCTATTTCTTAGGAACTTGTTTTCAGTTCCTACCGCTTCCACTGGATGTCACCAGTCTTTGGAATTTGGTTGAGGTTTTTCCTTTGTGCAATGAAGAAGTCTGACCATCTAGGAACTGCGTAACAGTTGAGAGTTGCGCAAGACTTGAAAAGTAGCTTGGTTTGTTGTGTTCCTGTATTGAACACAGATAGACCGGTCTTCAATTTGATTGATTATTAACGTTTAAAAATACCTAAAGTTGTATTACAAAAGTAGTTTGAAATATTATGGCAAAGGTTATAGGCAACTTTTGAAATATTTTGTAGTGACGTTGTGCATTTTGGAAGCTGTTTTTTTCTGGATCAAACGGGCCAAATAAATTGACATTTTGGATATATATGGACGTAATTAATTGAACAAAACGACCAATTGTGATGTTTATGGGACATATTGGAGTGCCAACAAAAGAAGCTCGTCAAAGGTAAGGCATGTTTTATATTTTATTTCTGTGTTTTGTGTAGCTCCTGCAGGGTTGAAATATGCTACCCTCTTTTTTTACTGTTGTGCTATCATCACATAATAGCTTCTTATGCTTTCGCCGAAAAGCCTTTTTAAAATCTGACATGTTGGCTGGATTCACAACGCGTGTAGCTTTATTTGAGTATCTTACATGTGTGATTTAATGAAAGTTTGATTTGTATATATTTTTTAAAATTTACAGCGCTGCATTTTCCCTGGCTTTTGCCCAAGTGAGATGCAAGCGTCCCCTATACCATAAGAAGTTAAAGACACAGGGCGAGACCCAGATGCAGGAGGCAGGTGGTTAGAGTCTCTGATATTTATTATAATCCAAGGGGCAGGCAAGAACATGTTTGTGGACAGGCAAAATTTCATAAACAAGGTCAGAGTCCAGGAGGTACAGAGTGGCAGACAGGCTCGAGGTCAGGCAGGGGGGTTCAGAGTCAAGGCAGGCAAGGGTCAAAACCAGGAGGACTAGCAAAAGAGAGACAAGAAAAAGCAGGAGCACAGAAAAACACGCTGGTTGACAAGATAATACGAACTGGCAACAGACAAATAGGGAACACCGGAATAAATACCCAGGGACTGATGGGGAAAATGGGTGACACCTGGAGGTGGGTGGAGACAATCACAAAGACCGATGAAACAGATCAGGGTGTGACAGTGAGCGATATAGAGGGATGATCTTTCTCTGTAGAGTAGAGACCTGCAACCCAGGCCAAACTTGCAGCCCGGTTGAGTCGTAGAATTTGACACATCCATAGTCTTGTCTGGCTTTTAATGAGCCAAGTTGCCGTAATTCGAAAGAACACACCCAGTGCCAAACAATCAATGTGGAGAGAGTGTTCAGTCAAAACTCCAGGGGAGCTTGTGTCTATATGATTATTTTAGGAAAGGAGAAGTAGAATGAGGAGGTCAGATAGAAGAGTAGGAAGAGAAAATACAAAGAAAGAAAGAGAGGATGACCCACGTGCAAGCACGCAGGAGGGAAATTATATTTTCTCTTTCTATCCTCCGTCTCTGTTGAGTTCTTTAATTGTAGCCCTGTGAGAGCCATCTTAAAATACTCTCGCCTGTCAATGTCTAGTGCTACAGCCATCGCAGCGTAAAACTGAAAAGAAAACTGGCAGATATACTGTAATATGCAGCAACTCGAAAGAACAGAGGGTTAAACAACTCCCTCCCACCCCTCCACCACTCTGAATAAAAAAGCTACAAACTGATGGGGGAAAAATACAAACTTTTCAAGCCAAGGCAAATGTAACCATCAACCGCATTATAAAATCATCAAGTCCTTGATGTAGCGATTTGCCTTAGAACATGGTGCAAAATGAAAGCCTGATCAAACGCAGCTCATGTACCACTTGCTGTTGGCTTAATGAGGAGGATTGTGCAAGAGTTTAGAGAAGATAAGTGGTTTATAAGGTTACAGCTTTCTGTGTGTCATACTAGATGTACTGGATGTGTTGGAATCAAACAAACTTTGCTAGAGTAAAGACATTTACAACCTAATTAGACGCAGTATCAGAAACATCAAGACTATACATCGTCATCAAAGGATTCCATACAGATGTAGGATCTTAATTTGACCAATGTTCAGTCACAGCTAAATAATCCTGCAAAAACTAGATTTCAATGTGTGGTCCACAATGTTGCTTGAACGGTGGTTAACTATAAACTGACAACGAATGCTGCATGAAAAGTGCAATACTGTTTATAAAACCAAGTGTTAGTGTGGATTTTCAGTGAATGTATGTAAAACACAAAGCTCAAAATTCTCAGCCACAAAATTCTGGTCAAATTAATATCCTACATCTGTATGCAGTATATTGAATTCTGGTATGATGTTACTGTTGCCTTCATATGATTGGACATCTGATTAATTAATGTATATTGAAATGTGCATTAATTAAAAGCTTTTAAAAAGACAAAGAAGCACAGTACTTCAAAATACTCTGTTTAATTACTAATTATTTTAGGTGATTATTCCATTTGAATTAAATTATCAAGCTAATCAGTGTGGGGAGTCATTAGAATGCCCATTGTTAGTCCTTGCACTGCTGAGCAAGACCGGCAAAGAAAATGTCAACTGAGGTGACTGACTGAGTAATCATGCTGGCTTGCCTCTGAAGCTATGCAGAGCTGGTCCTGGTCAGTCCCTGGATTGGAGACCAGACGCTGCTGGAAGTGGTGTTGGAAGGCTAGTAGGAGCACTCTTTCCTGTGGTCTAAGAAGATCCCAATTCCCAAGGCCAGTGATTGTGACATTGCCCTGTGTAAGGTGCAGTCTTTCAAATGGGACAATAAACTGGTGTCCTGACTCTGTAAGGTCACTAAAGATCCCATGGCACTTATTATAAGAATAGGGGTGTTGCTAAATTCACAAACTGACCCTCATACCATCATGGCCACCTAATCATCCCCCTCCTCCCCCTGTAACTATTCCCCAGGTCGTTGCTGTAAATAAGAATGTGTTGTGAGTCAAAGGTCCTGTGTCCAAATGGTTCCCTATGAAGTGCACTACTTTTGACCAGATCCCTTTGGGCCCTGGTCAAAAGTAGTGCACTATATAGCGAATAAGTGACCATTTCAGAAGCACAAAGGGCACCCAGGGTCAACAACAAATAAAATAAACAATCTTGCCACTGAGGCCAAGTTGGCTCATAAACACGGCGTGATTTCTCTCTTGAGGAAAAAAAGCAGATAACTTGCCAAGATGGTTTACGATTCCAACAAATTTCCTTAGAATCTTAATATACATGAATGGCATTCTGTGTCTGTGAGCACAGGAATAAGTTAAATGGCACTATCACAGCTATTAGTGAATAAGTGCAAATCGTAGTGGGGCCCTAAGGCGAGTTGAGTGAAAGACTAACAATGTGGCAGTCCACAGGAGATCTGCATGTGACCCCTGAAGAACACACTAATACTATTGGAGCTAACCATTAGCCCGATTCTCACGGCAACAGTCTAAATTTGGCCTGGTATATTATAGGTCTCATTTGTCAACTAGAATGTAGTCTATATGCAGCCCATCGGAAGTGATAAACATTGTTATTTCCGAGTCTGAAAGAAAGTGGTGTTTCTACAAAGCATCCATAATACATACTCTAGTCATTTAATGTATGGAAATTCACAGATTTGT
Source organism: Oncorhynchus nerka (assembly GCF_034236695.1). Taxonomy (NCBI): domain Eukaryota; kingdom Metazoa; phylum Chordata; class Actinopteri; order Salmoniformes; family Salmonidae; genus Oncorhynchus; species Oncorhynchus nerka. The sequence continues at coordinate 31,526,125 of NC_088410.1, forward strand.
TTTGTTTTGTAGGCTTTAATTGCCTCACTAATGTCAATCTACATGTCAACTTACCTCATTAACATGAAGTTTTCCTTCACATCTTCGCTCCAAACTAGTTGTTTGTCTACAGAGAAAATTGAAAATAAAGAGCAAGGCTGCCAGTTTCACTCTGTATAGTTAATTGCTGCACCACCTAGTGAAACTGAGTGTATCTGCCCCAGAATGGAGGCCCACTATGCCAGACTAAGAGCAAAGCACTGCCAGCCTTGTCTTATACCCACGCCAAGAATACAAATTGATATTTTAAAGGAACAGATGGATCTTGGAAAACAGTGTTTACTTGTTGGACTAGTTTCCTGGACCGGTATAAACGAAGCATATCAGAGTTGGAGCAGTGGTGAATAATTATTAAATTGTCATAATTAAGTGAAAGTAAAGATACCTTAATAGAAAATGACCAATTAAAAGTGAAAGTTACCCAGTAAAATACTACTTGAGTAAAAGTCTAAAAGGATTTGGTTATAAATATATTAAGTATCAAAACTGGAATTCCTAAAATATACATAAGTATCAAAAGTAAAAGTATAAATAATTTCAAATACCTTATATTATATATATTACCTTATATTAAGAAAACCTGACGGCACAATTATTATAGACTTTTTTAAATTTCTTGATGCCCCCCCAAAACTACACAAGTAGTACTTTATAGTATTTTTACTTAGGTACCGTACTTCACACCACTTGCGTATGAGTACTGATCTATGATCGGTTTAGCCTTTTAAATCACAATGATTAAGGGGGGGGGGCATGATCCTAGATCAGCATTGTGCTGAGTCGCTTTGCGAATGTGTGACCTGGGTGACAGTCCTTTAGTCTAGAGTACATCAGACTTATAGTGTTATGGTCTGCTTTAGCTGTAGATAGTGGGCACCAACTGAACTCACTTTTGTGATGACAACAAGGTCAGACTGATGACAACAATAAACTAATGACAACAATGGCAGACTGATGACAGCAATGGCAGACTGATGACAACAATGTCTAACATAGAATATGGTTGGCATATGAAATGTGACAATACGTTTTTTTCCCCATGTTGACACTACGTTTTCCATCTCTCAAGCATCTCCAACATCAATTCCCCATAAAGTATTTACCATCAATACCATATACAGTATCCACCATCAACACCTCATACAGTATCAACTAAAAACATTTCTCATAAGAAACTAGCTCCCTGGTACACAGAAAATACCCGAGCTCTGAAGCAAGCTTCCAGAAAATTGGAACGGAAATGGCGCCACACCAAACTGGAAGTCTTCCGACTAGCTTGGAAAGACAGTACCGAAGAGCCCTTACTGCTGCTCGATCATCCTATTTTTCTAACTTAATTGAGGAAAATAAGAACAATCCGAAATTCCTTTTTGATACTGTCGCAAAGCTAACTAAAAAGCAGCATTCCCCAAGAGAGGATGACTTTCACTTTAGCAGTGATAAATTCATGAACTTCTTTGAGGAAAGGATTATGATTATTAGAAAGCAAATTACGGACTCCTCTTTCAATCTGCGTATTCCTTCAAAGCTCAGTTGTCCTGAGTCTGCACAACTCTGCCAGGACCTAGGATCAAGAGAGACGCTCAAGTGTTTTAGTATTATATCTCTTGACACAATGATGAAAATAATCATGGCCTCTAAAACCTTCAAGCTGCATACTGGACCCTATTCCAACTAAACTACTGAAAGAGCTGCTTCCTGTGCTTGGCCCTCCTATGTTGAACATAATAAACGGTTCTCTATCCACCGGATGTGTACCAAACTCACTAAAAGTGGCAGTAATAAAGCCTCTCTTGAAAAAGCCAAACCTTGACCCAGAAAATATAAAAAACTATCGGCCTATATTGAATCTTCCATTCCTCTCAACATTTTTAGAGAAGGCTGTTGCGCAGCAACTCACTGCATTCCTGAAGACAAACAATGTATACGAAATGCTTCTGTCTGGTTTTAGACCCCATCATAGCACTGAGACGGCACTTGTGAAGGTGGTAAATGACATTTTAATGGCATCGGACCGAGGCTCTGCATCTGTCCTCGTGCTCCTAGACCTTAGTGCTGCTTTTGATACCATCGATCACCACATTCTTTTGGAGAGATTGGAAACCCAAATTGGTCTACACGGACAAGTTCTGGCCTGGTTTAGATCTTATCTGTCGGAAAGATATCAGTTTGTCTCTGTGAATGGTTTGTCCTCTGACAAATCAACTGTAAATTTCGGTGTTTCTCAAGGTTCCGTTTTAGGACCACTATTGTTTTCACTATATATTTTACCTCTTGGGGATGTTATTCGAAAACATAATGTTAACTTTCACTGCTATGCGGATAACACACAGCTGTACATTTCAATGAAACATGGTGAAGCCCCAAAATTGCCCTTGCTAGAAGCATGTGTTTCAGACATAAGGAAGTGGATGGCTGCAAACTTTCTACTTTTAAACTCGGACAAAACAGAGATTCTTGTTCTAGGTCCCAAGAAACAAAGAGATCTTCTGTTGAATCTGAAAATTAATCTTAATGGTTGTACAGTCGTCTCAAGTAAAACTGTGAAGGACCTCGGCGTTACTCTGGATGCTTTTGTCACTTCTAGGTTAGACTACTGCAATGCTCTACTTTCCGGCTACCCGGATTAAGCACTAAATAAACTCCAGTTAGTGCTAAATATGGCTGCTAGAATCCTGACTAGAACCAAAAAATGTGATCATATTACTCCAGTGCTAGCCTCTCTACACTGGCTTCCTGTCAAAGCAAGGGCTGATTTCAAGGTTTTACTGCTAACCTACAAAGCATTACATGGGCTTGCTCCTACCTATCTCTCTGATTTGGTCCTGCCGTACATACCTACACTACGGTCACAAGACGCAGGCCTCCTAATTGTCCCTAGAATTTCTAAGCAAACAGCTGGAGGCAGGGCTTTCTCCTATAGAGCTCCATTTTTATGGAACGGTCTGCCTACCCATGTCAGCGACGCAAACTCGGTCTCAACCTTTAAGTCTTTACTGAAGACTCATCTCTTCAGTGGGTCATATGATTGAGTGTAGTCTGGCCCAGGAGCGGGAAGGTGAACGGAAAGGCTCTGGAGCAACGAACCGCCCTTGCTGTCTCTGCCTGGCCGGTTCCCCTCTTTCCACTGGGATTCTCTGCCTCTAACCCTATTACAGGGGCTGAGTCACTGGGGCTCTCTCATGCCGTCCCTGGAAGGGGTGCGTCACCTGAGTGGGTTGATTCACTGATGTGGTCATCCTGTCTGGGTTGGCGCCCCCCCCCCCTTGGGTTGTGCCGTGGCGGAGATCTTTGTGGGCTATACTCAGCCTTGTCTCAGGATGGTAAGTTGGTGGTTGAAGATATCCCTCTAGTGGTGTGGGGGCTGTGCTTTGGCAAAGTGGGTGGGGTTATATCCTTCCTGTTTGGCCCTGTCCGGGGGTGTCCTCGGATGGGACCACAGTGTCTCCTGACCCCTCCTGTCTCAGCCTCCAGTATTTATGCTGCAGTAGTTTATGTGTCGGGGGGCTAGGGTCAGTTTGTTATATCTGGAGTACTTCTCCTGTCCTAGTCGGTGTCCTGCGTTCTCTAATTCTCTCCTTCTATCTTTCTTTCACTCTCTCGTAGGACCTGAGCCCTAGGACCATGCCCCAGGACTACCTGACATGATGACTCCTTGCTGTCCCCAGTCCACCTGACCGTGCTGCTGCTCCAGTTTCAACTGTTCTGCCTTATTATTATTCGACCATGCTGGTCATTTATGAACATTTGAACATCTTGGCCATGTTCTGTTATAATCTCCACCCGGCACAGCCAGAAGAGGACTGGCCACCCCACATAGCCTGGTTCCTCTCTAGGTTTCTTCCTAGGTTTTGGCCTTTCTAGAGAGTTTTTCCTAGCCACCGTGCTTCTACACCTGCATTGTTTGCTGTTTGGGGTTTTAGGCTGGGTTTCTGTACGGCACTTTGAGATATCAGCTGATGTACGAGGGGCTATATAAATACATTTGATTTAATTTGATATCCACCATCAATACCCCATGCCATATCTTCCATCAATACCTAATACAGTAGAGGATCAATACACCATACAGTATCCACCATCAATACCCCATGCCATATCTTCCATCAATAACCCATACAGTATTTACCATCAATACCCCATCAATATCATCAATATCATATCTTCCATCAATACCTCCATCAATACCTCATTCAGTATCTACCATCAATAACCCATAAAGAATCTACCATCAATACCACATACAGTATCTACCATCAATACTCCATACAGTATCCACCATCAATACCAGATGCCATATCTTCCATCAATAACCCATACAATACTTACCATCAATACCCAATACAGTATCCCCCAACAATACCCCATGCCATATCTTCCATCAATAACCCATACAGTATTTACCATCAATACCCAATACAGTATCCACCAACAATACCCCATGCCATATCTTCCATCAATTACCCATACAGTACTTACAATTAATACCCAATACAGTATACACCTTCAATACCTCATTCAGTATCTACCATCAATACCCCTGAAATTAACAGCAACAAGAACAAACATTTCAAAAGGTAAAAATACCAATATTAATACATCAGGTAAATAATTGTTTGGTAACTATATTGAGGAAAAGACTCAGAGATGAACCAATATGCCAATGAGTCCACTTACCACACACACCCCCTCTCCCCCAGACCCCCCATTCCTTCCTCAAATTCCTCCCATATGATAAGAGAGAGGGTGGCAGCGGTGGTGCGATGTGAGAGGAAACACTTTCTTCTCAGCAGTCTCCCTGCTACAATTAATGAAGAGATCACATTGTATATTTATATGCATTTATATTATACATTTATTTCCCAGTCATTAGGATTCTAACCCCAACGACATCCTGCTGTTGTTGCTAGCACGTTCTCCTGGGAGCATACATTATATATTTTATATTTTATATTTTGTTTGGTCTCGATAAAAAAAAAGGGAGAAAAATTCAAAAACTACCAAACTGCAAGGGGAGACGGATCAGAGGACCAAAATGCAGCGTGGTAAGTGTCCATGGATTTTTAATAGGAAAACTCAAAACTGAACACAACTATAAAACAAGAAACGTGAAAACCCGAAAACAGTCCGTGTGGCACAAACACTGACACAGGAGACAACCACCCACAAAATACCCAAAGTATATGGCTGCCTAAATATGGTTCCCAATCAGAGACAACGATAAACACCTGCATCTGATTGAGAACCACTCAAGGCAACCATAGACTTACCTAGACAACTACACTGAACACAACCCCATAAATCTAATAAACCCCTAGACAAGACGAAACACAATAAATCACCCATGTCACACCCTGGCCTAACCAAAATAATAAAGAAAACACAGAATACTAAGGCCAGGGCGTGACACAAACTGGCATTTTTTCTGAAAAAAACCTGCAAATTTGCATAGGTTTAATTAAATAACAGGGATGAGAAAATAAAAACTACAGGAAAAAACTTTATTACAAGTATTAATAAGGGCTTGATTATTGTTGGCTATTGTTTCAAAGGAGCAACGGTTTAACATTAAAAAGCATTTTGAGTGTAATTTTGCTTCACAAGCTGTTATGTTGTGCTGAGCAAAAGTAATGACAGTGAACATTGTTCATAGTACTAGTAAGACATAGATATATATATATTGTGTGTGTGTTTGTGGTCTTCACCATGGCAGATGGTTTTTACAATGCTTATTGGCATATCCTTATTGTAGCATTGGGCAATGTCCATTATGCCAATTGGAAGATCATAGGCCTTACATTTAGTCTTTTCACATTTCAGCATCAACCAATTCAAACTGCCAACTAAAACACATAAATCAGCCCACTGATTCAGACAGAGATGAACTAGTCACACTGTGACTGCATCCCGAATGGCACCCTATTCCATAGTGGACTACTTTTGACCAGAACGCTATGGGCCCTGGTGAAAAATAGTGTACTATATAGGGAATACGATGGCATCTGGAATGCAGCTTGTGTATACATGAGTACTCTGGAAGATTGGGCCATTTTGAAAACTTTTGAAGCCCACGTGAAATGAGTGCTTCGTCATTAGTGTGAAATGAGTGCAGATATTTCTCAAATGTGCCCATCGGTGGCAAAATGAGACATGGGAGTAATTGAGGGAGGATAAGGTGTGAATTATGAGGACCAGACTGATAAATTTGAACTATTGTCTAACTCTATAGGAGAGCAAATTCACTGATGGAATCTTGATGACTCATCCTGAAACTGTAGCATCACATCAAGACAAATTAAATATACTGCACATTATATAGTCAAGAACAAAGAGAGTGAAAATAATCTAAAATGACTTTACAGGCCTCCTTATCCAGAATATACAGTCGTGGCCAAAAGTTTTGAGAATGACATAAATATTAATTTCCACAAAGTTTGCTGCTTCAGTGTCTTTAGAAAGTTTTGTCAGATGTTACTATGGAATACTGAAGTATAATTACAAGCATTTTATAAGTGTCAAAGGCTTTTACTGACAATTACATGAAGTTGATGGAAAGAGTCAATATTTGCAGTGTTGACCCTTCTTTTTCAAAACCTCTGCAATCCGCCCTCGCATGCTATTAATTAACTTCTGGGCCACATCCTGACTGATGGCAGCCCATTCTTGCATAATCAATGCTTGGAGTTGTCAGAAATTGTGTGTTTTTGTTTGTTCACCCACCTCTTGAGGATTGACCACAAGTTGTCAATGGGATTAAGTTCTGGGGAGTTTCCTGACCATGGACCCAAAATATTGATGTATTGTTCCCAGAGCCACTTAGTTATCACTTTTGCCTTATGGCAAGGTGCTCCATCATGCTGGAAAAGGCATTGTTCATCACTAAACTGTTTCTGGAAGGTTGGGAGAAGTTGCTCTCCGAGTATTTGTTGGTACCATTCTTTATTCATGGTTGTGTTCTTAGGCAAAATTGTGAGTTAGCCAACTCCCTTGGCTGAGAAGCAACCCCACACATGAATGGTTTCAGGATGCTTTACTGTTGGCATGACACAGGACTGATGGTAGCGCTCACCTTGTCTTCTCTGGACAAGCTTTTTTCCGGATGCCCCAAACAATCGGAAAGGGGATTCATCAGAGAAAATGACTTTACCCCCGTCTTCAGCAGTCCAAACCCTGTACCTTTTGCAGAATATCAGTCTGTCCCTGATGTTTGTCCTGGAGAGAAGTGGCTTCTTTGCTGCACTCCTTGACACCAGGCCATCCTCAAAGTCTTCGCCTCACTGTGCATGCAGATGCACTCACACCTGCCAGCTGCCATTCCTGAGCAAGCTCTGTATTGGTGGTGCACCGACCCCGCAGCTGAATCAACTTTAGGAGACACTCCTGGCGCTTTCTGGACTTTCTTGGGCGCCCTGAAGCCTTCTTCACAACAATTGAACCGCTCTCCTGGAAGTTCTTGATGATCCGATAAATGGTTGATTTAGGTGCGATCTTACTGGCAGCAATATTCTTGCCTGTGAAGACCTTTCTGTGCAAAGCAACGATGACAGCATATGTTTCCTTGCAGGTAACCATGGATGACAGAGAAAGAACAATGATTCCAAGCACCACCCTCCTTCTGAAGCTTCCAGCCTGTTATTCGAACTCAATCAGCATGACAGAGTGATCTCCAGCCTTGTTCTCATCAACACTCACACCTGTGTTAACGAGAGAATCACTGACATGATGTCAGCTGGTCCATTTGTGGCAGGGCTGAAATGCAGTGAAAAAGTTTTTGAGATTCAGTTAATTTGCATGGCAAAGAGGGACTTATCTGATTACTCTTCATAACATTCTGGAGTATATGCAAATTGACATCATACAAACTGAGGCAGAAGACTTTGTGAAAATTTATATTTGTGTCATTCTCAAAACTTTTGGCCACGACTGTACACAATCCATGAATTTTCATTCCACTCAACACACTCCTCACTTCTTTCATTGTTTCATAACTCCTTGGTAAAAACATGAACCCAACATGCGCTCTAATATTAGCCTGTGACATCCTGACCTTTGTTCTCTCCCCACCGGCCGTTGGCCAGGTGTTGCGGATCATGTCACCTACAGTTGATGTCGGAAGTTTACATTCACTTAGGTTGGAGTCATTAAAACTTGTTTTTCAACCACTCCACAATTTTCTTGATAACAAACTATAGTTTTAGCAAGTCGGTTAGGACATCTACTTTGTGCATGACAATTGTTTACAGACAGATTCTTTCACTCATAAATCACTGTATCACAATTCCAGTGGGTCAGAAATTCACATACACTAAATTGACTGGGCCTCTAAACAGCTTGGAAAATTCCAGAAAATGATGTCATGGCTACAGAAGCTTCTGATAGGCCAATTGACATAATTGGAGTCAATTGGAGGTGTATCTGTGGATGTATTTCAAGGCCTACCTTCAAACTCAGTGCCTCTTTGCTTGATATAGTGGGAAAATCAAAAGAAATCAGCCAAGACCTCAGAAAAAAAATTGTAGACCTCCACAAGTCTGGTTCTTCCGTGGGTGCAATTTCCAAACGTTACATTCCAGCTCCCCGCATCTGCCGGGCTAAGGTGAGGATCCAGCCAGGGCAGATGGTGCCAGCCCTGCTCTCCAGACAGCCACTGTGTCTCCTCTGTCTCCTCTGTGTCTCCTGTGTCTCACAGCCCAGTACATCCTGTTCCTTCTCCCCGCACTCGCCCTGAGGTGCGTGTCTCCAGCCCGGTACCACCAGTGCCGGCACCACGCAACAGGCCACCAGTGCGCCTCCAGGGTACAGTACTCCCTGCTCCTCGCACTTGCCCTGAGGTGCGTGTCCCCAGCCCGGTACCACCAGTGCCGGGCCCACGCACCAGGCCTACAGTGCGCCCCGGCAGTCCAGTACGCCCTGTTCCTCCTCCCCACACTCGCCCTGAGGTGCGTGTCCTCGGCCCAGTACCACCAGTGCTGGCACCACGCACCAGGCCTACAGTGTGCCTCGCCAGTCCCGAGCGTCCGGCAACAGTACCCAGTCCAGAGCGTCCGGCAACAGTACCCAGTCCAGAGCGTCCGGCTACAGTACCCAGTCCAGAGCGTCCGGCTACAGTACCCAGTCCAGAGCGTCCGGCAACAGTACCCAGTCCAGAGCGTCCGGCAACAGTCTACAGACCGGAACCTCCTACGACGGGCCGGAGACCGGAACCTCCTGAGACGGACCGGAGACCGGAACTTCCTACGACGGGCCGCAGACTGGAACCTCATACGTCGGGTCACAGTCCAGGAACCTACCACGACGGGTCGCAGTCCGAAGTCTATCACGACGGGTCACAGTCCGGATCCGCCAGAGTCTCCCTCCTGTCCTGAGCCGCCAGAGTCTCCCTCCTGCCAGGAGCCGCCAGAGCCGTCAGCCAGCCAGGAGCCGCCAGAGCCGTCAGCCAACCAGGAGCTGCCGATGCCGCCTGTCATGCCGGTGATGCTGGATTCTCCCTCCTGTCCGGAGTAGCCAGAGCCGCTCCTCAGTCCAGTGACACCCTCTACAATGATCTTCAGTCCGGGTTCCGCTGTGAGGGTCCCCGCTCCAGAGGCGCCACCTAAGTGGGCCAAGACTGACCTGTGTGGTGTGGAGAAAGAGCGGGGTCCACATCCTGCACCAAGAACATGGAACAAAGGCCAAAAGGCGTTGATAAAGGCCCACCCGGACCCTCCTCTTCAGATTAGGTTTTGCGGCCGGAGTCCGCACCTTTGTGGGGGTAGACCAGTTGTCCATCAATCTAAAAGAGCAGCTTGTGAAAAAGGGAAAAGATTTTAGCCTGGCTGTGCATAATGTAATGCCCTGATCTGAGTATTCTTTTTTTCTTTATTGTTTTGGTTAGGTCAGGGTTTGACATGGGTGATGTACAGTGGGGCAAAAAAGTATTTAGTCAGCCACCAATTGTGCAAGTTCTCCCACTTAAAAAGATGAGAGAAGCCTGTAATTTTCATCATAGGTACACTTCAACTATGACAGACCAAATGAGAATTTTTTTTCCTCCAGGAAATCACATTGTAGGATTTTTAATGAATATATTTGCAAATTATGGTGGAAAATAAGTATTTGGTCAATAACAAAAGTTTATCTCAATACTTTGTTATATACCCTTTGTTGGCAATGACAGAGGTCAAATGTTTTCTGTAAGTCTTCACAAGGTTTTGAAACACTGTTGCTGGTATTTTGGCCCATTCCTCCATGCAGAGCTCCTCTATAGCAGTGATGTTTTGGGGCTGTTGCTGGGCAACACGGACTTTCAACTCCCTCCAAAGATGTTCTATGGGGTTGAGATCTGGAGACCGACTAGGCCACTCCAGGACCTTGAAATGCTTCTTACGAAGCCACTTTTCCTTAGAAAATTAGTCTACTGGGCGGTGTGTTTGGGATCATTGTCATGCTGAAAGACCCAGCCACGTTTCATCTTCAAGGAATTGCTGATGGAAGGAGGTTTTCACTCAAAATCTCACGATACATGGCCCCATTCATTCTTTCCTTTACACGGATCAGTCATCCTGGTCCCTTTGCAGAAAAACAGCCCCAAAGCATGATGTTTACATACCCTACATACCCTACATTATTCTCCTCATATGTATATATACTATACTATATATATATACTATACTATATATATACTGTACTCTATATCATCTACTGCATCTTTATGTAATACATGTATCACTAGCCACTTTAACTATGCCACTTTGGTTACATACTCATCTCATATGTATATACTGTACTCAATACCATCTACTGTATCTTGCCTATGCCGCTCTGTACCATCACTCATTCATATATCTTTATATACATATTCTTTATGCCCTTACACTTGTGTCTATAAGGTAGTAGTTTTGGAATTGTTAGCTAGATTACTTGTTGGTTATTACTGCATTGTCGGAACTAGAAGCACAAGCATTTCGCTACACTCGCATTAACATCTGCTAACCATGTGTATGTGACAAATAAAATTTGATTTGATTTGATGTTTCCACCCCCTTTTTTACAGTAGGTATGGTGTTCTTTGGATGGAACTCAGCAATCTTTGTCCTCCAAACACGACGAGTTGAGTTTTTACCAAAAAGTTATATTTGGGTTTCATCTGACCATATGACATTCTCCCAAACTTCTTCTGGATCATCCAAATGCTCTCTAGCAAACTTCAGATGGGCCTGGACATGTACTGGCTTAAGCAGGGGGACACATCTGGCACTGCAGGATTTTAGTCCCTGGTGGCATAGTGTGTTACTGATGGTAGGCTTTGTTACTTTGGTCCCAGCTCTCTGCAGGTCATTCACTAGGGCCCCCTGTGTGGTTATGGGATTTTTGCCCACCGTTCTTGTGATCATTTTGACCCCACGGGGTGAGATCTTGCGTGGAGCCCCAGATCGAGGGAGATTATCAGTGGTCTTGTATGTCTTCCATTTCCTAATAATTGCTCCCACAGTTGATTTCTTCAAACCAAGCTGCTTACCTATTGCAGATTCAGTCTTACCAGCCTGGTGCAGGTCTACAATTTTGTTTCTGGTGTCCTTTGACAGCTCTTTGGTCTTGGCCATAGTGGAGTTTGGAGTGAGACTGTTTGAGGTTGGGGACAGGTGTCTTTTATACTGATAACAAGTTCAAACAGGTGCCATTAATACAGGTAACGAGTGGAGGACAGAGGAGCCTCTTAAAGAAGAAGTTACAGGTCTGTGAGAGCCAGAAATCTTGCTTGTTTGTAGGTGACCAAATACTTATTTTCCACCATAATTGGCAAATAAATTCATAAAAAAATCATAGAATGTGATTTTCTGGATTTTTTTTCTCACTTTGTCTGTCATAGTTGAAGTGTACCTATGATGAAAATTACAGGCCTCTCATCTTTTTAAGTGGGAGAACTTGCACAATTAGTGGCTGACTAAATACTTTTTTGCCCCACTGTATGTCTATGGTTGCCTAGAGTAGTTCTCAATCAGAGGCAGGTGTTTATCGTTGTCTCTGATTGGGAACCATATTTAGGCAGCCATCTTCTTTGGGTATCTCGTGGGTTATTGTCTTTGTCTAGTTGCCTGTGTTTGCATTTTTGTATCATAGCTTCACGTTCGTTTTGTTATTTTGTATAGTTTGTTTAGTGTCTATCTTTATTAAAAGTATCATGTATTCACATTACGCTGCGCTTTGGTCTCCTCCATTCGACGAACGTGAAACACTGCTCCAAAACCTTCATAAAAAAGCCAGACTACAGTTTGCAACTGCACATGGGGACAAAAAACATACTTTTTGGAGAAATGTCCTCTGGTCTGATGAAACAAAAATAGAACTGTTTTGCCATAATGACCATCATTATGTTTGCAAGAAAAAGAGGGATGCTTGCAATCGGTAGAACACCATCCCTACCAGGAGGACAGGGGTGGCATCATCATGTTGTGGGGGTGCTTTGCTGCAGGAGGGACTGGTGCACTTCACAAAAAAGATGTCGTCATGAGGAGGGGAAATTATGTGCATATATTGAAGCAGCATCTCAAGACATCAGTTAGGAAGTTAAAGCTTGGTCGCAAATGGGTCTTCCAAATGGACAATGACCCCAAGTATACTTGTGGCAAAATGGCTCAAGGACAACAATGTCAAGGTATTGGAGTGGCCATCACAAAGCCCCAACCTCAGTCCTATAGAAAAGTTGCGGGTAGAACTGAAAAAGCCTGTTCGAGCAAGGAGGCTTACAAACCTGACTCAGTTGCACCAGCTCTGTCAGGTGGAATATGCCAAAATTCACCCAACTTATTGTGGGAAGCTTGTGGAAGGCTACCTGAAACGTTTGACCCAAGTTAAACAATTTAAAGGCAATGCTACCAAATACCTATTGAGTGTCTGTAAACTTATGTCCCACTGGAATGTGATTGAAGAAATAAATCATTCTCTCTACTACTATTCTGACATTTCACATTCTTAAAATAAAGTGGTGATCCTAACTGACCTAACACAGGGAACTTTTTCTAGGATTAAATGTCTGGAATGTGAAATACTAAGTTTAAATGTACTTGTCTAGGGTGTATGTAAACTTCCGACTTCAACTGTTGGTCAGCATGGTGGTTCAAATGACACAAATATGCTTTGTGGTTTAAACTGAATTAGTGTCTGCCAGGTGTTTTGAGCAAATCACAGACTGTCCTTCCATGTATGATTAGAATACCATGGTGTACTATCTAGGTCAATGTTGTCTCATTCTGGCTATGGGGGCACAATATTATTTCAGCCCGGCACTATCAACTTTACAAGGGTGATTAGATCATTATTAGTACAATCAGGTGTGTTAGTGCTAGGCTGGAACAAAACCCTGCACATACTGTAGGTCCCCAGGACCAGAAATACATAACACTGATCAAGACAGAGTGAAACCCTTACAGAATGTAAGATCTACTGTAATATCATCCTGTATCCATGTTGTTATATGTGGACCAGTACAGTTTACAACAGAAGTGAAAAGCCACATTGCCAACATTGTAACTGTACTGCAGGCAGCAGCAGCAGGTACATGAAAGGAGATGAGAGGAGTTTGATTGTGCGTCAGAGTTCTCTTTGACCGCAGGAAGACCTTTAGCTAGCTAGCCGAGGGGGGTAGAGGAACTATCAGCTACAACCTCCCTCACTACTTCCCACAGGACTCTCCTACTCCTTCCCTCTCTCTCCCTCCTTCATAAATACAGATTAAGAAGTTCTGAGTAACAACAAACATGTACTGCTATGGTATCAAAGAGGGAACATCGCTGGATCCAGTCTATATCACCGCAAGACCAGTTTTTCCCCACGTTGGACTGATAACATGAAACTGTAGAATCATACCGTTAGCTATGGCCCGAAACATGAGAATATAGGCCTATACTCAGGATAGATTCTTATTGTCATGGGTCTCGTTAGTCAGTTGTAGGAAGTGGAGAAAAGCATGAAATGTGTGGATATATGCAGTACCCTATAACCAAATATAACATCAATATATCAAAGACACCACATAGACATACTACAGCCAAGTGTGGATTGGCCTTCTGGCAAGTCTGGCAAATGCCAGATGTGCTGGACCATTTTTTAGTTGGGTGGGCTGGTCGAAATTGACACACACAAAAATATATATATTTCTATATTTTTTTGTTCAATTTCTCTGTTAATACTAACTCACATTCAAAGTCAAACGCATCATCGGCATCAGCATAGAGACAGACAAAAACATGGATTGTAAAATGGAAATTGTGCCTATAAACGTACAGTAGAAAGAGCACATTCTACATTGTCACCTCACTCACTGTGAGTTGGCAGCGCATACAGTGATGGAGGCTGGTGTGGATAAAATGCCAGGGACAAATTCTTGTCCCAGTTCACCCCTGACTACAGCACACCAGTATGTAGATCAAGCAGATATTACTGCATGATTAAAAACCGTGGTGACACTGAAGTCACTGGTAACCCCAATATATCAATCACTGACCTTGATCTAAAAATAATTAACCTGCAAGGTACCTTTATACAAAAGCAGAAGTTTTATAGAATTTGAAGACATATTAAATATACCAGCGAAAACCCGAAGGTCCTCGTTAATTACAACGCTAGATTAATACCCTTTGTTTGTTTGGCCTCTTTTCCTTTCCCCACTTAGAAAAAGAGAGGGAGAGCAGAAAGAGAGAATGGAGAGAAGAAATAGAGAAAGAGTGAGGGAAAGAGAGTGGAAAACAGAGGGAAAGCGAGAAAGTTAAAAAGAGAGAAAGCAGAAGAGAATGAGAGAAAGAAAGAGTGGATAAAAAGAGGGAGAAAAGAAGGGAGAGATGGAGGGATGATCAGAAGAGAAGAGAGAGGTTTACTCTGTACGACGGTGGTTAATTACCAGGAGAGTTAAAAATATCTTCCCTCTCTCCCGCAGTGATCATGCCCCGGGCCAGTATCCTACGCCACTACAGCCTCCCGGGACGGAGACAGATTGTACACCGCATCCTGTTACTGTTTATTATCTATCATGTTGCCTAGTCACTTTATCCCTACCTATATGTGCATATCTCTGTACCTTAATTACCTCATACCCTTTCACTGTTAGTCTACACCTGTTGTTTATGAAGCATGTGACAAATTATATTTGATTCGATTTGATCCCCCATTGGCTGTATTTAGACCGGCAATCCAATTCAGATCATTTTTTCATAAATTGGTCTTTTGACCTATCAGATCAGCTTTGAAAAGATCTGAAATAATTGCTCAACTGACCAATTAGTGGCAAGAAAAGATCAGAATTGGTCTGCTTGTGTATACGCAGACATTGAGGAGCATTTCCAAAGTGACCTGACTTTCTCTCTCTCCCCTTCTCTGTCCCCTCTCTCTCTCTCACTGGCTTTCTCAAACAGTCCAGAGACCTATCTTTACAACATAGAAACTGATAAAATAGAGGAAAAGGATTCAAGCTGGGGAAAAAACTGGGGAAAACTGGTTGAACAAATGTCATAGTGACTGTTGTAATGACGTAATCTCAACCAGTTTTTTCCGCTGGGAAGTGTGAACATAAATAAAGCAGTTTATTCCATTTTAGACATGAAGATGTGTATTCCAATCTAGAAACTTAATTGGAACTTAAGCTTTAGGACCCATGGCCAATGTAGTGGGGGAAGACTGCAAAGCCTCCTCCATCTTGGCTCCCTAATGCGGTATTATAATTTATCACTATTCATCTCTCATCCTCATAGCAGATTTATGATGACATAGTTGCAAGAGGCCCGAAGATAAATTACCAGATTCATTACTTGTGAACTGGGGGAGGCTCCCAACACAGACTTTGTGATGTTTGTTCCGCATGTATGGATGTTGTTAGACATGAACCAAAACAAGAACCCGAGTCTCAATTTGATATCTCTCTCTCTCTCTCTCTCTGACCCTATTTTCCCGCATATGGCATATTTCACAATGTGAGCCAAATTCATAAATTGAATTACCTATATTCCGATTGCTTCGAGGCGGTTGATAATATCAGATGACATTGTCGTTGATTGTGAGGTAAAGCGAGCCAAACAGTAGGACAAGCTTGACAGGCAAACGTGAAGCAGTGGAAGGAAAGGGAGGGAAAGATGGAATAAAATAATCCACAGACAAGTTTATTGCCTGAGTTCCTCGTCCATGGGGAGATTTGGATCCATCTGGGGACTTGGAGATTACAGCCATTTCACACAGATTCTCTCCTTCAATTTAGGATTCATATCCTTCTGGATTGCTTTCTGGATTGCTTGCATATGGCAGACTATTGAGTTATACTGGCAAGCATTTGTGAAAGAGTTTGAAGACTTTGCATGAGGAATGTTCATTGTAATGTTTACTCCCAAGAAGACATCATTGACTTAATTCAGCATTAAATGAATGGATTCAGGAGTATCGTATTGGTCCCTTGTGTCACATACAGACATCATAGTAATATTTGACACCTATACAAATAGCTAGCTAAGAAACATGCCATGAACATATTATCCAACAACCTAAGCAAAAGGCCTCCTGCGGGGACAGGGGTTTAAAAATACAAATATAGGACAAAACACACATCATGACAAGAGAGACATTACAACACTACATAAAGAGAGACCTAAGACAACAACATAGCATGGCAGCAACACATGACAACACAGCATGGTAGCAACACACACAACACTCAAACTGGACCGTTTTATCTCCATCTCTTCATTCATAGACTCAACAGTTTTGTCTTCCTTGTGTGATGTATTGTTGTCTCTACCTTCTTGCCTTTGTGCTGATGTCTGTGCCCAATAATGTTTGTAACATGTTTAACTTCTTGCGTCGAGCCATCCCGGATCCGGTATCGTGACTACAGCCTCAAGCTCATTACCATAACGCAACGTTAACTATTCATGAAAATTGCAAATGAAATGAAATTAATCTATTTGCTCTCAAGCTTAGCCTTTTGTTAACAACACTGTCATCTCAGATTTTCAAAATATGCTTCTCAACCATTGCAAAACAAGCATTTGTGTAACAGTATTGATGGCTAACGTAGCATTTAGCGTCAGCATGCAACATTTTCCACAAAAACCAGAAAAGCATTCAAATAAAATCATTTACCTTTGAAGAACTTCAGATGTTTTCAATGAGGAGACTCTCAGATAGCAAATGTTCAGTTTTTCCTGAAAGATGATTTGTTTAGTCAGCCACCAATTGTGCAAGTTCTCCCAATTAAAAACAGACTTTTGTTATTGACCAAATACTTATTTTCCACCATAAATTCATTACAAATCCTACAATGTGATTTTCTGGAATTTTTTTCTCATTTTGTCTGTCATAGTTTAAGTGTACCTATGATGAAAATTACAAGCCTCTCTCGTATTTTTAAGTGGAAGAACTTGCCCAACTGGTGGCTGACTAAAAACTTTTTTGCCCCACTGTATGCATTTAGCTCAATTGCACATATTTTTACAAGTTAAAATGTATATATTTCGTATAAATATATGTTAATATTATCTAACGTCTATAGGATACCCAGTTGCTACCTGGAATAATTGATTTGGATCATCCAACATTAGATGAGAAATCTGAGGTTCAAACCGAGACCACGTCTTCTTTACGATGCCCGTCCCATCACGTTATTTTCGACGTAAGTCCGAAAATAAAATCCATAATTATATTTATCCATCAAAAAGTGTGTACCCTATTTTAAAAGCCAATCTTGTGTTTACAGCGGACAGCCCCCCCAACAAGGATACGTGAATCATTGTGGATTCTGAACGACTTCGGACAAGCAGATGAAACTGTACGAACGGTTTTACCCAAACTCCAAAAGGTACAAGAACTGCAACCTGTCTAGGACACACGTTCCGCTAGCGGAAACCCCTCCCAACATTCCGCTGAAAAGACAGCGCGGGATATTCAAAAATAATCTTCATCAGATGACACTCATAGGACATCATGTTACACAATACATTTATGTTTTGTTTGATAATGTGCAGATTTATAGCCACAAATCTCGGTTTACATTGGCGCCATGTTCAGAAATGCCTCCAAAATATCCAGAGTAATTACAGAGAGCCACATCATATAACAGAAATACTCATCACAAATCTTTCTTTTTTGATGAAAGATACATGTTTTACATAAAATTAAAGATACACTTGTTCTTAATCCCACCACAGTGTCCGATTTCAAAGAGGCTTTACGACGAAAGCAAACCAAACAATTATGTAAGGTCAGAGCCAAGTCACAGAAAAACACAGCCAAAGATGGAGTCACAAAAAGCAGAAATATAGATAAATTAATCACTAACCTTTGATGATCTTCATCAGATGACACTCATAGGACTTCATGTTACACAATACATGTATGTTTTGTTCGATAAAGTTCATATTTATATCAAAGAATCTAAGTATACATTGGCGCGTTACATTCAGTAGTTCCAAAACATCCGGTGATTTTGCAGAGAGCCACATCAATTTACAGAAATACTCATAATAAACATTGATAAAGATACAACTATTATGCACGGAATTACAGATACACTTCTCCTTAATGCAATCGCTGTGTCAGATTTCAAAAAAGCTTTACCGAAAAAGCACACCATGCTATAATCTGAGTACAGCGCTCAGAGCCCAAACAAGCCATAAAGATATCCGGCATGTTGTGTAGTCAACATAAGTCAGAAATGGCATTATATATATTCACTTACCTTTGATGATCTTCATCAGAACGCACTCCCAGGAATCCCAGTTCCACAATAAATGTTTGTTTTGTTCGATAATGTACATAATTTATGTCCAAATACCTCCTTTTTGTCTGCGCGTTTAGCCCGGTAATCCAAATTCATGATGCGCAATCACTAGGAGCAGATGAAAAGTCAAAAAGTTCCATTACAGCACGTAGAAACATGTCAAACGATGTATAGAATCAATCTTTAGGATGTTTTTAACATAAATCTTCAATAATGTTCCAACCGGAGAATTCCGTTGTCTTCAAAAATACAATGGAACTCAAGCTAACTCTCACGTGAACTCGCGTCACCAGCTCCTGGCTCTCTGGCAGACCTCTTACTCATTCCCCTCTCATTCGCCCCCACTTCACAGTAGAAGCATCAAACAAGGTTCTAAAGACTGTTGACATCTAGTGGAAGGCTTAGGAAGTGCAATTTGATCCCATAGACACTGTATATTCGATAGGCCAAGAGTTGAAAAACTACAAACCTCAGATTTCCCACTTCCTGGTGGGTTTTTTCTTAGGTTTTTGCTTGCCGTTTGAGTTCTCTTATACTCACAGACATCATTCAAACAGTTTTAGAAACTTCAGAGTGTTTTCTATCCAAATCTACTAATAATATGCATATATTAGCAACTGGGCCTGAGTAGCAGACAGTTTACTCTGGGCACCTTATTCATCCAAGCTACTCAATACTGCCCCCAGCCATAACAAGTTTTTAATATACATTTGTACTTGTGTGAAATAGGATGACTATCAGCCCCCACCAAATTATTATTATTACAATATCACGTTGAATTAGATACACTGTATTCTATTCTGCTCACTGGAGAAAAAATCCTTTTGGCCTTGTTCATTTATCAAACGTGATGCTAGAATTTGTAAGTCGCTCTGGATAAGAGCGTCTGCTAAATGACTTAAATGTAAATGTAAATGTAGAAATGCCAGAAACATTCTCAAGAGCGTTTTCTCCCATCAAGGATAGGATGCTTAGAAGACAATTACAGAGTTATGGTATTTTCTTGTTTGATATCATCCCTAGTAAATTTTAATTTATTTTAATTAAATAAAAGGTATCGCTGTTCTTTTGCCTTGCTACGCTTTTTGAAATGGGTCTGGGTGCTGTGTGACATTGAGTCTCCCCCCTAGAAAACACTATTCAAGCAATACTCAATAACCGGTTTCAGAGATAAGGTCTCCCTCGTTCACAATGGTGATAACTCAATCCCTGAGCTTGTGAGAGATTTTAGGGCATAGAGAAGATCGACAGTCTCAGAGTCCAGCCTGCTGTTTTTATCTCACGGACACCATCTTCTCTCTGATGGCTCGCCTTAAACCTCATAATGGGCATGGGAAGCATTACATTTGGCATTACGCTACGAATCAGATGAAAATATTGTACAGCTATCCAGCCACATACTATAATGACTAGGGCAAAACTGCACTCTCTGACTGTGTGCTCACTCAGATGTTTACAGTTTCTTCACACAGCTTTCTGAACTAGAGTAATTTGAGTTAGCCAAGTAGCAGTATAGACTACCATTGCTTTGGGGATTGTAATTCAGTCCTTCAGTTCAACCATTGTGTATTTTAGCAGTGTGTAAACACAACTACATGTCAGTGGTCGCCCATGGTCCTGTGAAGTCCCCTCTTATGGGAGTTATTAAGGAAATTGAAATCATTATTTCATCCAGCAGATGAAATGTTTTCAGGTTTTGTGGCCGGGGCTTGAAATAAAAATCGATGCTGTGGATATTGAACCGTGGCCTCCCCTGAGAGAGCACAGAGGGCTGAGGATGCCTTAAATACCTGCAGTGTATTGATGACTGGATGTAACGGCTCTCTGTCTCCAGGTCTGGCAGGGTAACCTTTAGAAATATACCAATTACACCAGACTCAATGCTTATGTACAGTTTCACATGTGTAAAACACATATCGGTGATTATGTTGGTTCAGAAGCACCAATGGACATCATGTACTACAGCAGGTAGTTATTAATTGTGCTGAATTATTTTTTATTTTTTGAAGTACCATGAAGTACCCATGGTTATCACCTAGTTAACTAGTAAATACTAGGTAAATACCACTGGAAATAGTACCGTCAAATAAAGTGCTACCAATAATTGGTCAGAAGTCTGTTTTCGAGGTCTGTGTATTGAAGCAGTTCTGGGTCATCTTAGGAAGTCTCACGAAACTTAAATCTAATCATATTTTATTGTTCACACATATTTAGCAGATGTTATTGCGGGGGTAGTGAACTGCTTAGTGTAGACTGTAGAGAGACCCCTATCTTTGATCCTCCCCACATCTCCCTTCCTTTTTAAGAAACTTCTTACTGTACTGGGGGGTTCTGAGGAGAGATATAGTTTGTCTCTGGTGCATTTCCTCAAATATTAGTGTTAGTGCTGAAGCATCTTAGAAGTCATTTCATGTAGCTAAGTACTTCTGTCACTAATTAATATGTTATTCCCGTCTAAATAATTACCAATGTTCAGAAACCTGATCAGTTGGTATGCTCATTTAATCTGTTTTTCAGGATTCTTGTAGTTGCATATTTCCCTGGATAATCTGTGCCAAAGTGACAGTAGCTATGAAGCGCTGGACCTTTGGCATTAGAGCCCAGTTGATACCCAGTTGATTTGATTTGATGGTGGAAGGGAAGCTCTACAGAGAGAGAAACAGTCTGTCGGTACAGATTGACCCCTGTTGTCAGTCTGTTGTCCCAAGCAGACCTCTCTCTCTCTTTCTCGCTCACCCTTAATTGCCAAGCAGGTTAGAAAGTGCACAGTTCATACTATCCTTGAGGGCCAACTATGATGATGCTGTTCTGTACCCTGTGTCATGGTTCCAGGTTTTGAACAGGCAGTCATAGAGAAGGTATTGTAACAGTTCAGAATTTACCCCCCCTTCTTCATAAAAAGCATAGCAGTAATAATGTCACCATGTGTCAATGTGCAGTGACAAAAATGTCTAGTGGCCAAGTGTTTAAGGAAAAAACCATCTGATACCGTCTCATTCCATTCTTAGACTTTTTGAACCAAGGGTTAACTGTACATTTTACCCCAGCGTCACTTGCCATGCAATCCCTTTGTCTCTCTTGAATGCTTGTAAAATATAATTTGTCTCTGAATCAAAGTCATTATATTCTATCATAAAACATTATCTGTGACAAAGAGAGGATCGAGGCACAAGAAACCGTAAGGTCTCAGACAGTTTACATCATTGTACAGTCATGTACTACACCACCTACAATACAACCCTCTGTGCAAAGTGACAAGTTATGCTAATTAAAAACAATGAGTCAGCTGAACGCAACACAGATCTTGATTAGGAGGTACAGAGCTGAACTTTTAGTTTAGAATAATAGTCACCGCATTAATGTACTGCGGAATCTCAGAAGCATGAGAGACAAAGCATGTTACAGTGTTCATTGCCATGTCATGCTGGTTGCTAATGTTTTCCAACTATGTAAATTAATTAAACGCACATATGAATTGAGCTTTAATGGGTGCGTCAATGTCGTAGTAAGCAAAGCCGTCAGCCAACTTTGCACATGTATAAAGTGCCTTGCAAAAGTATTCAACCCCCCTTGGCACTTTTCCTATTTTGTTGCATTACAACCTGTAATTTAAATACATTTTTATTTTGATTTGATGTAATGGACGTACACAAAATAGTCCAAATTGGTGAAGTGAAATGAAAAAATGTACTTGTTTCCCAATGAGAAGTGGTGCATGTGGTTCCTCTAAAAGTCACGAGCTTACACCGCGGGACTTAGAGGTACCCAGCGTCATGGCTTCATTGCTCCAGACCACCACAATGGGGAGTTAGAGCACTCATTATGCACTTGGGTCCCAAGGTTTTTATGTGACCAATCATATCGAGTGGTTCCAATGACGAATTTGACATGAGCCACCGCTGGTGACTTTCTTCAGCAAAGATGGCTGACAAAACATTACGGGAAAGCAAATGTAAGTAATTATAACGTCACAACAAGTAAATAAAAAATGTACAATTGAGAGGAATATGTTAGTTAATTTAGAGACAAATGATTATGCATATATTTTTGTCAAATAGTTAACTTCTTATGGGCATTTGGGACGGTAGCGTCCCACCTGGCCAACATCCGGTGAAATTGCAGAGCGCAAAATTCAAACTGCAGATTTATAAATATTTAAACTTTCATAAAATCACAAGTGTAATATATCAGAATTAAGCTTACCTTCTTGTTAATCCAGCTGCTCCATCAGATTTCAAAAAGGCTTTATGGCGAAAGCACACCATGCGATTATCTGCGGACAGCGCCCCGCATGCAAAAACATGAAAAACATATTTCAACCAGGCAGGTGCGACATGAGTCAGAAATAGCGATATAATAAATACCTTACCTTTGATGATCATCTTCTGTTGGCACTCCAAAAGGTCCCAGTTATATGACAAATAGTCCTTTTGTTCAATAATGTCCTAATTTATATCCATAAAAACTCAGTTTAGCTGGCGCGCTTCAGTCAATAATCCACCCAGTTTCCCTCCATCAAGATGCATACAAAATGAATCCCAAACATTACAATCAACGTTTATAATCAAAACTTAGGTACCCTAATACGTAAATTAACAATAAAATTTAAGACGGAGAATCGTTAGTCTTTTCCCGGAGAAAAATACCAAAGAACGCATTCTCATTCACGTTCTTGGAAACACTACAGCCAAAATGGGAGTCACCTAGAAAAACTACCATTTCTGGCTCATCTTTCCAAAAACCAGCCTGAAACTATTTCTAAAGACTGTTGACATCTAGTGGAAGCCCTAGGAACTGTAATCTGGGAGGACCGCCTTATAATAAAAGTGACAGCCAGCCATTGAAAATAGTGGTAGGCCGAAATTTGTATTTTTTGGGATGGTTTGTCCTCGGGATTTCGACTGCCATATCAGTTCTGTTATACTCGCAGATATTATTTTAACAGTGTTTTTTATCCAAATCTACCAATTGTATGCATATCCTAGCTTCTGGGCCTGAGTAACAGGCAGTTTACTTTGGGCACGCTTTTCATCCGGACATGAAAATACTGCCCCCTACCCAAGAGAGGTTTATTTATGAAAATCGCTATTTAGCAAGCTAGTTGACTAGCTAACATTAGCCAGCTACCTAGCTGGTGTTATGACATTGTAATTAGTGTTATTTAATGTTTCAGGGACTCCTGAGAAATCCATCAAACCAGGCTGAGGTGTTTCTGGGTACACATTGTTTCTTTCAAGGTAGGATTATAGCAATATTTGATAAATGTAGGCCTATTTACGTGTATATTTCTATTATTGCACCTTATTTTGGCTGTTAGGCTAAATGTAATTTTTTCATCTCCATATGCAGACCATACCCAAATCACACTGCCGCCCGGGTTTGCACTGCAATTGAGGGCATAAACTGGGTCAAGACGCCACCAGAGTAAGTAGACCTTCATGTAGTAAATAAAGCGGCGGCAGGTAACCTAGTGGTTAGAGCGTTGTACTAGTAACCGAAAGGTTGCAAGATTCAATCACCGAGCTGACAAGGTACAAATCAAAGGCAGTTAACCCACTGTTCCTAGACCATCATTGAAAATAAAAATGTGTTCTTATTAACTGACTTACCTAGTTAAATAAACGGTAAAATAAATAAATAAAAAGGTTAAATAAAATACATAAAATACCTCGTGCGGATGTGAGACCAGGGTTGGGTTCAAATCCCCGAAGGAAGGAAGGAAGGAGTAGGCTAAATTGTTTGTCTTCATTAGACAACTTTGTTCCAATATTTCTGTTAATCAGTTACATATATTGCAATAGTAATTCGAATTATGGATCCAAAATTAAATCAACATCAACATTTTGAAAGAGTATTTTTTTATCATTATTGTATTAACGAAATGTATTTTTGTTTATTAGGCTACTGTGCAGTGTACAATAAATACTGTAGTAAACATGGGAAAGTGCCCATTTCCTTACTCAACACTAGATAGACTCATTTCGCCTAAGGTAGGCCTACGGTATAATTGAAAAATATTTTTTTCAATGACTACATTTAGAGGATTGGAGGACTCTAAATTAATATCTAAGGGGCATTTTCCGTTAGGATCTGTTAGAATATCTGAGATG
This sequence comes from Oncorhynchus nerka, assembly GCF_034236695.1. Lineage (NCBI taxonomy): Eukaryota > Metazoa > Chordata > Actinopteri > Salmoniformes > Salmonidae > Oncorhynchus > Oncorhynchus nerka. The sequence continues at coordinate 31,551,010 of NC_088410.1, forward strand.
ACTGTGCCTTGCGAAAGTATTCGCCCCCCTTGGCATTTTTCCTATTTTGTTGCCTTACAACCTGCAGTGAAAATAGTTTTTGGGGGGTTTGTATATCATTTGATTTACACAACATGCCAACCACTTTGAAGATGGCAAATATTTTGGGGGTGTGAAAAAAACAAGAAAAAATACAAAAAAATGAATACTTGAGCATGCATAGCTATTCAGCCCACCAAAGTCAATACTTTGTAGAGCCATTTTTTGCAGCAATTACAGCTACAAGTCTCTTGGGATATGTCTCTATAAGCTTGGCACATCTAGCCACTGGGATTTTTGCCCATTCTTCAAGGCAAACTGCTCTAGCTCCTTCAAGTTGGATGGGTTCCTGCTGGTGTGCAACAATATTTAAGTCATATCACAGATTTTCAATTGGATTGAGGTCTGGGCTTTGACTAGGCCATTCCAAGACATTTAAACGTTTCCCCTTAAACCACTCGAGTGTTGCTTTAGCAGTATGCTTAGTGTCATTGTCCTGCTGGAAGGTGAACCTCTGTTCTAGTCTCAAATCTCTGGAAGACTGAAACAGGTTTCCCTCAACAATTTCCCTGAATTTAGGGCCATCCTTTTTCCTTGAATTCTGACCAGTTTCTCAGTCCCTGCCGATGAAAAATATCCCCAAAGCATGATGCTGCCACCACCATGCTTCACTGTGGGAATGGTAATCTTGGGGTGAACAGAGGTGTTGGGTATGTGCCGGACATAGCATTTTCCTTGATGGACAAAAAGCTCAATTTTCATCTCATCTGACCAGAGTACCTTCTTCCATATGTTTGGGGAGTCTCCCACGTGCCTTTTGGTGAACACACAATTCTTTATAATTATATTTTTTTATAACTCAACCCTGATTTGTACTTCTCCACAACTTTGTCCCTGGCCTGTTTGGAGAGATCCTTGGTCTTCATGGTGCCACTTGCTTGGTGGTGCCCCTTGCTTAACGGTGTTGCAGACTCTGGGGCCTATAAGAACAGGTGTATATATACTGAGATTATGTGACAGATAATGTGACACTTAGATTGCACACAGGTGGACTTTATATAATTAATTATAGGACTTCTTAAGGTAACTGGTTGCTCCATTTAGGGGATTAATTTAGGGGATTAATAGCAAAGGAGGTGAATAGATATGCAAGCACCACTTTTCCATTTTTTAAAAACTTTTTTGAAGTAATTATTTTCATTTCACTTCAACAATTTCGACTATTTTGTGTATGTCCATTACATGAAATCCAAATAAAAATCTATTTAAATTACAGGTTGTAATGCAGCAAAATAAGACATTTTGCCAATAGGGTAAATACTTTTGCAAGGCACTGTATCTAAGGGGCTTTTATATCATTCTAAATGAATTAACATTAATAATCGCTTTTGTCACGTTCTGACCATCGTTCGTGTGTGTTTTCCTTGTTTACGTGTTGGTCAGGACGTGAGCTGGGTGGGCATTCTATGTTGTGTGTCTGGTGTGTCTATTTCTATGTTTGGCCTGATATGGTTCTCAATCAGAGGCAGGTGTTAGTCATTGTCTCTGATTGGGAACCATATTTAGGTAGCCTGTTTTGTGTTGGGTTTTGTGGGGGATTCTTCCTGTCTTTGTGTTTGTGGCACCAGATAGGACTGTTTTGGTTTTTTCACGTTTCTTGTTTTGTAGATTGTTGTACTTTCATCTTTATTAAAGATGCACAAAACTAACCACACTGCATTTTGGTCCGCCTTTCTTTCCCCAGAAGAAAACCGTTACAGCTTTGCTTAAAAAGTAACAATATTTTGGAGATTTCGTTTTCATTTAACCTGGAGCGAGAAAAAATGCAATTCTTGAACATGGGGTGAGACATTCTCACTAATTTTTAAATAAAGCCAGTTTGTTATTTATAATTTATTTATTTGATGAAACCTAACTTGATTATTTAGCAGACATCACTTGCTTATATTCAGTCAGCACATAACACATAACATTTTCGTTTCTCCATGCTTGTTTCAGAGCAGTGCGAAACGGTCCACAGCGGGAAGGCTCTCTATTCTGTGCCCACTCGTGGTATCTCTCTTCGGTTACACATCCTTGTAATTGCAGAACAGCATAACTGTCCGGGCGGCCTTTGCTCTGCCTATTTTATATAGATCTAGGCTCCGAAGAAATAAACTCCAATTAAGCCCTCTTGTTGTAGGTAAAGTCAAGTTAAAATTAAGATTATTGTTGAAGTGAATTGCTCGACTGTTGTAGGTTTTCTCCATTTGTTGGTGTGCAACACTTGCATAACAAGTGCGTATCTAACATTTCTCGTGGTATCTCTCTTCGGTTACACATCCTTGTAATTGCAGAACAGCATAACTGTCCGGGCGGCCTTTGCTCTGCCTATTTTATATAGATCTAGGCTCCGAAGAAATAAACTCCAATTAAGCCCTCTTGTTGTTTGTAAAGTCAAGTTAAAATTAAGATTATTGTTGAAGTGAATTGCTCGACTGTTGTAGGTTTTCTCCATTTGTTGGTGTGCAACACTTGCATAACAAGTGCGTATCTAACATTTCGCACATCAAATTGAAACATATTGTCAGTCTCTACGCATTAGCGTACTTGTATATGGTACGGGGAAAGTTCTAGTGTAAAATCCCTGTAATATGGATATCTTCCATACAGGGTTCTAGAGTGATCTGCCCAGAAGAGTGTAGCCTACCGCCTTTAGAAATCTAATGACAATGAGGGACGTTTCTAAATAGCAAAGCGTTATGGGATACAAGAACCCTGTTTTCTTAACCTTGTATTCTTTAACCTACATGTTAACTAGCTTGGCTAGATGGTTTTTGTATTTTTCCTGGCATTAGCTTAAATTGCAATTTTATTTCACCAACCTTATGATCTGCTTTAGACCACCTGCGTTCTGCCTAAGCAGCGTAGCTACATTGCTTGAGCTGGTCCCGTGGTTGATTCAGAGCGGTAGACCCTCTGCATTATTGTGACTCCATTCCCATCTTAAAGCTAGGCATGGGTACACTCAAAATGTCTGACAGTTAGAGGAGGCTCTTCAGAGGACAGTGAATTTCATAAAAATAGTGAAACATCAAAGGTATCCTTTTTAGATATATATTTTTTCAGAACATTGACCGTGTGTAGGTAGATCCGTCTGTAGGTAGATGTGGAAAGATAGATACAAATTATTTGTTGCAAGTTGGGGAGGGGGGGGGGGGTTCACACCTAGCTTGGCTATTAAACAATTCTTTAGTAAAGGTTGAATAGTCTATTATTCAGCTAATAGCCCATCCTGCTAGCTTGTGAAAAACGAATAATAATAATAATACTTTTTCCCCTTTCCACATGTTAAAGATTCCAATTGATAAAGTGTTTTTATACACAATTGGCTCAAACCTCAATTAATACAGTCGATAGCGTGCTGGACTTGATGAGGGTTCGAAACCTGCTCCCTGCATGTTTCATTACATTATAATGCCGGTCTCAGAGCAAATAGCCTGGATTGTTACTCCCATCTGGTTCCTCGCTCTGTTCCATGCATCATTCAGCATGCTTGTGAGCATGCTGGCAGGATGAACAGTTTTTTATCTGTATATATGAATTACAAAGTAGCCTTTACTTAAATCATGTTTCTAATCTATTGCATAGTTACAATACTGGATGTCCCAGGAGCTGTTGTGTTCACCACAAGTGTATAATTGTAATACATACATGCAGACACATCATCATTCACAGAATGGAGTTTGATACACCTGGTATTGGATACGGCAGAAAAAAAAACTTGCTAAGTAGCGATTTTCGTAAATTAACTTTATAACAAAAAGTATGCACAATCGTTTGTCTCTACATTAACTGACATATTCCTCTCAATTGTACATGTTTTCCTTGAGTCATTATGACGTTATAACTACTTACATTTGCTTCCCCCATAATGTTTCGTCAGCCATCTTTGCTGAAGAAAGTCACCAGGGAGCGGTGGCTCGCATCAAATTAGTCTTTGGAACCACTCGATATGATTAGTCATATAAAAACCTTTGGACCCAAATGCATAATGAGTGCTCTAACTCCCCCTTGTGTTGTTCTGGAGCAATGAAGCCGTGATGCTGGGTACCTTATACCCCGCGATATAAGCTCGCAGATTTTAATTAAAGGAGGAACCAATGTAGGTCCAAGCTAGCTACCCCAGAAGTTGCGGTCAAACAAATGATGCTTTATTACCAATGTGGTATTGAAAACACATTGTTCATGACTGATGTGTGCTGGTTTGCAGACTTTTTCTTTGCAGCTTTGGCAGTGCTATTGTATTTTTTTTGACATGCAGAGACCCAAACGGCGTTCCATAGAATTTATGTTGTGAAGCTAATAGCAGTGACGCTATTACTGTGTAACTCCGGTAGGGCAACATCTGAAAAATTTAGTACTTGGCAGTTTGGTAGTTTCCCCCTTTGAGTTGTCTTGCTGAAAATGTTCTTACTCTTTCAAATGACTGCTCAACTGCTCGATCCACACAGCGGACATTGTGGCTAAGTCAGGAACGCTGTGTTGCCGTGTAGCTCAACATTTTACTCGGCGTCGTTACATCATGTACCTACATTATATAGGTACATACTTTATATATATATGTGTGTGCACGTCAGCTTTGACATCGGTTTTGCATGTCGGCATTAAGCCAGACATTGGCCGATACCGATGTTAGCATTTTTAGCTAATATCGGCCATTTCCGATATGTTCACAGATATATTGGGCATCCCAAATCTAAACCATTGTGAAATATATGTTCCATAACTCAAAATGTTGTATTTTCAGCTGTTTGAAGCTGGTGTACAAAACATGAAGTAAAAGACGAACAAAATGTTACTCAGGAACAGGAAGCATAGAAATAGCATACATAGACCAGATCTACAGCTTCTTAGACTTGCTTTCAATGAGAATGCCAGATCTATAACACACATTTCTATTTGAGTTTGGTTGGGTCGCCCAAAAAGTGACATATTGCATCTTTAAAGATTTAGCAGTATTATCTCATTACTACAGTATGTATCTCATGTGTTGATCTTCCGTGTTCCTTTTAAGCAAATACAAACCAAGAATTAGCCGTGTTCATTACCTCATCTCATATTGATAATGTCAGAGCGTGTCACAAAGAGCTGGACTAGTGTGTTATGATTGGCTGGCCATCATGGAGAATATGCCAATGAAACCCCTCGCTGACAATGAGATAATTGCCCTGACATTCAACTCCTCACAGCCATTTGTCCACATGTTCATTTTAATGTTTCCCCACAGAGTCAAAAGACAAGATACCAAATTATATAGATTCTCGAAAGCATGACGTCCAGCAAGAATATAACCCTGAAACCAATAAGGACATGACTTGACTCCAACAAATACATTAGTGATGCCATCTGTTTTCCTTCAGTAAGAAATTAAATCCCCCAATCCACTGTAATGAGACATGGGGAGAAAGTTACCTGCATCTCTCAGGTTTGTGAGAAAAAAAAAACATTTCAAATATTCACATTGGGTCCCGTACTCACATGGTAAGGTTTCTCATGTCATCCTGACAAACTTGATCTAAAGGACAATTATTGTCAGAAAGTGATTTAGACAAATCAACTACTTTCAAATCGGACCTACTTAAAATCTGTTGAACAACTCTAGTTCTCTGAATCAGCTGTGGCAGATCAGCCGGTTGTCAACTTAATACGTAGACCTGAATAAGCAGTTCATTTTTCATAGTCAGAGTTTCAGTTCACAATACCAACTATGAGTGGTGAAAAATGGGGGAACAATAAAACGCTGAAACGACCACGGAGGGCCAAGAGTTAAAGCGCTGACAGACAAGAGTCAGTTCTGTAGGCAAAGAATGTGAATAATAGTCATTGCTGCAGTGAAAGATGAGAAGGAATCATCATCAGAAAGTGAAAAACAAGTGGAGAGAGGGGAGACGGATGTGGAGCAGGTGGTGGGATGGAGGGAACAGGGGAGGGAGGAGATGGTTGGAGAGATGAGAAAGAAGAGAACAAATTGGATTGCACCTGACGGGTATTGATGGTTCAGATTGTGAAAGAGTTGGGAGAAAATGTGAGGATTTAAGGGTTGAGGTGTTGAGATGTGTGATGAAGGAGGGATGATGAGGGGATCTGGAGAGATGGCAATCAGAACTGAAGGAACTTGTTTGGATCTCCTGCATTTCGGTTTCAGAGGGAGTGCAGCCCATCTTCCAGCTTTCAACAGGCCGGGGAGGGGGGGGGTCCTCGGAGCAGGTGTGAAAAACAAAGGAAGTCTGTTTAGGATGCCGACGAGAAGACCACATTGGCTAGGCCAAAAGTGTGAGAACCAGCTAAAACACAATGGTGAGGGTATGATAGGAGCGGATAGAGAGGGAGGGAGTGGGCTGGGGTTCAAGATTGCTGCCTGGAAAGGAGTAGAGTGTTTTTAGAAGTGAAGAAGGATGCAGTACTTGAGGCAAGAAAGAAAAAATGTGATGTAACATTGTCTTACACTGTTGGATGGAGAAGGTGCTGAAGAAACCAATTAGCTTGTTGAAATGGGTTAATGTTTGCCAAGGTTTATTGTGCTGTTAAAGACAGTACATTACAGTGTATTAAGATGTATTCTGTTTTAAATAATAAAGGATACACTCATCAGCCATTGAATGCTTTCACCATATTACCCCTTTGAGTCCTTCTCTCATCTCCTTTGTACAACCATAAAGTTTAGTGCTCTTAAACACTGAGCGAGAAAGTCTTGGGTCTCAGCAGTTGTAACATGAAAGTTGTTATTTTGAACGTAATGGATTCATTAATGTTCTACTCACATTCAAGCCAAAGGCAATGTCTAGTCTCTTCATTAAAATGGGACACAAACGGACAGTCCTGTAATTTCTGCTCCATTTGACTCTGAGAAGTTCCGGAATTGTCCTACTAGAGCTACACTAAATATCCAGTGTCTTTGAGATTCTCTACTGGAGAACAATGGTTATGTGAAATGATTACAACTCTTGAGAGATATGATGAAGCCAAAAAGTTTATATCTATGTGTAGAGATATGTGTAGATATAGATCTATTGTCTTCTCAACAAAATAACTATGCTAATATAATCAATATGAGTAAAGAGCAATACATTGGCTTGCTTGAGACTCTTTAGTGAAGAACTCTGATTATGCAAAATGATCACAACTCAACTTATGAAAGATTGAGAATGACACACAAAAGTGTACATGTGTGTACCGAGACTTCATTACATCTCTGGCGATTCCACTTGTTCCTATATGAAAGGGAAAACAGAATGCATTGATCTTCTCATTTCCAAACCCCTTGGTAAACGGCTCACACCATCTGTTCCCAAATCCAATGAATTACCTTTCAGGGGATTGCGTTTTGAAATGCCATGGCTCCTAGTTTCCCAGAGGCACGGAGCTTCCAAAGCCTTTCTCCCCATGTTCCTGACATGGTTTGGGCAGGAAGCCGCCAGTGGTGTATGGAAGTGACATCTTTTCATATCTGAGATAATTACTCACAGACACTCAGATTACATTGTAGAATTGACTTGGGAGTGTTAGGCTGTGTACGACCATAGACATGCTAGCTAACCCCGCCCTTGATGTGGTGTCTGTTTTATCTCCAAAGTCTAAATTTAATCCATTAAGTTTATCATTCTCTGAATCTTCTTATCATTAAAACAAACATATACTGTATGTTGTCAAGATGCGTCTCAAGAACCTCAAATGTGCCTTCCAAGAATGTGTATTGATGTGTGTAGCACTGGAGAAGTATAGAGTGGGTTTAAGGTCATTTTCGACTCTGGTTGAGATATTATTTTGTGAAGTTTCATGGATTAACACAATATTCACTCCTTGAAATTTACAAAGGAGTAGAGGGGAAGGGAGAAACTACTCAGAGAGAATTTAAATGTGGTTTAATGTGAGAGAGGACAGCAAGGAGGTGGAGGACACCCTCAGGTGGTTGACAGAGATGATCAGGAGGAGAGGAGTCTGTGACCAGCATGATAGAAGGACAGAAGGAAAAAAATAAAGATCGGAAAAATGAAAAAACGTGTTAAAGAAGTACACAAGTATCAGCTGCATAGGAGTGATAGGAGGCAACTGGGAAAGGCAATGAGATGGCCCAGTGAGTGGGCGTTGAGTGATAAAAAACAGAGGGCCGTGAGCAAAGCCCTGGGTACACCTGTGCACTGAGGGTAATGAGCAGAGTCATACTCTCCAGGAAGCCAGAGGAAGTGAATGCCATTAGGAGAGTGGCGAGGAGAGCAGGTCTGCATGTAGCCTACTGGTGGGTTCAGAGATCTGCACCACAGTGGGAAACCAAAAATTGTCTTTTTTTTTAGGTCTTCAAATAGAAGGGTGAAATGTTTGTTCTGTATACCCCAATATTATGAAGGACATAGAGGTCAAACTCACCCTTGGATATTTCTCCCCATTATTAAAGTGATGAATGGAAATTACATCGCTGTGATTTCATGACACTGCATACAAGTTCACCGAGTGAAAAATGAGTACAAAGCTTTTAAATTAGCAGTAGAAACGCGCAATTGAAAACAACCATTTTGAGTGATCCCTAGAGTGCTTCGACAACAACGACAACAGTAGCAACAAAGGGATGAAATCATTAATTATATTAGTGTTTCACACACAGTCGTGAGTAGGACCTATTTTGCCACAGTTCCGGACTCTGTCTCCTCGTGTGGGGATTTGCTGCTGTAATATATATGCACTGAACGTGTGAAGAAATTAAGGAGCATTTGTAATTGAGCCCTAAAAGTCATTTATTGTGTTTACTCTGCATGTTCACACAGTTAGATCACATTGTCTTGCTTACATTCAAGCTACATTTAATTTTTTGGTGGTTCAATGTGAGCTCAAGTCACCCAGGGTGAGCAATATGAATTGGGTTGTAGCCCTGTTGTAGCCCTGAAACTGCTACATGTCCTCATTTCCTATCTCTTTCAGTCTCATTTAACTCATATAGTAGTAGACTGGAAAACAAAGTAATACAAAAAACACAGTCCTGCAAGATGGACAATGTTTTCTCACCCCTTCTTCTGCTAGGTTGCCAAAACAGAGATAGTTACCAAATTGTTGAAGCACAAAGTACTAACAACGCAGCTCATGGCTATGTTCAACCTTTTCTCTCTAGAATGGGGAGAGATGGCTGTTGAATTCTTCATTGTTTATAGGCCTAGTTGGTGAGGAGATTAACTGGGAGCAATTTTGCTTGGCGAAACAAGGGAGCGTCACAGGTGAGAATCTAATTTACTCTCCAGACAAATCACCCCCTTGTCCTACCAGCAAAATATTCTGCACAAATAGACCTACTTTTTAGAAAAATAATTGGTCATCAAATGGTCATACATACATTATATTATTGTTCATAATCTTCACAACCTTAAAATGACATTCATTATTTATTCCCTATTGTTTTCCTTTTAACCAGGCACTGATGCAAAGTTAGGGAAGGTGCACTGAGGTATGATAGTACCGTCAAGGTCCACATTGAGATGAGCGAATGATGAATGCAATTGACTAAATTATAGAGCAGAACATATCCCTTAAACCTCCTGTGGGACAGGTGTTAGCTTGAGTGACAATTCACAATTATACCACGACTAACAAGGGACACTCACCCAGAGTAAAACGAATGAATTCCTCTGAGGTTTCAGCTCAGTTAAAAGGAATATAAACTGATACAAACATATGTTTTATTCTGTGAAAGTCAGTCACTGTGTAGATGTAAATCACAGTGTTGAAGGGGTTTTAGTGACAACAGTACCTAGAAGTGACTCTAAGACTCTTCAATCTACATTAAATAATTGCAGCCTTCATCACACTTTTGTTGCTGATATCAAAATATAGTTGTGAACTTCTGAATTCTCACTCATTGTGATGTCAGCTGCTTTGGAAGTGTCGCGGTCACGCTGACTAGTTTCCCCTCTAAAGCCTGTTATGGCAAGGAGCATGCAACCGCTGCCTTTGATGATCTTTCATCAGAATGCAGTGCAAGGAGTCCTAGTTGTTTTGTTCCATAATGTCCAATTAGCTGCATTTGCTACCACTTTCAGCTCACGTGCCCAAAAGCTGACGCCGGTCCAGGACAACTCGCACAAACTTCAAAAAGATATATTCCAGGTCGAATAAACTGGTCAAACTAAGTAGAGAATCAATCTTCAGGATGTTATTTTCATATATATCCAATAACGTTCCAACCGGATCAAACGTTTTCAGCTGCAGCCAAATGGAACGACGGTGGCACCCACAGAGAAATGCACCACAGGAAAATGGCATTCTGTCGGGACAGTGACTATTTCCCCTCCCATTCGGTCAAAGTTCACAGCAAAAGATCCATTCCACTTTCTACTGAATGAGGACATCTAGTGGAAGGCGTAGATCCATATCTTGTTGGGAAAGGAGGGGGTGATGACGTCAAAGTTGACCCACATTCAGAATTTCACTTCTTGTTTGGAAGATTGCCTGCCCTATGAGTTCTGTTATACTCACAGACATAATTCAAACAGTTTTAGAAACTTAAGTGTTTTCTATCCAATAGTAATAATAATATGCATATATTAGCAATCTAGGACAGAGTAGGATACAGTTCACTATGGGCACGTAATTCATCCAAAGTGAAAATACTGCCCCCTATCCTCAACAAGTTTAAGCCGCTCCTTTCTTTTTGTCTCTGTCTCGCAGACTTGGAAAGCAAATGTTTGACAGCTGATGTGTCTAGCTAAGTTGGGTAAAGTAAACTCCACATCCTAGTAATGAGGTACATGAGTGGGATAAGGTCTTTATCCTTCATTTGACAGTAACACAAAAGTATTGGAACAAAACTGTTTGATATGACTAGGTTTCTCTTTGTTTCTTCTCCTTTGAGACTAAAGAGAAGCAAGTGTCTCAGAAAGGTCTCTTAAGGTGTTTACAATGGTTATTTTTCATTGCCTTTCATCTGTTTCTGGTTGAACGCACACAACAATGTCTTTTCAGTGTAGCTTTTTTTTTGTTGCTGTGTTTCCAGACTAGAATACCAGTGACATTTAAATTAGCCAATCATGATATATTGAATGGATGTTTTGTGGATAGTATGGGCTTTTGGATAATGCCATTTGACATAAATCTCTGATCTCCATCAAAAAAGAGAATAATCTATCCGTCATACTGCATGATACACACTTAGTTATAATAGGTGGAAATGTTGAGTGCTGTTATAATGTAATGGACATTTAAATAACTAAACAAACTCAACCCTCATCACCACATCTGTCGTTACACACCCCTAATTATTCAAATGGTTCAATTATGCATCACAGTTTGTTATATGAATCAAACCAGAGTGAAACAAAGAGTAAAAAAAATATGTCAGATTACTGTATCTTGGCTAATCATTGTTGGACCCTGGTTAAGAATGCATGATGTTAGAGGAGAGTCCCAGATGGTTTCTTTGTGAAACTGTGTTTGTCTGTGAGGTATGGACGTCAGATGAGGATACACACTAAGTAGACACACATGGTTTTCCAAATATCTCTATGATTCCCTCCTTGTTTGTACATTTAGATGTGAAGGAGTAATGACTGAAGGTGATTTAGCTGCAGGCTCTTGAGTAACTAACACTCCCTCACCACCGTTGGTTATTTTAATATCAAATCTATACACTCAGACTTTCTTTAGTATTTGGACTATTCGTTAAGGTACTTGTTATGGCTGCAGGGGTTATGGCTGAAAGGTGCCCAGAGTAAAGTTTTTGTCCGAAGTAATGCTCGACCTGCACGAGCGTTTGGATATGTGTACCTAACGCCCTAACAAAAGTAGCTACTTGGACATAAATAACAGACTTTATTGAACAAATCAAGCATTTATTGTGGAACTAGGATTCCTGGGAGTGCATTCTGATGAAGATCATCAAAGGTAAGGGTATATTTATCATGTTATTTCTGGTTTCTGTTGACTCCAACATGGCGGCTAATTTTATGATTTTTCTGAGCGCTGTCTCAGATTATTGCATGGTTTGCTTTTTCCGTGAAGTATTACATCAAATCAAATCAAATCAAATCAAATTGTATTTGTCACATACACATGGTTAGCAGATGTTAATGCGAGTGTAGCGAAATGCTTGTGCTTCTAGTTCCGACAATGCAGTGATAACCAACAAGTAATCTAACTAACAATTCTAAAACTACTGTCTTATACACAGTGTAAGGGGATAAAGAATATGTACATAAGGATATATGAGTGAGTGATGGTACAGAGCAGCATACAGTAGATGGTATCGAGTACAGTATATACATATGAGATGAGTATGTAGACAAAGTAAACAAAGTGGCATAGTTAAAGTGGCTAGTGATACATGTATTACATAAGGATGCAGTCGATGATGTAGAGTACAGTATATACGTATGCATATGAGATGAATAATGTAGGGTAAGTAACATTATATAAGGTAGCATTGTTTAAAGTGGCTAGTGATATATTTACATCATTTCCCATCAATTCCCATTATTAAAGTGGCATCTACATTTATGATGAGTATTTCTGTTGAATCGATGTGGCTATGCAAAATCACTTGATGTTTTTGGAACTAGTGAACGTAACGCGCTAATGTAAACTCAGATATTTTTATATAAATATGAACTTTATCAAACAAAACATACATGTATTGTGTAAAAATGAAGTCCTATGAGTGTCATCTGATGAAGACCATGAAAGGTTAGTGATACATTTTAATCTCTATTTGTGCTTTTTGTGACTCCTATCTTTGGCTGGAAAAATGGCGGTTTATTCTGTGGCTTGGTGGAGAGCTAACATAATCGTTTGTGGTGCTTTCGCTGTAAAGCATATTTGAAATCGGACACTGTGTTGCGATTAACAACAAGTTACCTTTAAAACGGTATAAAATGCATGTATGTTTGAGGAATTTTAATTATGAGATTTCTTTTGTTTTGAATTTGTCGCCCTGCACTTTCACTGGCTGTTGTCATATCGATCCCGTTAACGCTACCCATCCCAGTAGCGGGATAACTGTCATCAGCAACTGCTGAATAGCATAGCGCCACAGTCAAATAATATTGCAAAAAAATATTCATATTCATGAAATCACAAGTGCAATATAGGAAAACACAGTTTAGCCTTTTGTTAATCCACCTGTTGTCTCAGATTTTGAAATGATGCTTTACAGCGAAAGAAATCCAAGCGTTTGTGTAAGTTTATCGATAGCATAACATAACATTAGGTACACTAAGCACTAAGATGTGATGTGATGTTAGCTCACCAAGGAGCCCCTCCACAGTAAACTGTTGACTCACTACTGGATAATGGCATGTGTTTACTCAACCCAATCCCATTTCCCCTTTAAAGACATTTCTGAATGAACAAAATAGCCGCTTATGTTGCCTTGGCACTTATAGTAAACAGTGTAAAATCTCTGCCTAACACGTCAACTAAATTACGTATTAGACTATGGTGTAAAATGTCTGTGTATATATCAAATAAATACCTTGTAAGCTTTAAGAGAAATACCTTTTGAACAGCCTTATTGACACCCAGTAAGGAACTCCTTTGTGGTTTGAGGTTAATCTACATCGCTCTTTATCCCATGGTGAGGGACACATCTCTGTGTGCCCGTGCCATATTTAATGCATGATGTCATTTCAGATAAGAAGACAACAGGAAATAGGGCATCGCTGTGGGGACACTGGACTCTGGTATGTGTGTGTCCAACAAGCTGTTCTCAACATCCCCAGTAGAGCTATACAGGCCTACACTTTTCCATTTGGGGAGTGAGAAGTCAATGTTTCCAGCCTGAATGTGAATGTTCATGACACAGCAATACTCTGATGGCTCTATATAGACAGAGGGAATTGCTATGTGTTCAACGTGGATAGTATTTTACAGAGAAAAGTATAGCAGACGAGGAAATACTCATGGCCCGAATCAGTTAGGTACAGTATATGGATATCAGCTGTTATTAGTTTTAACTCAATGGAATTGATTGTGACAAAGGACAAATATCCTCCTTCCATCCCTTCTCAGCCACCATCCCTCTCTACCTGCCTGCTTCTATAAAAGTCTACCAACAACACAAAAAAAGAGGTCCCCAGGAAAACATATTTTCAAATGTGTTTTAAAACGGAAAGCTACATACAATTTCATGGCTTTTCAGATTGTATGTATGTGTTTGTGTGTGCGAGCCAGCGAGTGTTTGGTTTATTGGTCCTCCGAATGGGTTGGATTTGAATGAGGGACATTGTTTTCCCACACGGGGTTTGCGACGGTCCCCTCCTCATGAAGATTGCCTTGTTAACCCACTCAGCGAGTGAGTACAGGATTGCACTTTATTTAATGTATGGTGGCATCTCTCCAACATTATCCTTTTTACATTACGGTGAGCTGTGAGCTCCAATCTCTTTCTATTATGGCTTCTCTCCTCCCTGCCTCGTACCGACTCTCATCCCCATCATTACACTGTGATAAACTTCTGATGACGATTATCCTTTCAGAGAGACGAGTGGGAGTAATTTTCTGTCACTGAGGATTTGAGAGGTCTGATGAATATAAATGGAGTAGGAAATTATAGAGTATAAAACACTCCAAATGAATGGAGTGACGAGGAGAGAGGTTTTGTTGTAATTTCCTCTTTGTATGCACACCTCAGATTCTAATATGGCTGTTCGCGTGACGTTTCTAATAATCAGGATATTTTATCTTATGAGTTTTGCGGGTACTCTCTGTCCATTTCTATTGTGGGTTTTGGCCATAGGCTTTATTAAAACAAGAATCACATTTACCTCTATTACAGTACCCTGAACATTATTTAAAAAAAATATCATACAGGATACACAGTCCACATTATCCATACAGGAAACGAAATTGCCCTGTGTAATGTATGGGAAAGACAGCTAAGTAGGTTACACATGAATTAGACATTTTGACAAGGACAATTTCACATTGGAATTGTTTCAGCTAGTGCGCGAATCTACTTTCGATTCAGAATGGTGCTGTGCAGACAGAATGAATTGCCTCATTGTTACTACTCTGTCTATCTTGCAAATGCACAATACAAAGAGACAGCAAGTCAGGACAATGAATATAGATTAAATCGGAAATATTTGCACAACTAATTGCCTCCAAATGCTTTCCCAGTAAACAAAACAACAAGCTCCTGCAATATCACTGCCAGAGAGCTGCCAAAACATTGTGTAACCAACCACCATAATGATTTAATTCAAACCCAAATTAATGAAAATGTTTTTAGAAGCCTGTGCGCAACTGTCAAATTATTGAAATTTCAAATCACTGCACGAAAAACATAGCTAGGTGGGAAAATAATTATACACAGAACAAGTGTTGCAGCCTAGCAATCAAGGACGGAACAGATGTTTGCTGAAATGTGACGTGGGTAAAGTTCACAGGAGTTTTTCCTTCGTTCTACGTTTTTCCTTCATTCTTTTAGAAGTGCTAGTACTGCATCTAAACACGTATACCTACGTGACGTAAAACAACAATCATTAAGTCCTTCTGAGGGCACAGACAGAGCTGGTGATTTATTCCTACTAATGTTTTATTAATACAGACGTCTGTCTGAGGGGGAAACGTTGCCTTTTCTCACCGCCACACTTCCCTTTGAAGATATCAATCATTCTAACTCACTCTCTAATGACACCTCATCAAGCCTGACAGACTACAAGCTCCTACCAGCTTCTAGGCTGAACTTTAGTCTGAAAGTGAAATTCAGATCAGAAACTGCTGATGGAAAATGAAAGGCAGTACAGTTACAGTGTTCAAGGATATGTAACATGGCTCTAAAGATAATATCTGATTAACCTTGAATTTCAATTGTGTTGTTTTGTGAGGTGTTCTGAGGTACTTACCTATGAATATGTTCCTTAATGAAACAACAGTCTTAAGACAGTCTTAAGAGAAGAGGCTAAATATTCTATATTAAAAATGAGTCCCAATCGTATTGTTTTCAGAGTTATAAACAGCTTGGTGGGTCCCCTGCGGGACAGTTGAGCTAACGTAGGCTAATGCGATTGGCATGAGCTTGTGAGTAACAAGAACATTTCCCAGGACTGATATGGGCAGAAAGCTTAAATTCTTGTTAATTCAAATGCACTGTCCAATTTACAGTAGCTATTACAATGAAATAATACCGTGCTATTGTTTGAGGAAAGTTATTAATAAACAAATTAGACATATTTGGGCAGTCTTGATTCAACATTTTGAACATAAATACAATGGTTCATTGGATCAGTCTGAAACTTTGCACATACACTGCTGCCATCTAGTGGCCAAAATGTGAATTGCACCTGGACTGGAATAATACATTATGGTCTTTCTCTTGCATTTCAAAGATGATGGTACAAAAAAATGTAAGTTTTTTCTTTGTATTTTCTTTTACCAGATCTAATATGTTATTATCCTACATGTCTTTTACATTTGATGGATGTTCTAGGTGTGTCTGAATCCTGGCTTAGGAAGACCACCAAAAGTTCTGAAATTTTCATCCCAAACTACAACATTTTCAGACAAGATAGAACTGCCAAAGGGGGCGGTGTTGCAATCTACTGCAAAGATAGCCTGCAGAGTTCTGTCCTACTATCCAGGTCTGTACCCAAACAATTTGAACTTCTACTTTTAAAAATCCACCTCTCTAAAAACAAGTCTCTCAATGTTGCCGCCTGCTATAGACCACCCTCTGCCCCCAGCTGTGCTCTGGACACCATATGTGAACTGATTGCCCCCCATCTATCTTCAGAGCTCGTGCTGCTAGGCGACCTAAACTGGAACATGCTTAACACCCCAGCCATCCTACAATCTAAGCTTGATGCCCTCAATCTCACACAAATTATCAATGAACCTACCAGGTACCTCCCCAAAGCCTTAAACATGGGCACCCTCATAGATATCATCCTAACCAATTTGCCCTCTAAATACACCTCTGCTGTCTTCAACCAAGATCTCAGCGATCACTGCCTCAATGCCTGCATCCGTAATGGGTCAGCAGTCAAACGACCTCCACTCATCACTGTCAAACGCTCCCTGAAACACTTCAGCGAGCAGGCCTTTCTAATCGACCTGGCAGGGGTATCCTGGAAGTATATGGATCTCATCCCGTCAGTAGAGGATGCCTGGGTATTTTTTTAAATGCCTTCCTAACCATCTTAAAT
Organism: Oncorhynchus nerka; assembly: GCF_034236695.1. Lineage (NCBI taxonomy): Eukaryota > Metazoa > Chordata > Actinopteri > Salmoniformes > Salmonidae > Oncorhynchus > Oncorhynchus nerka. The sequence goes on from NC_088410.1 coordinate 31,568,190, forward strand.
AAGCATGCCCCATTCAAGAAATTTAGAACCAGGAACAGATATAGCCCTTGGTTCTCCTGACTGCCCTTAACCAACACAAAAACATCCTTTGGCGTTCTGAATTAGCATCGAACAGCCCCCGTGATATGCAGCTGTTCAGGGAAGCTAGAATCCATTATACACAGGCAGTGCAAGCCAAGGCTAGCTTTTTCAAGCAGCAATTTGCTTCCTACAACACTAACTCAAAAAAGTTATGGGATACTGTAAAGTGCTTCTACACCTGCATTGCTTGCTGTTTGGGGTTTTAGGCTGGGTTTCTGTACAGCACTTTGAGATATCAGCTGATGTACGAAGGGCTATATAAATACATTTGATTTGATTTGATTGAAAGTCCATGGAGAATAAGAACACCTCCTCCCAGCTGCCCACTGCACTGAAGATAGGAAACACTGTCACCACTGATAAATCCACCATAATTGAGTATTTCAATAAACATTTTTCTACGGCTGGCCATGCTTTCCACCTGGCTACTCCTACCCCGGTCAACAGCACTGCACCCCCCACAGCAACTCGCCCAAGCCTTCCCCATTTCTCCTTCTCCCAAATCCAGTCAGCTGATGTTCTGAAAGAGCTGCAAAATCTGGACCCCTACAAATCAGCCGGGCTAGACAATCTGGACCCTTTCTTTCTAAAATGATCTGCCGAAATTGTTGCCACCCTTATTACTAGCCTGTTCAACCTCTCTTTTCTGTCGTCTGAGATTCCCAAAGATTGGAAAGCAGCTGCGGTCATCCCCCTCTTCAAAGGGGGAGACACTCTTGACCCAAACTGCTACAGACCTACATCTATCCTACCCTGCCTTTCTAAGGTCTTAACCGCCATCGATAGGAAACATTACTGTGCAGCCGTATTCATTGATCTGGCCAAGGCTTTCGACTCTGTCAATCACCACATACTCATCGACAGCCTTGGTTTCTCAAATGATTGCCTCGCCTGGTTCACCAACTACTTCACTGATAGAGTTCAGTGTGTCAAATCGGAGGGTCTGCTGTCCGGACCTCTGGCAGTCTATGGGGGTGCCACAGGGTTCAATTTCTTGGACCGACTCTCTTCTCTGTATACATCAATGATGTCGCTCTTGCTGCTGGCGAGTCTCTGATCCACCTCTACGCAGACGACACCATTCTGTATACTTCTGGCCATTCTTTGGACACTGTGTTAACAACCCTCCAGGCAAGCTTCAATGCCATACAACTCTTCTTCCGCGGCCTCCAATTGCTCTTAAATACAAGTAAAACTAAATGCATGCTCTTCAACCGATCGCTGCCTGCACCTGCCCGCCTGTCCAACATCACTACTCTGGACGGCTCTGACTTAGAATACGTGGACAACTACAAATACCTAGGTGTCTGGTTAGACTGTAAACTCTCCTTCCAGACCCATATCAAACATCTCCAATCCAAAGTTAAATCTAGAAGTGGCTTCCTATTTCGCAACAAAGCATCCTTCACTCATGCTGCCAAACATACCCTTGTAAAACTGACCATCCTACCAATCCTCGACTTCGGCGATGTCATTTACAGAATAGCCTCCAATACCCTACTCAACAAATTGGATGCAGTCTATCACAGTGCAATCTGTTTTGTCACCAAAGCCCCATATACTACCCACCATTGCGACCTGTATGCTCTCGTTGGCTGGCCCTCGCTTCATACTCGTCGCCAAACCCACTGGCTCCATGTCATCTACACGACCCTGCTAGGTAAAGTCCCCCCTTACCTCAGCTCGCTGGTCACCATAGCATCTCCCACCTGTAGCACACGCTCCAGCAGGTATATCTCTCTAGTCACCCCCAAAACCAACTTTCTTTGGCCGCCTCTCCTTCCAGTTCTCTGCTGCCAATGACTGGAACGAACTACAAAAATCTCTGAAACTGGAAACACTTATCTCCCTCACTAGCTTTGAGCAGCTCACAGATTACTGCACCTGTAGATAGCCCACCTATAATTTAGTCCTAACAACTACCTCTTTCCCTACTGTATTTATTTTATTTATTTATTTATTTTGCTCCTTTGCACCCCATTATTTTTATTTCTACTTTGCACATTCTTTCACTGCAAATTTACCATTCCAGTGTTTTACTTGCTATTTTGTATTTACTTTGCCACCATGGCCTTTTTTGCCTTTACCTCCCTTATCTCACCTCATTTGCTTACATCGTATCTAGACTTGTTTATACTCTATTATTGACTGTATGTTTGTTTTACTCCATGTGTAACTCTGTTGTATGTGTCGAACTGCTTTGCTTTATCTTGGTCAGGTCGCAATTGTAAATGAGAACTTGTTCTCAACTTGCCTACCTGGTTAAATAAAGGTGAAATAAATTTAAAAAAATATAAAAAATTCCACAAACTTCAAACTGTTTCCTTTCAAATGTTACCAAGAATATGCATATCCTTGCTTCAGGGCCTGAGCTACAGGCAGTTAGATTTGGGTCTGTCATTTTAGGCGATTTTCTCAAAATCCCTACCTTTTACGAAAGCAGAGAGGGGGTGGATGATCTTATGTTCATCGAAGTTCATGTTATCACATGAAGACAGTTACCCGCCACAGAACATGGATGTATAATGACTATGCGCAGGTAACAAGACTATCTTTGTCATTTCAATGCCAACTACCCCTCCATTTTCAGATTCCTAGTTCCAGCTCCCATGCTGCTCAGGCAAATGAAATTCCTCTCAGTTTCCACTATGTAGAGACTAGCAGAACTCCATGGTAATGCAACCATACTGGTCATTTATTTTATTTTGAACACCCTACCTGCCCTACCTCAGACAAATCCAATCTGGCAACCTTTCGCAGGTCTGGTTCAATCTGCTGGACCAGAGGCTAGGAAAACAGACCCCTGACCAAGGCCGCAAACCTTGATCACTCTTGACACAGTGGGTGGTTGATGGGTTGAGTTCGGGACTATACAAGGAAAGAGGTTGTGAACCTACCCCAAGTACTAAATGAATCATTCCAACATTCTCTATTCTGCAGCTAAAACAGCGCCGTGAGCAAAGAGAAAGAGAGTCAGAGTTGACACCATTAACAACATAACAAGCTGCAGTGCCTCTCGGTAAAACGAATGAAATCATGAAGATGTGTTTTTATATTACTTATTTCTTCACTTCCTTTGCTTCTAACCTTGGGGACACAATCCATCATCATTCTTGCCTCGGCTCATGGCTCTGCAGGTTTTCACTCATGTCAGGTGTGTGCCATATGGTGTCCCCAACAAAATACTTCTTCTTATCCTCCTCCATCTCTCTTTTTCTCTCTCTCTCTTACCCTGTACTTTTGGCCTTTGATAATAGAGGAGAAACACTTGGCAAGCCACCTGGAAGACGACTGGCCTCATAATTAAATCCAAAGTTAAATGGCAACTCCAGCACATTTTCAATATCTACAGCACAATACTATTGTCAAAATATGTGAAAAAAAAACGCATTTCTACATCTTGTAAAAAAATATATACATTTAAAAAGTTTCACCCGAAGACATCATCAAAGTTTATAAGCATTTTAAAAACACTATGAGATTTGCAGTGACGTGGAGAGCAACAACAAAAAAAAACTCTTGGGCTAGAAATGTTGCAGGTTTTGAACATCAGTTTTTTACCTTTAATCCTACCCTGTGATATCATGGAGAATATTTTTTTAGGCCCTTACTTCTTATCTTTTTAACCACAGATCATAGAAACATGATGTAGACACTGTTATGGTGCTGGAGATGATGAATGTGATGCACTTTAACAAATAGAGGTTAAATATGACATGTAAGGAAGTGCTATTTCTTATGCAAATGACCAGCTTACTGCTATCACATTGCTATAACTGAGACAACGTATTTTCACAGTAAAACATGTTAGGTCCCATACAGGATAGCTCCCACACCCACACACACATTACACACACTAACTGCCGAGGACACACAGATAAGACATACACCCACACATTGGGAGGAAGAGACAGCCTTGACTTGCAGACACAAGCACACACACACAATCTCCTTCCTAGCCGAACATTGTGTGACTGAGAACGACACGACGAGACCCGGAGGAACGACGGACGGCTCAACAGGACCAATCCAAGAAGACAACACCTCAACTGTGGCCAATCAAAAGCCAGGGACTTTCAGACTCAACCCACTTTTTGTACTGTACATAACATGCTTACAATCTGTTATCGGGTCTTCGTTCTGCTGGTTCCTTGGTAGCCAAATGAATGAGCCCGTATACGTTGTACCAGATATCTTTACTCTGAATAAACTGTCGCTTGTCATATAATTGACCACCTTGTCCGAATCGATCCTTGACCGACTCGCCCTATCTACATATCCAATTATCAACAGACACAAAAAGGAACATTTTCAAGATGAATCTGCCCGAGAGGCAGAGCATAAGGCCATATTCAACCTAGCTACACAGACAGGCAGACAGTAAAGATAAATATATTATCTCTGTGTATTACTAATAAGATTGTTCTGTGGGAAGAGAAACTGTTTATTAGCTCATATTCCCACGGATATGGAGGAAAGTCTAAATGGAGAAGGCATAGGCATGTGTGTGTGTATGTTCTAAAATGTAATGCTAAATGTGGGTGTCTGTGTTCAAATTGAATAGGTGTCTGTGTCTAGGTCACAGAGGCTGCCTCACAAAGCAATATTCATGTCCTTAAAAAACACATCAGCCAAAAATGAGTTATAATCTAGGGCAGAGAATGGCAATGCATCAGGGTACCTGTACAACATTCTACATCAAACTGGAAATTACTTGCCCTCCCTTGATCTCCAAATACATAATTGTATGTAAAAAATACTCTTTGCATGTGTTTGCCTTGTTATAAATCATTCACTCCCGGATCTCACAGCTAGCTGGCTGCTATCCGTGTGTCTATCTGCTTTCGTCGATTCCGGAGCAAACATCAATTACTCCGGAGCTAGCCAGCTCCGTCAACCACTCCTGAGCTCCGTCAATCACTCCTGGGCTGCAGTCACCTATCCGGACCCGTTTTACTGCCTACACGGAGCCCCTCCGGGCCTTCACAACTGGACTGCCGACGTTATCTACCCGAAGGAGATCCGGCTGGCTCCTCCGTCGCGACGTTACCTGAATGCCCATCTGCGGCCTGCTAACCGTTAGCTGTCTTACCGGATGCTCTCAGAATAGACAATCGGACAATTTATTTATTTTTATTATTATTATGTTTCTTCTTGGGCCTCTATAACTATATCTATTGTTTTTATTTTTTTGTTGTTGTGTGATTTGGACTAATCCCCTCTACAACACGGAACTCCACTAATCTACTGACGGAACGCAAGAGGTGGCTAACAACAGACCTCCATCCTATGCTAGCTTGCTACCGATGGCCTGGCTAGCTGTCTAAATCGCCGTGACCCCCAAACCAACCTCTCCACTCCCTGGACCCTTTTGATCACTCGACTAAGGATGCCTCTCCTTAATGTCAATATGTCTTGTCCATTGCTGTTCTGGTTAGTGTTTATTGGCTTATTTCACTGTAGAGCCTCTAGTCCTGCTCAATGTACCTTATCCAACTTATTAGTTCCACCACCCACACACGCAATGACATCTCCTGGTTTCAATGATGTTTCTAGAGACAATATCTCTCTCTTCATCACTCAATACCTAGGTTTACCTCCACTGTATTCACATCCTACCATACCTTTGTCTGTACATTATACCTTGATGCTATTTTATCGCCCCCAGAAACCTCCTTTTACTCTCTGTTCCAGACGTTCTAGACGACCAATTCTTATTGCTTTTAGCCGTACCCTTATTCTTCTCCTCCTATGTTCCTCTGGCGATGTAGAGGTGAATCCAGGCCCTGCAGTGCCTAGCTCCACTCCTATTCCCCAGGCGCTCTCTTTTGATGACTTCTGTAACCGTAATAGCCTTGGTTTCATGCATGTTAACATTAGAAGCCTCCTCCCTAAGTTTGTTCTTTTCACTGCTTTAGCACACTCTGCCAACCCGGATGTTCTAGCTGTGTCTGAATCCTGGCTTAGGAAGACCACCAAAAATTCAGAAATTTTCATTCCAAACTACAACATTTTCAGACAAGATAGAACTGCCAAAGGGGGCGGTGTTGCAATCTACTGCAAAGATAGCCTGCAGAGTTCTGTCCTACTATCCAGGTCTGTACCCAAACAATTTGAACTTCTACTTTTAAAAATCCACCTCTCTAAAAACAAGTCTCTCACCGTTGCCGCCTGCTATAGACCACCCTCTGCCCCCAGCTGTGCTCTGGACACCATATGTGAACTGATTGCCCCCCATCTATCTTCAGAGCTCGTGCTGCTAGGCGACCTAAACTGGAACATGCTTAACACCCCAGCCATCCTACAATCTAAACTTCATGCCCTCAATCTCACACAAATTATCAATGAACCTACCAGGTACCCCCCCAAAGCCTTAAACACGGGCACCCTCATAGATATCATCCTAACCAACTTCCCCTCTAAATACACCTCTGCTGTCTTCAACCAAGATCTCAGCGATCACTGCCTCATTGCCTGCATCCGTAATGGGTCAGCGGTCAAACGACCTCCACTCATCACTGTAAAACGCTCCCTGAAACACTTCAGCGAGCAGGCCTTTCTAATCGACCTGGCCGGGGTGTCCTGGAAGGATATTGATCTCATCCCGTCAGTAGAGGATGCCTGGATATTTTTTTTAAATGCATTCCTAACAATCTTAAATAAACATGCCCCATTCAAGAAAATTAGAACCAGGAACAGATATAGCCCTTGGTTCTCCCCAGACCTGACTGCCCTTAACCAACACAAAAACATCCTATGGCGTTCTGCATTAGCATCGAACAGCCCCGTGATATGCAGCTGTTCAGGGAAGCTAGAAACCGTTATACACAGGCAGTTAGAAAAGCCAAGGCTAGCTTTTTCAAGCAGAAATTTGCTTCCTGCAACACTAACTCTAAAAAGTTCTGGGACACTGTAAAGTCCATGGAGAATAAGAACACCTCCTCCCAGCTGCCCACTGCACTGAAGATAGGAAACACTGTCACCACTGATAAATCCACCATAATTGAGAATTTCAACAAGCATTTTTCTACGGCTGGCCATGCTTTCCACCTGGCAACTCCTACCCCGGTCAACAGCACTGCACCCCCAACAGCAACTCGCCCAAGCCTTCCCCATTTCTCCTTCTCCCAAATCCATTCAGCTGAAGTTCTGAAAGAGCTGAAAAATCTGGACCCCTACAAATCAGCCGGGCTAGACAATCTGGACCCTTTCTTTCTAAAATTATCTGCCGAAATTGTTGCCACCCCTATTACTAGCCTGTTCAACCTCTCTTTCGTGTCATCTGAGATTCCCAAAGATTGGAAAGCAGCTGCGGTCATCCCCTCTTCAAAGGGGGGACACTCTTGACCCAAACTGCTACAGACCTATATCTATCCTACCATGCCTTTCTAAGGTCTTGAAAGCCAAGTCAACAAACAGATTACCGACCATTTCGAATCTCACCATACCTTCTCTGCTATGCAATCTGGTTTCAGAGCTGGTCATGGGTGCACCTCAGCCACGCTCAAGGTCCTAAACGATATCTTAACCGCCATCGATAAGAAACATTACTGTGCAGCCGTATTCATTGATCTGGCCAAGGCTTTCGACTCTGTCAACCACCACATCCTCATCGGCAGACTCGACAGCCTTGGTTTCTCAAATGATTGCCTCGCCTGGTTCACCAACTACTTCTCTGATAGAGTTCAGTGTGTCAAATCGGAGGGTCTGCTGTCCGGACCTCTGGCAGTCTCTATGGGGGTGCCACAGGGTTCAATTCTTGGACCGACTCTCTTCTCTGTATACATCAATGAGGTCGCTCTTGCTGCTGGTGAGTCTCTGATCCACCTCACGCAGACGACACCATTCTGTATACTTCCGGCCCTTCTTTGGACACTGTGTTAACAACCCTCCAGGCAAGCTTCAATGCCATACAACTCTCCTTCCGTGGCCTCCAATTGCTCTTAAATACAAGTAAAACTAAATGCATGCTCTTCAACCGATCGCTACCTGCACCTACCCGCCTGTCCAACATCACTACTCTGGACGGCTCTGACTTAGAATACGTGGACAACTACAAATACTTAGGTGTCTGGTTAGACTGTAAACTCTCCTTCCAGACCCATATCAAACATCTCCAATCCAAAGTTAAATCTAGAATTGGCTTCCTATTTCGCAACAAAGCATCCTTCACTCATGCTGCCAAACATACCCTTGTAAAATTGACCATCCTACCAATCCTCGACTTTGGTGATGTCATTTACAAAATAGCCTCCAATACCCTACTCAACAAATTGGATGCAGTCTATCACAGTGCTATCCGTTTTGTCACCAGAGCCCCATATACTACCCACCATTGCGACCTGTACGCTCTCGTTGGCTGGCCCTCGCTTCATACTCGTCGCCAAACCCACTGGCTCCATGTCATCTACAAGACCCTGCTAGGTAAAGTCCCCCCTTATCTCAGCTCGCTGGTCACCATAGCATCTCCCACCTGTAGCACACACTCCAGCAGGTATATATCTCTCTAGTCACCCCCAAAACCAATTCTTTCTTTGGCCGCCTCTCCTTCCAGTTCTCTGCTGCCAATGACTGGAACGAACTACAAAAATCTCTTAAATTGGAAACACTTATCTCCCTCACTAGCTTTAAGCACCAACTGTCAGAGCATCTTACAGATTACTGCACCTGTACATAGCCCACCTATGATTTAGCCCAAACAACTACCTCTTTCCAAACTGTATTTAATTTATTTATTTATTTTGCTCCTTTGCACCCCATTATTTTTATTTCTACTTTGCACATTCTTCCATTGCAAAACTACCATTCCAGTGTTTTACTTGCTATATTGTATTTACTTTGCCACCATGGCCTTTTTTGCCTTTACCTCCCTTCTCACCTAATTTGCTCACATTGTATATAGACTTGTTTTTTTTTTTTTTTTTTTTTTTTTTTTTTACTGTATTATTGACTGTATGTTTGTTTTACTCCATGTGTAACTCTGTGTCGTTGTATGTGTCGAACTGCTTTGCTTTATCTTGTCCAGGTCGCAATTGTAAATGAGAACTTGTTCTCAACTTGCTTACCTGGTTAAATAAAGGTGAAATAAAAATAAAAAATTTAAAAAATAATTGACCCCTTAAAACTTCTTACGTTAACCATTTGCGTGTAGGGGGCAGTATTTCCGTTATTGGCTAAAAAACGTACCCATTTGAAACTGCCTATTTATCAGCCCCAGAAAGTAGAATATGCATATAATTGACAGATTAGCATAGAAAACAATCAAAAATTTCCAAAACTATAAAAATATTGTCTGTGAGTATAACAGAACTGATATTGCATTGCATTTGTTGTGTAACTGGGAGTCTCTTGAGTGAAAACATCCGAAGATCATCAAAGGTAAAGCATTTTTTTGATCGCTTTTCTGATTTTTGTGACCTAGCTACTCTAGGGTAGGGGGCAGCATTTGGAATTTTGGATGAAATGCGTGCCCAAATTAAACTGCTTTCTACGCAGGCCCAGAAGATAGGATATTCATATAATTGGTAGAGTTGGATAGAAAACACTCTAAAGTTTCCAAAACTGTTAACCTCTTACTCCTACCCCCTACTTTTTCGAACATTCTGTTAAAAATCGCGCAACATTTCAGCGCCCTGCTACTCATGCCAGGAATATAGTATATGCATTTGATTAGTATGTGTGGATAGAAAACACTCAGACGTTTCTAAAACTGGTTAAATCACGGCTGTGACTATAACAGAACGTGCGTTTCATTGAAAAGCGCAGGAAAATCTGATCACTGAAAATGGGAAAATATATCCATGCGCCTCTTGAACCTATTGTTGAATAGAAACCACTTAAATGGGGCAGAGGTTGCAATACCTACAGCTTCCACACAATGTCAACAGTCTTGTCATTTGCCTGGGCTTTGTTTCTTGTTCAAACGGACACGAGGCAGCGCATTTCTTCCGGTCTCCAACCGGATATTTTGGTTGAGATTTACCCGGACATTATTTCAAGACGTACAGCTATAGAATATACATCGCCTCGTGATCAATTTGATCGATTATTAACGTTTACTAATACCTAAAGTTGCATTACAACAGTATTTCGAAGTGTTTTGTGAAAGTTTATCGTCGACTTTATTAATTTTAAAAAATTGATTCACAACGAGTGTAGCTTTAATTCAGTACCCTGCATGTGTGATTTAATGAACGTTTGAGTTTTAACGAGTGCTATTAGCATTTAGCGTAGTGCATTTGCATTTCCAGATGTCTAGATGGGACGTCTGCGTGTCGGGGGGACGCAAGAGGTTAAAATAGTTTCTGAGTATAACTGAACTGATTTGGCAGGTGAAAACCTGAGAAAAATCCATTCAGGAAGTAGGATTTATTTGTTGTTGTAGTTTTCTATTCAATGCCATTACAGTATCCATTGACTTAGGACTCAAATTGCAGTTCCAATGCCTTCCACTAGATGTCAACCGTCTTTAGAAATTGTTTAAAAAAAAGAAAATTAGGGAGTAAGAGCAGTCTGAGTGAGTGGACCCTGCCGTGTCAGAGCTTTTTCATGCGTGCAACCGAGTAAGTGGCTATCTTGTTTACCTTTTATATTGACGACGTTATTGTCCAGTTGAAATATTATCAATTATTTAGGCTAAAAACAACCTGAGGATTGAACATAAACATCGTTTGACATGTTTCTATGAACTTTACAGATACAATTTGTCTTTTTTTGTCTGCCTATTGTGACTGCGGTTGAGCCAGTGGATTACTGAAGAAAACATGCGAACAAAACAGAGGTTTTCGGATATAAAGAGAGACTGTATCGAACAAAAGGAACTTTTATTGAATAAATTAATGTCTTCTGAGTGCCACAATATGAAGATCATCAAAGGTAAGTGATTCATTTTCTCTCTATTTCTGACTTGTATAACTCTTCTACTTGGCTGGTTACTGTTTGTAATGATTTGTCTGCTGGGCTATGTTCTCAAATAATTGTACGGTATGCTTTCGCCGTAAAGCATTTTTAAAATCTGAATCCGTGGTTGGATTCACAAGAAGTTCATCTTTAAGCGAGATAATTGTCACCAGCAACCGATGAATAGCATACCGCCACAGTCAAATAATATTACTAAAAATATTTATGTTCATGAAATCACAAGTGCAATATAGCAAAACACAGTTTAGCCTTTTGTCAATCCACCTGTCTCAGATTTTGAAATTATGCTTTACAGCGAAAGCAATCCAAGCGTTTGTGTAAGTTTATCGATCGCATGACAAAACATTAAGTACACTTAGCATCAGGTAGCTTGGTCACAAATCAGAAAAGCAATCAAATAAATTGTTTACCTTTGATGATCTTCGGATGTTTTCACTCATGAGACTCCCAGTTACACAACAAATGTTCCTTTTGTTCCATAAAGATTATTTTTATATCCAAAATACCTCCGTTTGTTTGGCGCGTTATGTTCAGAAATCCACAGGAAAGAGCGGTCACGACAACACAAACGAAAATTCCAAATAATAACCGTAATGTTCACAGAAACATGTCAAACATTTTTTTTATAATCAATCCTTAAGTTGTTTTTAAAATATATAAATCGATAATATATCAACCACAACGGTCATTCAGTAAGAGAGGGAAAGGAAATGGCTGTCCGAACTGTTGCGCGAGCAAAACTCATGTGACCACCTGACGCGATGTTATCTTTCTGGCTAATTTTTCAAAATAAAAGCCTGAAACTATGTTTGAAGACTGTTGACACCTTGAGGAAGCGATAGGAAAATGAATCTGGTTGATATCCCTTTAAATGGAGCAATGGGAGCAACATGGAGTTTTCAAAATAGAAGCCACTTCCTTGTTTGATTTTTCTCAGGGTTTCACCTGCAATATCAGTTCTGTTATACTCACAGACAATATTTGGACAGTTTTGGAAACTTTAGAGTGTTTTCTATCCTAATCTGTCAACTATATGCATATTCTAGCATCTGGTCCTGAGAAATAGGCTGTTTACTTTGGGATCGTTATTTTTCGAAACATAAAAATAGTGCCCCCTAGCTTCAAGAGGTTAATAGTCACTGTGGGTACAACATCTCCTATACACTTCCTGCTCAACTCAGTCACCGTATCAGTGTATTCGTCTATGTTTTTGTCTGAGGTACCCTAACAATATTCCAGTCCACGTCATCAAAACAACGTTGAAGTGTCGACTGCTTATAGGAAGGGGGAGCAAAATGGAGTCGTAATCAGATTTTCCAAAGGCAGGGCAGGGGACGGCCTTGTAGGCATCCCAGAAGTTGGAGTAGCAGTGGTCGAGTGTTTTAGCAGCGCAAGTACTACAGTTAATGTGTTGATAGAACTTTGGTAACGTTTTCCTCAAATTTGCTTTGTTAAAATCCCCATCTACAATAAATGTGGCCTCAGGATTTGTGGTTTCCAGTTTGTATAAAGTCCAGTGAAGTTCTTTGAGGGCCGCCGTGGTATCGGCTTGAGGTGGAATATACACGGCTGTAACTATAAGGTAATATAGATAATACGGTCAGATTTAAATTGTGAGGTATTCTAGGTCGGGTGAACAAAAGGACTTGAGTTCCTATATGTAATCACACCATGAGTAGTTAATCGTGAAATATACACCAACTCCCTTCTTCCAAAAGAGATAATTATTCGTGTCTGCGCGATGAACTGAGAACCCAACTGGCTGAACGGACTCAGACAGTATTTCCCGAGAGAGACATGTTTCCGTGAAACAGAGTGTTGCAATCTCTGATGTCTCTATGGAAGGAAATTCTTGCCCTGAGCTTGTCAACATTATTTTCCACAGACTGAGCATTAGCGAGTAATATACTCTGAAGCGGTGGGTGGTGTGCGCCCTTCCTGAGTCGGACTAAAAGTCCGCTCAGAGTACCTCTTTTCCGCCAGCTGAGTTTTGGAACAGCATCTAGGATCAGATCAATTGCCCTGGGGGGTACGAACAAAGGGTTCGTCGTATTCCTTGTCGTAATGCTGATGATCCTGGTGAGTTACCGTCGCTCTGATATCCAAAAGTTTTTCCCGACTGCATGTATTAACACAAAACAATGTCCTGGGCTAATAATGTCAGAAATAACACTTAAAAAAAGAAATACTGCAAAGCTTCTTAAGAGCTTGTTAGCATGGCAGCCCTATCCGTATGCGCCATGTTCCCATGTGGGTGTTTTTAATAAGGTTAAGTAGATATACTTACACTGAATTTATCCTCTCTGTGTGCCCACTTTGACTGCTAAGGAGTTATGGCATTAGATGCAATTTGACCAACTGCTGGACTGTGAGCATGCTTTAGACCTGGACAGCTGTCTAGCCCACAGTGAAATGTGATGGATAGGTGAGTTATGTGGGACATATAGATATACCCAAGCATGAAAGAATGGAAGAAATTCTGTTTGTGCTTTTCTTTCAGAATCTCACTCAAGGCAAATTGCCTACATATTTTTATCTCAGTTTCTATTAGGGACGGAAAATAACAACCTCAATGAGGCTGCCGTTCGTTTTCAAAACCAAAAACATTATCAATCTGGATTTTCTTGACAGTGAATCATTGATTTTCTCTCCTCTTTCCCAAACAGCTCCATAGGGGTCATTTGTAAAGATTCACTGGCTAAGCGAACACATCGAGATGCAGCTGTCTGCTGTTAAAGAGACATCTGTCCCTCGTTTGTAGCCATGAACAGTATGCAGGATCACCCACGGCGGTGAGCGAGGTTGTGTCGGTGTTGATAAGGAGAGGGCATTACACTTGACAAAGTGGATTATTGTTTTTGACGGCGTGGAAGCCAGGCCAAATTCACAAGTATCTCATCATATCTGGCAACACCATGAGTCAGCAATCCATTATCCATTCAGGAGAATTGGGAGAATATTTCTAATGTCAATGTACACTTGCATGCGTGCGTGAATGTGAAACTCAGAGTGTGTGAGTTGTGTCCACCTCTTCCATGAAAGCTGGCTGTATACAGTGCTAACATGATGAGCCTACTGTAATTTTCACGTGGCAGACTGAAAGTTTTTATTTATTTGACTAGGCAAGTCAGTTAAGAACAAATTCTAATTTACAATGACATCCTAATCCGGCCAAACCCCGACGACGCTGGGCCAATTGTGCGCAACCCTATGGGACTCCCAATCACAGCCAGATTCTAACCAGGTACTATAGCGATGCCTCTTGCACTGAGATGCAGTGCCGTAGACCGCTGCGCCACTCGGGAGCCCTTGGTTGGCCCTTGGTTGTCGTGTGTTAACAGTCTTCTAAAAGTTTGGGTTTAGGTAACCACGGGTTAACCCAGAACTAAAGTCTTTCATAATTGGTCAGTTGCTAGATTAAGTTCTGAGTCCATACGTGTAAAGAAGAGAGAGAACAAGATTCAAAAACCGGAACAAAGAGCTCCACTGTCACGGCCGTCGTGAGAAGCGGACCAAGGTGCAGCATGGTCAGCGTACATTTCTGTTTATTAGGTAAATGTGGCCAACAAACAACAAAACAAAGAAATTACCGTGAAGCTTAACTTAGGCTATGATGCCTATAACAAAGTCAACTTCCCACAAATAACAAAGGGGAAAACACTGCCTAAGTATGATTCCCAATCAGAGACAACGATAGACAGCTGTCCCTGATTGAGAACCATACCCGGCCAAAACATAGAACTAAAGAACATAGAATATAGAATGCCCACCCCACATCACACCCTGCCCTAACCAAATAGAGAAATAAAACGGCTCTCTAAGGTCAGGGCGTGACATCCACCCCCTCTCTTTTCAAGTGTAGGCAGTTCTATGGGACAAATGTCCCTTCCCCTTCCGAAATGTGAAAGTTGCTAACACCTACGAAATCCTGATTTGTCCAAATAACCAGTCACAAAAAACCCAAGCACCGGAACTAATGCTGCTGATCTCACACATCCCATTGTATCATGACAGATCTACGGTACCATTTATGTTTGCATATTCTGTCCACAAGAGATTATGGTTTAGGCAATACTGTGAGGAAACATGGCTTACTTTAAAACGATTGTTGTGTCTTTACTACGATGGGCAACGTGCCTGTTTAATTCTTTAATTTATAATGGAATCAGGATATTTGGCCATTTCGAAATGGACCCAGGTCCATTTTTTATGACCCCATAGTTTTTTTGAGGTTATGAGTTTTTTTTACCAGATAAGTCTGGAATGTTTCTTAAGATATGCCTCTGCTGCCTCTGCTCAAAGTAGTTTTTGGAATAGTATGTATTAATAATATGAATACACTGTGTTCTGAAAGCCAACTGGGGAGATGGTTGGGGCCATGCCTTAATGTACCATATATGAAGCAATGTAAATAAAGGTTTTATGGTCTTATATTTAAACTCTGCCTGGTTTCACTGGCTGGTTTAATGGCTTTGGAAAAAGGTCAGGTAGCCTTGCAAGCGGTTGCCTCGCAAAGCGTATACAAGTATTTGATACACTGCCGATCTTGCAGGTTTTCCTACTTACAAAGCATGTAGAGGTCTGTAATTTTTTATCATAGGTACACTTCAACGGTGAGAGACAGAATCTAAAAAAAATCAAATTCACATTGTATGATTTTTAAGTAATTAATTTGCATTTTCTTGCATGACATAAGTATTTGATCACCTACCAACCAGTAAGAATTCCGGCTCTCACAGACCTGTTCGTTTTACTTTAAGAAGCTCTCCTGTTCTCCACTCATTACCTGTATTAACTGCACCAGTTTGAACTCATTACCTGTATAAAAGACACCCATCCACACACTCAATCAAACAGACAACAACCTCTCCAAAATGGCCAAGACCAGAGAGCTGTGTAAGGACATCAGGGATAAAATTGTAGACCTGCACAAGGCTGGGATGGGCTACAGGACAACAGGCAAGCAGCTTGGTGAGAAGGCAACAACTGTTGACGTAATTATTAGAAAATGGAAGAAGTTCAAGATGACGGTCAATCACCCTCGGTCTGGGGCTCCATGGAAGATCTGACCTTGTGAGGCATCAATAATCATGAGGAAGGTGAGGTATCAGCCCAGAAATACACGGCAGGACCTGGTCAATGACCTGAAGACAGCTGGGACCACAGTCTTAAAGAAAACCATTAGCAACACACTACGCCGTCATGGATTAAAATCCTGCAGCGCATGAAAGGTCCCCCTACTCAAGCCAGCACATGTCCAGACCTGTCTGAAGATTGCCAATGACCATCTGGATGATCCAGAGGAGGAATGGGAGAAGGTCATGTGGTCTGATGAGGCAAAAATAGAGCTTTTTGGTCTAAACTCCACTCGCCGTGTTTGGAGGAAGAAGGATGCGTACAACCCCAAGAACACCATCCCAACCGTGAAGCATGGAGGTGGAAACATCATTCTTTGGGGATGTGTTTCTGCAAAGGGGACAGGACGATTGCACCGTATTGAGTCGTATTCAGTTGAAGCTCGCATCCGCTACAAGACCATGGTGCTTGCCTACGGAGCTGTGAGGGGAACGGCACCTCAGTACCTCCAGGCTCTGATCAGGCCCTACACCCAAACAAGGGCACTGCGTTCATCCACCTCTGGCCTGCTCGCCTCCCTACCACTGAGGAAGTACAGTTCCCGCGCAGCCCAGTCAAAACTGTTCGCTGCTCTGGCCCCCCAATGGTGGAACAAACTCCCTCACGACGCCAGGACAGCGGAGTCAATCACCACCTTCCGGAGACACCTGAAACCCCACCTCTTTCAGGAATACCTAGGATAGGATAAAGTAATCCTTCTCACCCCCCCCTTAAAAGATTTAGATGCACTATTGTAAAGTGGCTGTTCCACTGGATGTCTTAAGGTGAACGCACCAATTTGTAAGTCGCTCTGGATAAGAGCGTCTGCTAAATGACTTAAATGTAAATGTAAATGTAAATTGAGGGGAGGATGGATTGGGCCATGTATCGCGAGATCTTGGCCAACAACCTCCTTCCCTCAGTAAGAGCATTGAATATGGGCCGTGGCTGGGTCTTCCAGCATGACAACGACCCGAAACACTCAGCCAGGGCAACTAAGGAGTGGCTCCGTAAGAAGCATCTCAAGGTCCTGGAGTGGCCTAGCCAGTCTCCAGACCTGAACCCAATAGAAAATCTTTGGAGGGAGCTGAAAGTCTGTATTGCCCAGCGACAGCCCCGAAACCTGAAGGATCTGGAGAAGGTCTGTATGGAGGAGTGGGCCAAAATCCCTGCTGCAGTGTGTGAAAACCTGGTCAAGAACTACAGGAAACGTATGATCTCTGTAATTGCAAACAAAGGTTTCTGTACCAAATATTAATTTCTGCTTTTCTTATGTCATGCAATAAAATGCAAATGAATTACTTAAAAATCATACAATGTGATTTTCTGGATTTTTGTTTTAGATTCCGTCTCTCACAGTTGAAATGTACCTTGTAAGTCGCTCTGGATAAGAGCGTCTGCTAAATGACTTAAATGTAAATGTAAATGTAAATGTACCTATGATAAAAATTACAGACCTCTACATGCTTTGTAAGTAGGAAAACCTGTAAAATCGGCAGTGTATCAAATACTTGTTCTCCCCACTGTACATGAGCACGATTGAAAATAACACCATAAAGGTTATGAAATTAGTAACGTTACCTCGAGTGTCCACGGTTATAAGGAATATACACAAATACATTATGCTCCATAAACAGTGAGCTACAGTTGAAACAGTATAACACAACATACAGGAACTATTATAACGTAATAAGGCACTTACTTTGATAGAAACGCAATCTAGATTTGAGCCTGGGTGTCTAGTGACGCTTCTAGCACTGAGACACTGTGCCTTAGACAGCTGCGCCACTTGGGAGTCATAAGGCCAGGGTAGCTTCAAAATACAACACATGCTAATGCTTCTCTGACGTAATTAGCATTGTTTGCCAGAGCTAATAGAAAAATGCAGCTAGCTACCTAAGCATTGAGTATAACACTATAAAGGTTATGAAATGAGTAATTTTACCTCGCGTGTCCGCGGTTATCAGGAATTTCCACACAAATATTATGCTACAATAGAAACAACATAACACGACATGCAGAAGCTATTATAATGTAATGAGGCACTCACTTTGATAGAAAAGCACACATTTCCAAAGTTATTATTGGTAACGAAAACAACTGACTGCGACGCAGGCAACAGACAGAAAATGTGAACACGTGTGTGCAGGACAGGAGATGACTACTGAAATGACTGCAGACTTGAACTACCCAAACAATTGGGAAGTGTTTGGGGAATTTTGTCTGAATCAGTAATGTCAAACAAATGTATTGGTCCGCAAAAGTAGAAATGACTTATTTTATGTGAATGAATGAGGCGGAACACACCTTATTCAAACTGTTCTTAGAAAATAATTTGAAATTGACAAGTTGAAAACAGCTTATAAATAAAAACAGGCTTTACGTAACAATCACATTCTGGAATGGAGAGAACCTTCTAACATCACGTGCATAAAAAAACGTATATTTGGAACTCACGCATAAAAGGGTTAAAAAAAAATATATATATATATATATATATATATATATATATATATATGGGGATTGGAAATTATCCAGGCAATTACATTAATGTAAACTACAATCTGCAATATAAAAGCTAATCTACCCCCGAATTATAATTGTTTTAAAATGTTTCCTTACTCCAATATACTGTATAATCTACCAATGATTCTACTCTGCTCTCCAACATTGAATAATTGGAAACGTTGCTTTGTTATTATCAGTAATATGTCATCTTAAATCAAAAATTGACTTTGGAAGTTATTGCTAAGGTGTTTCAGTTTATTGGTAAAGGAAATACATATCTGTCATGCTGAGAGTTTGTTCTATGTACATTTTGTTTCCTGCATGGTCCATCCAGTGCCTCTGTTGAATTGATTCCCTCAATTTGTTTATTTTGGCTTCCTACGTTTCCCAGTTGAAAACAACAGATAGGGATATTGCATCTCCTTTGTCAAACACAATGAGATACATGTCAAATGCATTTAAAAAAAGAGACCCTTTATCGTGTTACACATTACAAAAAAAAACGAATTACTCTTATATATTCAAACATCTATTTTCTTCCATTTATCCTAATTCAACAAATCTTCCTAAATAGTCTCTAAATTATAGATGATATTGTCTTAACATGCCTGCAATTTATTTTGATTTAGAGTTGAGTTATTGAGATCTGAAACTTCAGCCAGACAGAACCAACCTTCAGGCCAAGGAACTGAACCAAAACAAGAGCAGAAAAAAGGAAAATCCTTTTTTTGTGTTGGCCCATCTGAAAATGTCTGTAGGAGCAAAAAACAAATTCACCTTCCAGGCCCACAGAGACAAAGGCTGGAACAGAAGAGGAAGATGGAAAAGAAAACAAACAGGAATCCACTAAAGGAGCTTGTGCCAAGACAACGGGTCACCTTTTAAATGTTAATGATGATGATCATTGTATAATTAGGACGAGGTGACAATGCCAATTTGTGTACGTGACTGCAGAGCCTTTTACACTCTACTGATGCACTGCACTTTCAGCACCATCTCCTGTTAGTAATAAGGTTGTGATCAGGATAAATTGTTTTGGTTTTAGTTGTTCAATAGATGACTAATATGAGAGCTTATTACTGTTGTAGGCAATTCCTGAGAGTAGAGTATGACACCCACACTAATAAAGTATTTTTCTATTTTGAACCAGGGAGTTGTCTGCAATTTCTGAAATTGTCAAGACAATCAAAGTACAATACAAAATGCCAACATTTTATTTCTTAACATAGCAGCAGGTGACACTGAAATGCAAAGGTATTTTTTCTATTTTACAGAAGAACACCCACCCACTCTCAATTTACATACTCCAACTTAAAGCAGGCAAGGAGTTGACTCAGTGCAAGCCATCTGATTTTGACTCCAGCGGATAGAGAGAGAGCGAGCCCAGGGAGCAAAGTCATCGAAGAAGGTGTTGATCTTGAGGAGTGAGATGTCCCGCAATGTCCTAATTGAGCTGGCTTTACACATGACCTGAGAGCTATCCGAGAGCATGCCTACACTATTCCCCCATCTATTCCTTCCCTGATAATGAGGCCTTACCTTGGAATGACGCATTACCCTGAATGGATACATAGACACGTTGATAGCTTTGTTAAACTGCATGTCTTCCTTGGTTTCTTCTTTTTATAGTCAAGGTAACTTAGGAGAGGAGCAGGAGATTGTCAGAGGTACAGAAATAGCCACATACTGTACTGTAGCTACAGCAAGACGGGTGAGATTTTTTGCTGTTTCTAACAAGTCATTGCAAAGGAAACAAAGAGCATTAATAAGATGTAGGATACTAGACTTCTTGGGTTAGGAACTATACAATGACAAGCAGGAGTTGCATTGTTGTTGTGTTCTCGCTGTTGTCATTAATAAAATGTCTGCTCATTTAAAAGCTATATTTTTATGTATCCTTTATTTAACTAGGCAAGTCAGTTAAAAACACATTTTTATTTTCAATGATGGCCTAGGAACAGTGGGTTAACTGCCTGTTCAGGGGCAGAACGACAGATTTGTACCTTTGTCAGCTCGGGGATATGAACTTGCAACATTTCAGTTCCTAGTCCAACGCTCTAACCACTAGGCTACCCTGCAACCCCACCTCAATGTGTGGGCAGTGAGCACATAGCCTATCTTCTCTTGAGAGCCATGTCTGCCTACGGCGGCCTTTCTCAATAGCAAGGCTATGCTCACTGAGTCTGGACATAGTCAAAGCTTTCCTTAAGTTTGGGTCAGTCACAGTGGTCAGGTATTCTGCCACTGTGTGCTCTCTGTTTAGGGCCAAATAGCATTCTAGTTTGCTCTGTTGTTTTGTACATTTTTTCCAATGTGTCAAGTATATCTTCTTGGATATCCGTCCGTGATGTTGATCTATTCAAATGTACATTTTTTCTCTCAATATATCACTTTCTTTCCTTCCCTCCTGATGTCCCAGTGTAGCTACAACATCGAAGTCACACTTCGTGGAGTGCATCCATTGATTTAATAAAGCTTGTTGTGAATGGTGTGTCAGAAATAAATCCCCCCCCCTCATCTCCATTCTCCTAAAGAGGCAGATGAACTGGTGGATACCATTTGTATGTCCAGTACCATTTGTATGTGTCCAGTATGAAGGAAGTTAGATGTAATTTTGCAATCCAATGTTAGCTAGCATTAGCGCAATGACTGGAAGTCTAAGAGTATCTGCTAGCATGGTAGTGCCAAAATAAGAAATTAGTGATTCATGGAAAGGCATAGACTGTGTCTGGAGCGCGTTTGACAGAGAGAATAAATGTGATCCTCAATGTAATGATCACTGTAAGCCCAGAGGTGTTATCTCCGTCGCATGCTGAAAATCAAGCAGCACAGCACACAGGACCATGCCCCCCAAATCACAGCCGCATACTTAATCATTCGGCTCCCTTCACATTACATCCTTTATTTTCTAGTCCATACTTAGAGTTATAAAGTTGGTTAGAAGCTCGCAACAACAGGAGGCCTGATTTTTAGGTCTTTTGATGTGCCAAAGGAGATAATACTAGCTTGTAGGATTGTGATTTGGGCCGGTCAGTTGTTGCAGGCATGTTATTTACATGAAAGGGTTGCAGAAGCAGTGAATCTCTACTTTGGAAATATATTTCAGAGTGCTAGGCGAGAGAATGACATGTTCTTTGAATGGCATTGAGTTTGTTGTGGAATATAATTTTTAGACTACACAGAAACCTTAGAAGAAAATGTAAATACTGTGCTATAGATCAAACATATACCTGTAATCTTCCATTACTCAACACTATGCTTTCTCAAATTTGCATTTTACATGCCTTAATATGTTATTTTTGCTCCAATTGTAATTGTCAGCAGAGTAGAATATCTCCAAGCTTTTACTTATTAGCTAACTTAGTTTTACGTTTTTGAGTGCTCAATTGAGAATAAAGATATGCTACTAAATGTATACACGTTGTCAGATCCTTCTGAGCCCAATCTTGTTAATAAACCCATGTCCCTCTCCTCTCCACTGCAGAAATCTCAGATAAAGAGAGGGATAAGAAACGAGCGGAGCTCTCACATTGTCTTTTATCATGCTCAATTTAATTGCTCAGTTAACAATCTGATGACCAAAATTAGAACATGGGCCAATTTGGGTTTAATCTTTTCCCCTCGAAGGCTGTGACCTATTAGACTTCTAATTAGTTCATAAAGAGTCTCTCTAACACAGAGGCATTGCAACTTCACTAGATGACTGTTCAGTTAAAGTACTGTAAAGACACCGGTGGTTCAAATTACCTTTATACAGAGTGTATATGTTCTCTTGTAGGACCAACACTTTGCTAGACAGTTCAAGCAACTTTCTGTATCATGGGAATAAATGTTGTAAAAGGTTCGTATGACCTTCAGTGCTCATAGACCTACAGTTGTGATAACTCCTATCTATCTCTCCACAGCACAATGGCACATACAGTACAGTTGATACTATAGCATTCAGCTAAATCTTCTTTTTTTGATTCAGTTGTAATGGATCATATATTGAACCTTGATCATCCGCATGACTCAAGAGCAGACTAGATATCCTTTAGCTCTAAACAAATCAGTCTTTTGTGGCTGTCCCCACTACACTGTAGCCATAACTGACCTCAAATCTGCCCAAATCACCAGAGCTCTTTCTGTGAACCTCCATGGTGATCGCCCTACAACCCTGCGAGCGTATCCCAGGCCCAGTCCGCTTTTCTGGGGTGACGGTTGCTGCATGACCATGAATGTCTGAATGAATCATACCATGTTTTCAATTTACATCAACTGTGTGTATTATCTAACATCAAACTTTCACTGATTTACAGTATGCTGTCCTAATATGGACACCGTAGCAATATTAAGTATAATATTTTTTGTTGGTTCTGGCTTAGTTGTGCCCTCTAATTGAACAATAAATTCTATGACTATAATTAAATCTCCTAACAATTAAACAACACATTGCCTGTTTTCTCAATAGTCCTACTTTAACCAACAGGTCTCTTTTGAATTGTAAATATGGAGTTACATATTCATTTTCTGCCATTTAAATAATTTACTGATTCGCCTTCAGGACCATGTCTCTCAACAGGGGAAGATAATGGAAATGATTCTGTGACACAGACAATGTTATAGTAAGTGAATTAAACACACTGTTTTCATCTCTGTGAATAACTAACATCTCTCATTGTTTACTCTGGAAAGAAATTCATCTTAAATAGTGCAGGGAGCAACAACTGCCAAAGCGTTTCTCCAAAATGTCTGATCAATCATAAACAGTCGCAAATAGCAATAATGGATGGCGTCGTGGCTGGCGAGACGGTGAGAGAGGATTGGCACGGTAATGCACACGAGCCGTCGTCTACCACCCTGACACTGCCTTATCAGGATGTTAATGCTGGCGGGTGGCCCCCACCAAGTCGAACCGCGTTAGTGGTGGGCCGTATCACATTGAGCCAATTGATCACTTGGTTGAAGGATGACAGCAACCATTCCCCCGGTGTCATCTACTGAGGGAGAAAGCATATCTCAACGCAGGCCACTAAAAGGACAACATATTGCATTTTTAATTGTACATGACAGATGTTATGACTCGGCACACTATCTGTAACACTCCATTTTGAAAAGGGTTATCTTCATATTTTTAACACGTCCTCCTCCATATTGGACACATCAGTCTCCTGCACCAGGAAGGCGAAAGGAAGGTGACAGGAAGACAATTTTGAAAAAAATATAATAAACATTTTAGGAGATGCCATCTCATCGTATCACCTCTGAGGAAGATTAACAATGACACACACTGGAATGCCTGTGGCGAAGAAAGACTCCCTCCCTTCTTCTTTCCCTCACCTCTTCTCTACCTGACAGGGGGAACAAAGAAAAATACCAGAGCTGTAATTTGTTGCATCGGGTGGAGGTGGAGTTCGGTTAAAAAAGACATTGAAGATGAATCTTTGAATAATATATTTGGACCATTCAGTTGTCTTGCTACTTCTATTGTAGTGTACTCTCCACTTATGGCCTTGTTGGAGCCGAACGCGCCGGGGAGGGGGTACCCGTCAGGTATGCTCTCTCTCCGGCGCTCTAGGTCGCAATGTTCCTGTGTCTCAGAGAGATTGACAGGTTTCCCGTGCCTCTGCAAAGGTGTCTGGTCCGCTCCTGATCCCAGGGATTGTCATGTTGGTCGGAGTCCTGCGGCTGGAGCCGCACCAGGCTGATCATTATAGCGTACACCTGTCACCATCGTTACCATCACTCCCTTTGGTTCCTTCCCCAGACATTATTGTTTCAGTTTCATGTCTGTGTATTGTTCGTGTTTCTTGTTTTGTTTTATGTTGCGTTTATTGATTAAAACACTCACTCCCTGAACTTGCTTCCCGACTCTCAGCGCACATTGTTACCACACGTCAATCCACCGAATCATAAAGCATGTAGAAAATGTCTCCAGTTTGGATGATAGAGTACACACTGGTCAAGGTGACTTTTGTTGTGAGCAACAGCAGGTGTGAACCAGTCTCCACAAACATCATGGTCTGGGAGAGAGTTGCATCTGTCCCAATAGTAGCTGTGCATGCTTAAATGTTACTCTTTGGTTTCCAGAAAATACCCATCCAAAACGGCGCGGGGAAGTATCACTCTGTCCCTGTGAATTTACAGAGACATTGCAGCCACATTTAAGTTGTTAAGGTAGCACTCTTTTATCGCTGGACTTTGACGTTGAAGTGGGAAAAGTGATTATGAAATGGAATGCCACCACATAAAGAATTCAGATAAAGATAGAAGAATGTTGTGTAAGAATGTGCCACATAATGGGAACATATGGAAACCAATGCTTTTCTGTTGGTGTGAATGGCGGCTACATCTTCTAAATGTACGAAAAGCAGACATTTATCTGGAGATGTTTTTTTTAGATTAACTACCTTCAAAGTAATGACTCGGGACGTCGGGTTTGATACGAAAGCTTCTTTTAGTAAGAATACTTGTTCACGTTACATTTAACAACTTTGTTTTGGTACAGAGCAATGCAGGTAAGATGCTGTCGGAAAGTCAGCCACAATCCCTTAGCACCTGCACATAATTGGCGAGTTATCTCTCTCATTCCTCTCGCAAGGCATTCTGGAACTGGCAGTCAAAAAGCGTAATTCAATTCAAACCAATACAATTGTAAATGTAAATAACTGTAAATAAATATGTTTAGATACAGCTCAATGAATAAATAAAAACATTAACTCTGTAACACATTAAAGTTACAACAGGTTTAGTTCAATGAAAATAAATGTTGACTGTGTTGTGTACGTTTCAGGTGTATTTGTGTAATGGCTTATGACAGTGGTGTGATCAATCAGTCATGTTTTTCAAACCAATAGTAGGTGAGAACGCTCTCCACATTTCATGGGAGGTCTTTAAATAAAATTCCCTACAGATAAGCACCCCCATTGTGGTTTAACGAGCATTCAGTAAATTTACATAGATTTTAATTAGGCCTCCTCCAGGCAGTGTATAGATAACTCTACTCCCTTCTGTTGTAGGGAGAGGGAGAGGAAGGAGGAAGAGAGAGAGAGATAGGAGATGGATAGAGAGAGGATGGACTGAGGGAGGGGGAGGGAAAGAGGGAGTAAGGGCTGTGGAGTGAGAGAGAGGGAGGGATGGAAAGAACAGAGGAAGGGAGGGCAAGAGAAAGGACACGATGACAGAGGAGAGAGGCTTGGATGAGAGAGAACGAGCAAGATGGGAGAGAGGGATGTGTGGAAGGGAGAGAGAGACATTTTAAGGAGGACAGAAGGGCGCAGATAGAGGTGGAGGTAGGGGAAAGAAATGGAGATTAGAAGGGAAAGAACTAGCAAGAAAGAGGCAGCAAGGAGAGGCACAGACATAGGGATTGAATGTTAGAGGAGAAAGTAGGGAGGGAGAGAGGTAGAAGTCCATAAGGAAACCATGGCTTGGCTACCTTCCTAGTTCTCCATAACTAAGGCAACAATAATCATCATCACTATGATGGTGAACAGGTAGAGCTCCATCCAGACCAACTCTCTCATACCGTATTTCCTGTCTGTTTATGAAGCTCTTTACTCCAGCTGGCAGTATTTAAAAGGTAATGATTTGTAAGGTTAACCTTGGGCTGGCTCCACAGACCACTACTGTATATATCCTCCTTTGCTGTGAATGAGGAGAATCAATAAGGATGTTATAAAGGTGATGAGTGCTGTATCAGCTGAAGGCCAAAAATATTAACTGTGTGTGTGTGTGTGCTGGCCTGCGTGCAAAACAAGCTCTCACTGTCTCACTGCAGAATCTAAAAAACATCCAACTTTGAGGTTGCTCCAACCATCAAATTTAGAAGTGTTTTTGTTTTTCCTGCTGCTCAGTATCGTTCCATTTCACCAAACGTTGCATTTCTAAGTTAAGGGTTAAGTTTAGGCACTCATTCTGAATGGTTAAGGTAAGGGTTAAGTTTAGGCACTCATTCTGAATGGTTAAGGTAAGGGTTAAGGTATGGGATAGGGTTCAAACAAAACAATTAAAACCAGTGTCCACGACTGGCATCGAACACGCATGGTATCCCATGACTCTGGATCCGAAGGTTGTGTGTTCGATGCTGGTTATGGACATTGGTTAAACTTAATGTTTGAACCCTATCCCAAACCGTAACCCATGGGATTACACCCATCCACCACCCGGTCCACTGCTGTGTATGTGTGTGTGTGTATGTATGTGAGACCATTGGGGAAAATTGTTAAAGCTGCACAGTGTGTTACATTTTAATGGGATATCTCCCAACATTTCCCTTACCATCTAATCCGGCGTAAACATGCTACCTAACAGACCTTTTAAAATCCAGCATTCCCCCTTGTTTTATCAGAGTTTAGGCGTAGTGCTACAAGCTCATGCAGCATCTCTCACACACACAAATGTACTCTATGTACACACACATACAGACACTTTTTTATCTCACTATTTGTTCATTAGTTTACCATTGTTTTACCAGGTAAGTTGACTGAGAACACATTCTCATTTACAGCAACAACCTGAGGAATAGGTACAGGGGAGAGGGGGAATGAATGAGCCAATTGGAAGCTATAAGTAATTGTGTGGGGGCCATTTGAAAAAGCGCTTAGTAAATGCACTTACCACCAGCTCTAAAGCATACATGTCAGTCAAGGAAAATCATGACAGGAAAAGGGATCCTGTTTTCCAACCACAGGCGACATAAAACACACGTGGCGCACACACCACTAGGGTAGAACCATCAAACCTCTCCATTTGTGGAGTGTGTGTGCCCTGATAGAGCCATCAAACATCTCCCTTTCTCATTAACAGGCCTCTCCCTCCACTTGATGTAGTAATTGCTTGGCCGCTGACACATTACTAAAAGGCTGGGGGCCTTAATCACTTTTGGATAAAGATCAACGTTTCGTTTGGCTGCCATCTGCACTTACATTTGTCTCTGCTGCATTTGAGGATCTCTGTCTGTCTGTGCTGTCTGTGCTGTTCCTGGGGCTTAAGAGTAGAGTGGACCTGATCAGTAGGGTGGTTATGGGGCGTATACAGTGTAGCTACGTTGTGTGGAATCAAGTAGAACAGGTACTGAAGTCTTTGAATGAGAAGAATCGTTGTGTAACCAGGCAGAAGTCTCATTAACATACACCTATACAGGTGTCTCAAGAAAAATATACACTAAAATATCAATGGAAATCAAATTTATCAACCCATGGAGGTCTGGATTTGGAGTGACACTCAAAATTAAAGTGGAAAACCACACTACAGGCTGATCCAACTTTGATGTAATGTCCTTAAAACAAGTCAAAATGAGGCTCAGTAGTGTGTGTGGCCTCCACGTGCCTGTATGACCTCCCTACAATGCCTGGGCATGCTCCTGATGAGGTGGCGAATGGTCTCCTGTGGGATCTCCTCCCAGACCTGGACTAAAGCATCCGCCAACTCCTGGACAGTCTGTGGTGCAACGTGGCGTTGGTGGATGGAGCGAGACATGATGTCCCAGATGTGCTCAATTGGATTCAGGTCTGGGGAACGGGCGGGCCAGTCCATAGCATCAATGCTTTCCTCTTGCAGGAACTGCTGACACACTCCAGCCACATGAGGTCTAGTATTGTCTTGCATTAGGAGGAACCCAGGGCCAACTGCACCAGCATATGGTCTCACAAGGGGTCTGAAGATCTCATCTCGGTACCTAATGGCAGTCAGGCTACCTCTGGCGAGCACATGGAGGGCTGTGCGGCCCCGCAAAGAAATGCCACCCCACACCATGACTGACCAACCGCCAAACCGGTCATGCTGGAGGATGTTGCAGGCAGCAGAAGGTTCTCCACAGAGTCTCCAGACTCTGTCACGTCTGTCACATGTGCTCAGTGTGAACCTGCTTTCATCTGTGAAGAGCACAGGGCGCCAGTGGCGAATTTGCCAATCTTGGTGTTCTCTGGCAAATGCCAAACGTCCTGCACGGTGTTGGGCTGTAAGCACAACCCCCACCTGTGGACGTCGGGCCCTCATACCACCCTCATGGAGTCCATTTCTGACCGTTTGAGCAGACACATGCACATTTGCATGTCAACTAATTTTCCCCACACTAGATTTAAGTTTTAATGATTATTCTTTGACATGTGAGATGTTAAATAACACAGATTCTGTATGGTTCATTCAACCATGAACACTGTCGTCACATGCAGCGCCAGTTATCCACAAGTAGACAGACATTCTGAGGCGAATTTTATTAGCCAGGCTTCTCCGCCACGCCATACTGATTCAACACTCCTGAGGGACTAGATATTCATTCAGTATTCACTATGGAAAAGCATATTTAATTTAGTGTACTTGTTACCGGGCCACATAGCATTGACCCCGGCGATAGACACCAGCAATTCGCAGGGCTAATACAATTAAACTTCTGACTGGCTTGAAGGAGTGATTAACTGTACTTTCAAAGTCATTAGCAACGCATCATTAGCACGCTGCAGAGCTAAATCAGCATTTCAATTTGCGTTTGGCACCTTGAATTGGTCTTTGTGGATATGGGACATAAAATATTTTGCGAAGCAACACGGGCATTCGGAGTGTAACGCCGCTGATATTTCCTTCCAATCATTGCCAATTGGGGGTTTTGAAGAGGGGAGAGTGTACTTAAATGGGCGCCTAGTGAAACAAAAAAGATTGGCATTGTGCAAACCAACTTGACAACATGTTACAAGGACTTGCTGAAAGTTCAGCATTTTTCGCAACCGCCCCACATTTAATGTTTTCACTGTTTGTATTCCGTTTGTGGTTGAGCGAGCAGGGCATTCTCAGGGACATGATTAAGATGTTCATGAGGGTGATACAAGCTGACAGGGCAAAAGTATTCTCTGGGATTTCAGCTGGTGCCCCAGTTATACGATGTGAATTTTCAATTCATGCTGTCATGGAGGGGGACTGCTCCCTGTCTGTGTGGTGCCACCCCCTGGAAAAGAAGAGCAAGCTTGTCTGACAACATCAGACCCCTGCAGGAACCTCCACACACACATACACACTCTTAAGCAAGAACATGCAAGCGAACACACACAATTCCAACTGTCCAAGAAAAACTCAGTTTTGCTTTGCATTTTACAAGCATGGCATGAATCCAATTGTCTTCTTGCATGTTATTCTTCTTCTCTCCCTCTCCTTTCAGTGCAATCTTGCTTGGCCCAAACCATCTGCTCACAGTCTTAGAAAGAGGAGATGTGCCCTGGGGTGGTGGCACTATCTCTCAGAGAGAACCATCAGTGGCTCCCTAGTGTAATGAACACGAGGGGAGACAGAGCTGGTTTCAAGCGCAGGGAGCAGTAGGTGTTTATTGAAAGGACCACAGGAGGAGGCAAGTAGCTGGGTCCAGGGCCAGGGAAAAGTTCATACACAGGGGGTCCAAAAGGGCAACAGTACAGGCAGGGAAAAGGCTAGTAATGTAGTCCGGGAGATCAGGCAATAGGTAGATAACAGAAACTCTGATAGGCTAAAATACAGGCAGGGAATAGGCAACATTCGTCATTAGTGAGGCAGTCAATAACTATCATACACGGGAGGAGTAAATCACGGGAAAAACAGAGCTCTGAAAGACATGCGTCACAAAACAAACAATACCTCACCGTGATGGGGTGCAAAGAACTGAGGTCCAGGCCAGTCCTTGGGGATCTTAAGGGCCAGCCAAGCTAGTGAAGCCAATCCTGGAGCCTGTACACATGGACCACAGAGGTCAAGTCTAACAACTGGTGTTGGCTTTATTCCTTTCGCCCTCCTGAGTTCCATATTCCTGATGTATCTCTCTAAATGTAGTCAGGCAAGATGAAGAGAGACAGCTAGCAAATCACCTTACAGCGAAGTGACTCAAGTCAGGCTTGTCGGTTCGCTTTAAGGTAGCATACGCTTGGTGCAAAGGGGCGGACGCTAACAAGACACAAGCATGCAAATAAAAAAGCCAGATTCTATTTGGTTTGTAGCATTAGAAAACAAAGCAACTGCTGTGAAAATAGCATTTATTATGTTTCATGTTTTTATATTTAACCTCTACGGGATCGGTGTAATACATTATGGCCTTTCTCTTGAATATCAAATATGATAAAATAACGCATTATACTGGTGATAATGTCAATCGCTAATGACGTTGTGACCATATGAGTGTTGTGGCATTTATATAAAGACAGTGTTGTTTCACCAGTATAACTCTGTTTGTTTGTTTCTTCTGTAGATGCCATATGTGCTCTGGTTGTATCAATAGCCTACCAATCAGGGGAGCATACACTGAATCCCAAATCAGCCCCTTGGACCTTTCTACCCACTAGTCTCTCCTGTATAGATGTAAAATAGGTTTAAGCAGAATTTTTATAACTTTTTAACAATTTGCCTTCTAATAGGCTGGGGGGAATTTTGGCCGTACTGCTTGCACCTACATATGTAGGATATTAATTTGAGGCAGTTTGATACAGCAGGAAAATAATCCTGCAGCAACAGGAATGTGAATTATTATATGGATTATAAATATATATTTTTCATAAGGAAAAAAGTCTAGTTTGAATTTTCAAAATGGAAATGGCAAACTTCATAAGACTTTTTAAATATCAAATACCCTACAAGTTAAACATTTCCTACAGGAGTGCCTAGAGAGGAGGTATAAGGGTTGATTTGGGATTCAGTGATAGTGTTTTTTTAAAGTCTGAAGTGACATCTGAGTTTTCTGGTCCTCTGTTTTGATATCAAATCTGACCTTTGGGTCTCTAGAATATGGTCGGCCATCTTGGTCTGTGATTCACCCGTTACCCTGTTCAGTGGGTTATCAAAGACCCCCTTCCCTCCTCTCTCTCTCTTTCCCGCTCTGCAAACCGCTCAGATGAAAGCTATCAGAACAGAGAGACTGACAGAAGGATTGTGCTTGTCAGGGGCCTGGCAGCACTGAGGGATCAAGAGCGAGAGGGTTCAAAGTGGGCATACAGGCTGGCAAAGTGCCTCTTGACTAGTGTGGTGTTAGAGACAGAGCCGAAGGGACAATCATAACATTCCAATATATCAACAAACACCGGTTATTGGTGTTTATACTGCTTTTTATAGTTTTTTAATGGAATATTTAGGTTGGTGTTCTTCTAAGGGAATATAGATTAGTTTGTCCAGTCTGTCTTGTCTTCTGAGAAAATAACCTGTGGTGTTCTTAAACATTTATTATCTAATAGATTTGATTTATTTAAAGGCTTATTACATACTTATAAACACGTGTGTTTTGTTTTCCAGGTGATCCTGATTCTGACCAAACTCAACGACTTTCACCTGGGGAGTGTTACAGAGAGCACCTTGTGGAGGTAAGACAGTTATCTTTCTTCATATCTCCTTCTGTCTCACTTCCTCTCTCCCTCTTTCCTTCCCTCCCGTGACAGGTACTCAGATTCATCATAGGAACAATAGTGCAGTCTCTCTCCACCCTCTTTCTGTTCTACTCTCTCTCTCTCTTCCATCTTTCTCTCTCCCTGCGCCTTCTCTCTTTCTCTCTCCCTCGTTGCTTTGAACAAGACTGCTGGACACAAAGCAGAATTGCACTACTGGGCATTGGGCAGGGTGCCCAGGTGAACGAAGACTTGTCTCTACTCTTTGAAGATATAAGCCATAACCACCATCAATATATTTTAGTACTGAACAGGTTGTCTTCATTCATGACTTTGGTTGCCGTTTTTCTTGTCGTTTTGCTAGTGGTGACTATAGTAGTGGCACAGCAAGAGCGTACGGTCCTTTCAGGCAATTTCGTGTGTCAACACATTCAAAGTTTAATGATTCTTGTAAGATTATATTGAGGCGGCTCCTGCGTGTGTTTGTGGAACCTGTTGCGTGAGTCAGGGTGACGACAAGGGAGAGAGAGAAAGAGAGAGATAGGGAGATGATACAATGAACAGGCTTTCCTAATTTAATGTTCTGTGTTTTTTTTATTCCAAGAGCTACATTTAATGAAAACTATAAAACCATTGCTTCTTTTCCATGTGTTTTCAGTACAGCATTTGTTTTCCATTGGGTAACAAGGGAGGATTCAATCTTCATCTTTTTTTTTGTTCTGTTCAATTCACATTTGGATTATTGTTTGTTACATATAATACTGCACCATGTTTAACTCCAGTAATTGAGATTGTTTAGATCGCCACATACAGATAGAGTGTTGAAGCTGGCAATGGGATTTCAAGCTTAATATCTCTCTTCAGAGCACAAAACTAATCCACCTTTCATGTTTGAGGAGGTTTTCAGAGAGAAGTTCTGACTAAAATAAGTCTGACAATGACAACTGTTGTGTCTGGTTTTTCTGGTTTTTCCTTGAGGCTAGAGAAAGAAAGCTGGTTTACTCTTTGAATATCTGCGAAGATTAGCAATGTCCTTTAAATGGTCCTGGTACTGTTGAATGTCAAGGTATGAGTCAGTTACTGGGAAATCAAAGTGACAAAATCTTTCAAAATAGATATCCAGTATCCAACCTAAGACATTATTTAATCTCAAAGCTCATTTTAATTAGTTATAGAGCCGAGAAAAGTCTGCTACTATGAGTCAGTCTCCAAAAAAAATCTAAAATGAATTGTCTTAGAAAATAGATATTTCAAAATCTAACAAAATACATCATCCAACAGTGAAGCTCTTCAAAATGAGTTACAGGGCAGGAAAAAGGATAAGAAATCCAGGTGTTTTCTCAGCATTTGAAGTCAGGTGTTGTCATTAAGAGGAGTAAATGGTGTTAGGAAAACATTGACATCCCAAAGCCTCTGAGATGTGCCCTGGCATTCATTCAGCCGAGTCATGTCCCTCCACTGTGAGAACGCAGTTAGAGCAGTAACCCACCCGTTGTATGGGACCTCACCTTCTTGGCTGGGTTGCTGATACAACACTGTGATGGTTGCCACAGTGCTGGGATTCCGTATAATCAAAACAAGAGCACAAAAGATCATATTCGACTTTGTTCAAATGAGACTTGGTGGGACCGAGAGAGAGGGAGGTTGAGAGAAAACATGTAGAAACATAGAGTTGGAGAAAGATCAGTCTAAATACTAGTCAGAAGCTTCCAGAACATGTTAGTTCATACCCATAAACTTTGCTCTGTTCCTCTCTGTCATTAATATTAATTGTTAATTGAGATCCCAGCTCCGGAGAGACCGTTAGAATCTGTTTATACCACCGTGTCCATGCTGTTGGCCCAAATGGCAGGACAGATGCTGACTTTTCAATAAAGGTCAAGACACCCGCCAACGCCTTCAAGTATCTGAAAGTCAGCCTGTCAATTTTATTGAACGCCCTGACCTTAAACTACGGAAGGAGATCATTGATACCTGTGAATAATCTTCAAAAGAGCGGTCCCATATCTCAATGGGATGATTCAGGGATGTGAGCGAAATGAAGCCAGACTGTTTACAGTGTAATCTTAACAATGACAATTGAACTCTTGCAGCACTACTTTCTTCAAAGTTATTCAGATCTGCCTCCTCTCTTCATCTAAATATCTTAACTTGGCGGTTGAGCAGTTTATTGCTCATTAATTATTCAGTCTTATCAAATAGGTACACAGGTATGGAAACACAGAAGCGTTTGATAAGCATTTTGCGATGATTTGCATGTAAAGCGCCCAAGTGGGACATTTCATTAGCATGTGATCAATGGGGAATTTGCTTTGGTGTACCCTTTTCAACTTTTGTGTAGGTGGCCAAAAAATGATCTCCCATACTGCAGATCTTAGTTCCTAAGGGCATTTATACAATGCTTACTGAAGAAACTCGCAGTATGCACCTTGTCACTTAATCGCTCAGTCGAAGGTCTGGATGGAATTCAGAAAAGTTATGTCTTCGGCTCTGCTACCGCAGCAGAGCAATGTGAGGTAAAATTGCAGCCTACAGATGCCTGGATGCTAGTTGCTGAAACTTCTTAAAGATGAGCCTTGTCTGTATGTATCCGACTTCACACATGATATCCCTGACTCCACTCCAACTCAACAGGACCAGCATATTGTACACATAGAGGCTGCAAAAAACACAACACACTCAATTTCGCTAGACAGAAATGTAACTCGTAGCTTTTGACTGTTCAATGCAACATAACTTCTAGGAAAAATGTATTCTTCTTACACAACATTATTTTAACTTCCACGCAACAGGACCGGTATGTTGTACAGAGGTTTTGAAAATGCAACACTCTTAACATAACATAACCCCAACATAACAATGTATCTTTATTAACACACCTTTTCACACCAAATGATGCATTTGAGCTGAATTATTTTCATCTAATTGACCTCATCCTTGCCTCGAGTGCAATTGTTCCTCCATCTGATAATGCAAGCATGCTCCTCGCTCCTCTTCCTTCTCCTGTCACGCGGGACTAGGTGTGTGAGGTAGGAATCAGGCGCAGAGAGCAGAGAGTTCCAAGGGAGAAGTGCACTTTAATGTGTCACCAACATACAATGCCCAAACACAGGGCGCGAAATTAACGGACCAACCCAAAACACAGGGTACCCAGTCCGGAGCACGAACACACCCAACACGTAACACTAGAATAATCCTGCACAAAACAAGGGCGGGTTTGCTAGCCTTAAATAAGGACGCCCATCAGCAAAATATAATAGGACACAGGTGCAACTAATAAGACAAAACATACAGAAAAAGGAAAAGGGATCGGTGGCGGCTAGTAGGTGACGACGGCCGCGAGCACCGCCCGAAAAGGCAGGGGGCAGTGGATCTCCATCCCCTTATTAGATTTTTGATTGTGGTATTAATAATGTGCTGTATGGTGAAGTCATATGATGACAACTGACAGGAATTAGTGTTAATAAAGTAACATTATGCAATATTCCAATGATCTGAAATGGGATTGCACCGTACAAGTGGATGTCGAATGCAATGGATATCGAGTCTGGTAATTATTTCATGTTGTGAGAATCGTTAAGTGGTATTGTTAGGTGAGAAGGTTAGAGTAATTGCGTAACTAGAAAGTAATTCTACTGTATAATATAACATACTGTATTTTATGGTCATTTGTATAAATGAGTCTGTTGTGGTAGTAACGTTATCATTTCATACTTATCTATGAATACTTTCCCAATTGAAATGTATCATAGTTCAAAGTTCAACATATTGTTACACTCTCCTGTTGTGGATTGTTGCATTTCCATTCAGTCCCTAAATTATTAAAGAAAGAAAACCATTAAAAATGACTGAATAGGCAGCTATCAGATATGTCCAATAAGAAAAGGTACAGTTGAAGTCGGAAGTTTACATACACTTAGGTTGGAGTCATTAAAACTCATTTTTCAACCACTCCACAAATTTCTGGTTAACCACTATAGTTTTGGCAAGTCAGCAAGTCGGTTGGGACATCTACTTTGCTCATGACAAGTCATTTTTCCAACAATTGTTTACAGATTATTTCACTGTATCACAATTCCAGTGGGTCAGAAGTTTACATACACCAAGTTGACTGTGCCTTTAAACAGCTTGAAAAATTCCAGAAAATTATAGCTTTAGATGATTCTGATAATTGACATAATTTTTGTCAATTGGAGGTGTACCTGTGAATGTACTTCAAGGCCTACCTTCAAACTCAGTGCCTCTTTGCTTGACATCGTGGGAAAATCAACAGAAATCAGTCAAGACCTCAGAAGAAAAATTGTAGACCTCCATACGTCTGGTTCATCCTTGGGAGCAATTTCCATACGCCTGAAGGTACCATGTTCATCTGTACAAACAATAGTACAAAGTATAAACACCATGGGATCACGTAGCCGTCATACCACTCAGGAAGGAGACGCTTTCTGTCTCCGAGAGATGAACGTACTTTGGTGCGAAATGTGCATGTCAATCCCAGAACAGCAGCAAAGGACCTTGTGAAGATGCTGGATGCAACAGGTACAAAAGTATCTATATCTACAGTAAAATGAGTCCTATATCGACATAATATATGTCGAATAAGGCCATTCAGCAAGGAAGAAGCCACTGCTCCAAAGCCACCATAAAAAAAGCCAGACTACAGTTTGAAACTGCACATAGGGACAAAGACTGTACTTTTTGGAGAAATGTCCTCTGGTCTGATGAAACAAAAATAGAACTGTTTGGCCATAATGACCAATATGTTTGGAGGAAAAAGGGGTGGCTTGCAAGCCAAAGAACACCATCCCAACTGTGAAGCACGGGGATGGCAGCATCATGTTGTGGGGGTGCTTTGCTGCAGGAGGGACTTGTGCACTTCACAAAACAGATGGCATCATGAGGAAGGAAAATTATGTGGATATATTGAAGAAACATCTCAAGACATCAGTCAGTAAGTTAAAGCTTGGTCGCAAATGGGTCTTCCAAACGGACAATGACCCCAAGCATATCCTCAAGCAAAGCTGTGGCAAAATGGCTTAAGGACAACAAAGTCAAGGTATTGGAGTGGCCATCACAAAGCCCTGACCTCAATCCTATAGAAAATGTGTGGGCAGAACTGAAAAAGCGTGTGCGATGCAGGGAGGCCTACAAACCTGATTCAGCTCTGTCAGGAGGAATGGGCCAAAATTCACCCAACTTATTGTGGGAAGCTTGTGGAAGGCTACCCAAAACATTTAACCCAAGTTATACAATTTAAAGGCAATGCTACCAAATACTTATTGAGAGTATGCAAACTTCTGACCCACTGGGAATGTAATGAAAGAAATGGAAGCTGAAATAAATAATTATCTCTACTATTATTCTGACATTTCGCATTCATAAAATAAAGTGGTGTTCCTAACTGACCTAATACATGGAATTTTTACTAGGATTAAATGTCAGGTATTGTGAAAAAGCGAGTGTAAATGTATTTTGCTTAGGTGTATGTAAACTTCCGACTTCAACTGTAGCTACGTGGAAGTCAGAAAGCATCAGTGCCATGGTGAAAGGTATACACTGCGTTCGGAAAGCATTCAGACCCCTTGACTTTTTTTGTTAAGTTACAGCCTTCTAAAATGGATGATTATATATATTTTGAATTTTTTATCTACACACCATAAAACATAAAGACAAAGTGAAAACATTTTTTTATGCAAGTATTCAGACCCTTTGCTATGAGACTCAAAATTGAACTCAGATGCATCTTTAACTATTTATCATCCTTGAGAGTTTTCTGCAACTTGAGTCCACTTGAGTCCACTTGCGTTAAATTCAATTGATTGGACATGATTTGGAAAGGCACACACCTATCTATAGAAGGTCCCACAGTTACAGTGCATGTCAGATCAAAAACTAAGCCTATGAGGTCGAAGGAATTCTACTTAGAGCCCCGAGACAGGACATTCTCTATGCACAGATCTGGAGAAGGGTAGGTCCCCTAGAGCTGGCCGCCCGGCCAAACTGAGCAATCTGGGGGGAGGTGACCAAGAACCCTATGGTTACTCTGACAGAGCTCTAAAGTTACTTTGTGGAGATGGGAGAACCTTCCAGAAGTACAACCATCTCTGCAGCACACCAATCTGGCCTTTATGATACGTGGCCAGATGGAAGCTGTTTTTCAGTAAAAGGCACATGACAGCCCGCTTGGAATTTGCCAAAAGGCACCTAAATGACTCTCAGACTATGAGAAACAAGATTCTCTGGCATCACGTCTGGAGGATGCCTGGCACCATCCCTACGGTGAAGCGTGGGCTGGCAGCATCATGCTATGGGGATGTTTTTCAGCAGCAGGGACTGGGAGACTAGTCAGTATTGAGGGAAAGATGAACAGAGCAATGTACAGAGAGATCCTTGATGAAAATCTGTTCCACAGCCCTCAGGACCTCTGATTGGGGCACAGGTTCACCTTCCAACAGGACAATGGGCCTAAGCAAACATCCAAGAAAACAAAGGAGTGGTCTGATCGAACATCTCTGGAGAGACCTGAAAATAGCTGTGCAGCGACTCTCCCCGTCCAACGTGTAAGTGCTTGAGAGGATCTACAGAGAAGAATGGGAGAAACTCCCCAAATGCAGGTGTACCATGCTTGTAACATCATACCCAAGAAGACTTGAGGCTGAGTAAAGGGTCTGGATACTTTTTATATTTAAGTGTATTATTGTGAATAAATGTGTGTAGATTAAAATATATTTTAGAATAAGGCTGTAATGTAACAAAATGTGGAAAAAGTTAAGTGGTCCGAATACTTTCCGAATGCACTGTACCCTGAGGAAAATCTTTGGCTGGCTAGACACACAGGTCTTCTGAAGGTAACGTCTAGTGAGTTGGAGAGGAGATGATTGCCCTGCAGTCACGCAGTGGCACAGAGAGAGAGAGACAAGAAACGGAAAGACAGAAAGACAGAAAGAGAAAGGCTGATTGGGCCATCCCTTCCATCTCTGCCTTGCCATTTACACCCTCCTGACCCCAATCCTCACTCCCAATGGGCCATCATGGGGTCAGGCAGGGGTGAGGAGTGACATTGTTTCAAATGACATCATTTTGCAGAGTGATGTAACAGGTCAGTGCCTATATATAAAATGAGTCCTGTGTTCGGTAGAGAAGGGGACCTAGCTTATATCTCTGACCTTTTACAATTGGACTTTTACATTAACTCAAAAACCCCAGAGGCGCTATAGAACTTTTTATTGGAATCTAATCAAATCAAAGTTAATTTGTCACGCCAAATACAACAGTGAAAGGCTTACTTACAGGCTCTAACCAATAGTGTAAAAAAAGGTATTAGGTGAACAATAGGTAAGTAAAGAAATAAAACCAGTAAAAAGACAGTGAAAAACAGTAGCGAGGCTATATACAGTAGCAAGGCTACATACAGTAGCGAGGCTACATACAGTAGCCAGGCTACATGCAGTAGCGAGGCTATATGCAGTAGCGAGGCTATATACAGTAGCGAGGCTACATACAGTAGCGAGGCTACATACAGTAGCGGGGCTATATACAGTAGCGAGGCTATATGCAGTAGCGAGGCTATATACAGTAGCGAGGCTATATGCAGTAGCGAGGCTATATGCAGTAGCGAGGCTACATACAGACACCGGTTAGTCAGGCTGATTGAGGTAGTATGTACATATGGTGAAAATGACTATGCATATATGATGAACAGAGAGTAGCAGTAGCATAAAGAGGGGTTGGCGGGTGGTGGGTGGCGGGACACAATGCAGATAGCCCAGTTAGCCAATGTGCGGGAGCACTGGTTGGTCGGGCCAATTGAGGTACTATGTACACATGTACATGAATGTATATTTAAAGTGATAAACAGAGTAGCAGCAGCGTAAAAGAGGGGTTTGGGGGGGGGGGGGGGGCGCACACAATGCAAGTAGTCTGGGTAGCCATTTGATTACCTGTTCAGGAGTCTTATGGCTTGGGGGTA
Organism: Oncorhynchus nerka; assembly: GCF_034236695.1. NCBI lineage: Eukaryota > Metazoa > Chordata > Actinopteri > Salmoniformes > Salmonidae > Oncorhynchus > Oncorhynchus nerka. The sequence goes on from NC_088410.1 coordinate 31,608,090, forward strand.
AAATCTGTTGAGAAGCCTTTTTGTCCTAGACTTAGCACTCCGGCACCGCTTGCCATGCGGTAGTAGAGAGAACAGCCTTTGACTGGGGTGGCTGGGGTCTTTGACAATTTTTAAGGCCTTCCTCTGACACCGCCTGGTGTAGAGGTCCTGGATGGCAGGCAGCTAAGTCCCAGTGATGTACTGGGCCATACACACTACCCTCAAGTAGGAAGTCAACAAAACAGACTGACATCTGATTTTGACAGTCATATACATGTCTGATGGTATAGGTTTTCAGAACAATTCTCGTATTTTGTAGAATATCTTTGTTTATCATGTTGTGTTATTGTCATGGCGCATACAGTAAATTCCATAACAGAGCAGCTCAATCTAGATTATTCATGAGCAGATGTCATACTGGACTCGGCTCAAAACAAAGGATTTGCCAACATAGTCCTTTGCGTCAACAGATAGGCTTTAGTCCATGGCATTGTAACGATTTGAAAGAATCCCTTGATACATCTACATCTTCCGTTTTATGAAAGACTATATAGGGTTTCTATTCATTTCAATGGGCACGTCCTTCCGCCCTCCCATTTCCTGGGTTCTGATACTTTAAATCACTCGTTCTATTATAGAAGAGGTCATTTATGTAGCTCCTATCTCACAATATATACATTCAAACCTTTTTAATTACATACTCTTGGGTTTCACACCCATATCCTGAAGCACACTCTAATTGACTTTGTCATAACAGTAAATGGTTGGATTTCATCACCAGCTCTGTCAGCAGGCATACAGTGGGGCAAAAAAGTATTTAGTCAGCCACCAATTGTGCAAGTTCTCCCACTTAAAAAGATGAGAGAGGCCTATAAGAGAGGCCTATAATTCATCACAGGTACACTTCAACTATGACAGACAAAATGAGAAGAAGAAAAATCCAGAAAATCACATTGTACGATTTTTTATGAATTTATTTGCAAAATTATGGTGGAAAATAAGTATTTGGTCACCTACAAACAAGCAGGATTTCTGGCTCTCACAGACCTGTAACTTTTCTTTAACCTCTAGCGTCGAGCAATCCCCTATCCGGGAGCGTAATCATAGCCTCAAGCTCATTACCATAACGTAACGTTTCCTATTCATGAAAATCGCAAATGAAATGAAATAAATATATTGAAAAACAAGCTTAGCCTTTTGTTAACAACACTGTCATCTCAGATTTTCAAAATATGCTTTAACCAAAGCTACACAAGCATTTGTGTAAGAGTATTGATAGCCTAGCATAGCATTAAGCCTAGCATTCAGCAGGCAACATTTTCACAAAAACAAGAAAAGCATTCAAATAAAATAATTGACCTTTGAAGAACTTCGGATGTTTTCAATGACGAGACTCCCAGTTAGATAGCAAATGTAAATTCTTTCCAAAAATATTATTTGTGTAAGAGAAATAGCTCCGTTTTGTTCATCACGTTTGGCTAAGAAAAAAAAAACGAAAATGCAGTCACTTACAACTTTTTTCCAAATTAGCTCCATAATATCGACAGAAACATGGCAAACGTTGTTTAGAATCAATCCTCAAGGTGTTTTTCACATATCTATTCGATAATCTATCAGTGGTGGCAGCTGGCTTCTCATCAGAAGAAAACAGAAAAATACTGCAGCTGGAGATTACGCAATAATTGCGACGGAGGACACCAAGCGACCACCTGGTAAATGTAGTCTCTTATGGTCAATCTTCCAATGATATGCCTACAAATACGTCACAATGCTGCAGACACCTTGGGGAAAACGTGGAAAAGGTAAGCTGACTCCTAGCTCCTCCACAGCCATATAAGGAGTCATTGCCATGAGGCGGTTTCAAAAAATGCGGCACTTCCTGATTGTATTTTTATCTGGGTTTTTTCTGTAACAACAGTTCTGTGGCACTCACATACAATATCTTTGCAGTTTTCTTTCCAAAGCTGTCAATTAAATGCATAGTCGAGCATCTTTTAGTGACAAAATATATTGTTTAAAACGGGAATGTTTTTCATCCAAAAATTAAAAGAGCGCCCCCTATATCGAAGAAGAGGCTCCTCTGTCCTCCACTCGTTACCTGTATTAATGGCACCTGTTTGAACTTGTTATTAGTATAAAAGACACCTGTCCACAACCTCAAACAGTCACTATGGCCCAGACCAAAGAGCTGTCAAAAGACACCAGAAACAAACTTGTAGACCTGCACCAGGCTGGGAAGACTGAATCTGCAATAGGTAAGCAGCTTGGTTTGAGGAAATCAACTGTGGGAGCAATTATTAGGAAATGGAAGACATACAAGACCACTGATAATCACCCTCGATCTGGGGCTCCACGCAAGATCTCACCCCATGGGGTCAAAATGATCACAAGAACGGTGAGCAGAAATCCCAGAACCACACGGGGGGACCTAGTGAATGACTTGCAGAGAGCTGGGACCAAAGTAACAAAGCCTACCATCAGTATCACACTACGCCGCCAGGGACTCAAATTCTGCAGTGCCAGACATGTCCCCCTGCTTAAGCCAGTACATGTCCAGGTCCTTCTGAGGTTTGCTAGAGAGCATTTGGGTGATCCAGAAGAAGATTGGGAGAATGTCATATGGTCAGATGAAACCAAAATATAAGTTTTTGGTAAAAACTCAACTCATCATGTTTGGAGCACAAAGAATGCTGAGTTGCATCCAAAGAACACCATACCCACTGTGAAGCATGGGGGTGGAAACATCATGCTTTGGGGCTGTTTTTCTGCAAAGGGACCAAGACGACTGATCCGTGTAAAGGAAAGAATGAATGGGGCCATGTATCGTGAGATTTTGAGTGAAAACCTCCTTCCATCATTCATTGAAGATGAAACGTGGCTGGGTCTTTCAGCCACATCCCAAACACACCATCCGGGCAACGAAGGAGTGGCTTCGTAAGAAGCATTTCAAGGTCCTGGAGTGGCCTAGTCGGTCTCCAGATCTCAACCCCATAGAAAATCTTTGGACAGGGTTGAAAGTCCGTGTTGCCCAGCAACAGCCCCAAAATATCACTGCTCTAGAGGAGATCTGCATGGAGGAATGGGCCAAAATACCAGCAACAGTGTGTGAAAACCTTGTGAAGACTTACAGAAAACGTTTGACCTCTGTCATTGCCAACAAAGGGTATATAACAAAGTATTGAGATAAACTTTTGTTATTGACCAAATACTTATTTTCCACCACAATTTGCAAATAAATTCATTAAAAATCCTACAATGTGATTTTGTCTGTCATAGTTGAAGTGTACCTATGACAAAAATTACAGGCCTCTCTCATATTTTTAAGTGGGAGAACTTGCACAATTGGTGGCTGACTAAATACTTTTTTGCCCCACTGTATATTACGGGTTTTCATCACAATTGAGACAGACGAGCAGCTCCCATTTGAATCCGCCGCTCTCGTCACCACGTGTCAGTTATACAGGCAAAATAATTTATCTTGAGCACAAATGCTAGACTAATTCTTTGTTTTTTCGTGCAGCACAGAAGTTGACATTCGATTTATACGACCCTCTACCTCGTTGATGAGATACTAGTTAATTTTTTATTTTTTATAACTCACTGGACTGGTCATGAATCCAAATTGGAAATGTGGACTTTGTCATTGGTCCAAGGATGTTCTTATTTATTTATTTGACCTTTATTCAACCAGGTAAGCCAGTTGAGAACAAGATCTCATTTACAACTGTGACCTGGCCAAGACAAAGCAAAGCAGTGGGACAAAAAACAGTTGTGTTTTTATATTTTTTTATTGTGTTATTGTCTGTACGATTGTTTATCCCAAGTTACACATGGGAAAAACAATTGTACAGTCGATAACACAATAGAAAAATCGGTATACAGTGTGTGCAAATTCAGTAAGGAGGTACGCTGGCTACGTCCCTCCCGTCTTCAAGAGAGCGAGAGTTGCACCCCTTCTGAAAAAACCTACACTCGATCCCACCGATGTCAACAACTACAGACCAGTATCCCTTCTTTCTTTTCTCTCCAAAACTCTTGAACGTGCCGTCCTTGGCCAGCTCTCCCGCTATCTCTCTCAGAATGACCTTCTTGATCCAAATCAGTCAGGTTTCAAGACTAGTCATTCAACTGAGACTGCTCTTCTCTGTATCACGGAGGCGCTCCGCACTGCTAAAGCTAACTCTCTCTCCTCTGCTCTCATCCTTCTAGACCTATCGGCTGCCTTCGATACTGTGAACCATCAGATCCTCCTCTCCACCCTCTCCGAGTTGGGCATCTCCGGCGCGGCCCACGCTTGGATTGCGTCCTACCTGACAGGTCGCTCCTACCAGGTGGCGTGGCGAGAATCTGTCTCCTCACCACGTGCTCTCACCACTGGTGTCCCCAGGGCTCTGTTCTAGGCCCTCTCCTATTCTCGCTATACACCAAGTCACTTGGCTCTGTCATAACCTCACATGGTCTCTCCTATCATTGCTATGCAGACGACACACAATTAATCTTCTCCTTTCCCCCTTCTGACGACCAGGTGGCGAATCGCATCTCTGCATGTCTGGCAGACATATCAGTGTGGATGACGGATCATCACCTCAAGCTGAACCTCGGCAAGACGGAGCTGCTCTTCCTCCCGGGAAGGACTGCCCGTTCCATGATCTCGCCATCACGGTTGACAACTCCATTGTGTCCTCGTCCCAGAGCGCTAAGAACCTTGGCGTGATCCTGGACAACACCCTGTCGTTCTCAAATAACATCAAGGCGGTGGCCCGTTCCTGTAGGTTCATGCTCTACAACATCCGCAGAGTACGACCCTGCCTCACACAGGAAGCGGCGCAGGTCCTAATCCAGGCACTTGTCATCTCCCGTCTGGATTACTGCAACTCGCTGTTGGCTGGGCTCCCTGCCTGTGCCATTAAACCCCTACAACTCATCCAGAACGCCGCAGCCCGTCTGGTGTTCAACCTTCCCAAGTTCTCTCACGTCACCCCGCTCCTCCGCTCTCTCCACTGGCTTCCAGTTGAAGCTCGCATCCGCTACAAGACCATGGTGCTTGCCTACAGAGCTGTGAGGGGAACGGCACCTCACTACCTCCAGGCTCTGATCAGGCCCTACACCCAAACAAGGGCACTGCGTTCATCCACCTCTGGCCTGCTCGCCTCCCTACCACTGAGGAAGTACAGTTCCCGCTCAGCCCAGTCAAAACTGTTCGCTGCTCTGGCCCCCCAATGGTGGAACAAACTCCCTCACGACGCCAGGACAGCGGAGTCAATCACCACCTTCCGGAGACACCTGAAACCCCACCTCTTTAAGGAATACCTAGGATAGGATAAAGTAATCCTTCTCCCCTCTCCCCCCTTAAAAGACCTAGATGCACTATTGTAAAGTGGCTGTTCCACTGGATGTCATAAGGTGAAAGCACCAATTTGTATGTCGCTCTGGATAAGAGCGTCTGCTAAATGACTTAAATGTAAATGTAAATGTAGGTAAGCCAATAAATAGGCTAATAGTGGCGAAGTAATTATAATTTAGCAATTTACAGTGGAGTGTTATATGTGCAGATGAGGATGTGCAAGTAGAAATACTGGTGTGCAAAAGAGCAGAAAAATCAAACACATATGGGGATGAGGTAGGTAGTTGGTTGGATGGGCTATTTACAGTTGGAGCAATCAGGTAAGCTGATCTGACAGCTGACGCTTAAAGTTAGTGAGGGAGATATAAGTCTCCAACTTCAGTGATTTTTGCAATTTGTTCCAGTCATTGGCAGCAGAGAACTGGAAGGAAAGGCAGCCAAAGTAGGTGTTGGCTTTGGGGATGACCAGTGAAATATATGTACAGGCCAGTGTGTACTTGTACAAATTGTACAATGACCTGTGTATGCAGACTGTACATGTTGCCTCAGACATGATGATGCAATGTCTTTTAGTCTATCAGACCTACAAGTCATGCTGTGTGTGGCCTTAGAAGTCTTGAGTACACCACTGGTATTCTGACATAAATACTACAAGAAATTAAACTTTCTGACAACCGTTGTGAGGAATCCTGATTGATTGTCTGTGGTTGCTAGTTGGTGATGTGGGCCTAGGTGGGTGTGTTGTTTTTGATTTGCCTACCAACTACCCCTACCGGACGATAGTGAAACCACAGAGCTAACATGAACGCCGTGGATGGACTTTTGCCAACGTTGTGACAGAGTTCTAAGAGCATTCTCACTGAACTGAGAGAAGGTAACAGGGATGTGTCAAGAGAAAACAAGACAGCCTCAATGCCAGTCGGATTTATTTGGTCCCTGTGAACCTGGCTTGGAAAACAACATTATCCGTTTCAATGAAACAGATGAGCCACAACCTTACTTCTTCACCCTTCTCTTTCTGAAGTTTTGGGAAGTTTTTTCCCCTTTTTCCTTATTTTTTCTTTACTTCCTCCTTCAGATCAACTCAGCCCATCTCATCATGCTTGAGTTATACGTTTCCACATGATTGGCTCTGAAACTACTCATAGAGAGGGAGAAGGAGGAAACAGATCAAGGATGTAAGAGGTGGAATATTTCTTCCTCTCACTTCCACTCTCTCTGAGAGTTTTCCTTTTTTTCTATGTCTCTTTGGAGAGTTGCTGAAAACAACAAAACACATACCCTTTAAGGGGAACGCAGCAGGATGTAAGTCAATGAATATGTTTGATAGTACAATATCAAACACCGCTTTTAGAAAGCATGAGTGGAAACATCTTATATTTCCCCATTGCCTTTTAGCCATTGTATTTAACCACATATCCCAGCCTGAAAAACAGCAGCTAAACAATTGCACTTGTGCCATACATTCCACAATGTGATTTATACTCTACAGCGAGGGGGAAATTATTTAGTTTTGGATTCTGCATAGTATGATGCCCATCAGTCAACCAGAGTTATGGCTAGATATAAATCAAGAGTTTTATTGTGGCCCCTCGTTCATTATGGCATGGTTTTGAAAAGCCTGACAAGATTCCGTACAATCATTGTAAATGCTCAAGTGCTGTCATGACTGTCCTGTGAGGATCCGAATGGGTCAGATCAGCTTTGCAATGGATGACAGTAACCAGACCTTCTATCACCCACAAAAGAGGAAACTGTGGTAGGTTTGAAAGCTCATATGTTAAAGGAGAGGAGATCTAGGGTCTCCCTCTTCAAAATTTCACGGAGAAATGTGCTTTGTCTATGAAGAGGTTTCCTGCCAAAAATCTAAAACATTCTAAAGCAAATACTGGAAATATATTCCTAACATAAGAATGTGGGGAATGGTCAGTGGTGAGCTATAGAGGACTAATGTCATATGGGTTGTTATTTTGTGATCTCGTTATAAATGAAATACTGTAACTTGAAAAGTATATACACTACATGTATGAAGTCTCCATCCTTAACATTCTATATGAAATTAATTAATTTCAATTATGAAAGCAGTTTTGTTAAGATGGATCATAAAATCGCATTCATATCTCCTATAAACTGTGCAGAGTAAGTAGCCACGCCCCGAGTGAGGTCAGAGAGCATGTCAACCTGACAGAACCGCCCCCCTTTGGCCATAGTGCATAAAAGGATTGGTAAATAAATTAACATTAGACCAGAAAAACGTGAAGTGGTAGCTATGCGTTTGAAATGGTTGGAACTTTGAACCTCAACACGAGGTGAAGAAAATAAACGGATCTCCCAGACCAGGAAAGACGGGGAGCTGCAGCCCATGTATAAAGTGGTTTGAACTCTGAATATCAACACAAGGAAGAGGTGATAAGCTCACCTCTCAGACAATCACTGGTACAGCTGATTAGCTGTCCTAAGTCAAGTGTCTAGAAAAGTGAATTTAAGTGGGACCACTGTACTGCTCTTCTCAAGTCACCATAGTACTGAATCATATGGGGTGTTTGAAGATCCAAGAGGCTATGACTGTTCAGAATGATCATATGATAAGAGGTTATGATTAATACGTTAACTGTTTTATGGATGTGATAGGTAAAGACCTTTAGAGTTTAATTTGGGAGATGGTAACTCTAAACAACCGCTCTTGTGGAGCCCCAAATTCCTATTGAGTTAATTGTTACATTATTAATTGAATCAGGTAACAATTCAAGTTAGTTTAATTAAATTATAGTTAGTTGATTCGATAAATAACAGTCATCAGATGAATGAAAGTAAAGTCACGACAGTGCACACGGAGAAAGGGACAAACCACTTATTTCCTTCACTGTGATTAGCCATATGTTTGTGTGATTTCTGCAATGTTTTGAAAGAGTGGCAGTCTTTAGATAGGCGTAGAGGTACTTCAGCAGCATTCAACTAAAGGGAGGTGGTTTATTGACTTACCCAAGATGCCAAGGGCAGGTTAGAACAAATTGTGTGAAGTAACACCTTTTTCACATCACCCCCCAATGTTTTAGTGAAGAGAAATGGGGCCTTGAACTCTTCAATCCACAAAGGAAAAGCAGCAGGGCTGGGGGAAGTGAAGATACCCTTTAAACAGTCCAAATCAATCCTGATGAAAATGTAAAGAAGTACAGATAACTGCAAAAAATAAAAGAAACACCAACATAAAGCATTGGGCCACCACGAGCTGCCATATCCACTTCAATGCACCTTAAAAAAAAACATTTTACAAGTGTCTGGAACTGTATTGGAGGGATGCAAACGTCATTCATCCACAAGGAAGTTTGTTGATGGTGGTGTGAAAACGCGGGACTCAAGCGCCACTCCAGATTCTCCCACCAGAATCTCCCATAAGTGTATAATTGAGATGAGATCTGGCTACTGAGACAGACACACAATCTAAACTCCCTATGCGCCTTTGAGACTCCTCTTTCAAAGTTACTGAAATTACTTCTAGCCATGGTAGCCAAACTAATAGGCAACTGGGCATTTTTATTTAGGACCCTAAGCATTTTGGGATGTTAATTGCATAATTAACTCAGGAACCACAAATGTGTGGAAGCACCTCCTTTCAATGGACTTTGTAGCCCTCATTTACTAGAGTGTTTCCATTATTTTGTCACGCTGGTATAAAGGATTTGGAGACAGGCTCAGGAATACATCATTTGGGTTTAATACATCCAAAGCAAACATGTATACAAAAAACTGATATGTACCCAAAGAAAAGAGCGAGGGTAAACCTCGTAGAACAACAAGGGACGAGACCCTGACAATCTGGACCCTCTATTTTCTGAAACTATCCGCCGCCATTGTCGCAACCCCTATTACCAGCCTGTTCAACCTCTCTTTCATATCGTCTGAGATCCCCAAGGACTGGAAAGCTGCCACAGTCATCCCCCTCTTCAAAGGGGGAGACACCCTGGACCCAAACTGTTACAGACCTATATCCATCCTGCCCTGCCTATCTATGGTCTTCGAAAGCCAAGTCAACAAACAGGTCACTGACCATCTCGAATCCCACCGTACCTTCTCCGCTGTGCAATCTGGTTTCCGAGCCGGTCACGGGTCAAATCGGAGGGCATGCTGTCCGGTCCTCTGGAAGTCTCTATGGGAGTGCCACAGGGTTCAATCCTCGGGCCGACTCTTTTTTCTGTATATATCAATGATGTTGCTCTTGCTGCGGGCGATTCCCTGATCCACCTCTACGCAGACGACACCAGTCTATATACTTCCGGCCCATCCTTGGACACTGTGCTATCTAACCTCCAAACGAGCTTCAATGCCATACAACACTCCTTCCGTGGCCTCCAACTGCTCTTAAACGCTAGTAAAACCAAATGCATGCTTTTCAACCGTTCGCTGCCTGCACCCGCACGCCTGACCAGCATCACCACCCTGGATGGTTCCAACCTTGAATATGTGGACATCTATAAGTACCTAGGTGTCTGGCTAGACTGTAAACTCTCCTTCCAGACTCATATCAAACATCTCCAATCGAAAATCAAATCAAGAGTCGGCTTTCTATTCCGCAACAAAGCCTCCTTCACTCACGCCGCCAAACTTACCCTAGTAAAACTGACTATCCTACCGATCCTCGACTTTGGCGATGTCATCTACAAAATTGCTTCCAACACTCTACTCAGCAAACTGGATGCAGTTTATCACAGTGCCATCCGTTTTGTCACCAAAGCACCTTATACCACCCACCACTGCGACTTGTATGCTCTAGTCCAGGTCATCTACAAGTCCATGCTAGGTAAAGCTCCGCCTTATCTCAGTTCACTGGTCACGATGGCAACACCCATCCGTAGCACGCGCTCCAGCAGGTGTATCTCACTGATCATCCCTAAAGCCAACACCTCATTTGGCCGCTTTTCGTTCCAGTACTCTGCTGCCTGTGACTGGAACGAATTGCAAAAATCGCTGAAGTTGGAGACTTTTATCTCCCTCACCAACTTCAAACATCTGCTATCTGAGCAGCTAACCGATCGCTGCAGCTGTACATAGTCTATTGGTAAATAGCCCACCCATTTTCACCTACCTCATCCCCATACTGTTTTTATTTATTTACTTTTCTGCTCTTTTGCACACCAATATTTCTACCTGTACATGTCCATCTGATCATTTATCACTCCAGTGTTAATCTGCAAAATTGTAATTATTCGCCTACCTCCTCATGCCTTTTGCACACAATGTATATAGACTCCCCTTTTTTTCTACTGTGTTATTGACTTGTTAATTGTTTACTCCATGTGTAACTCTGTGTTGTCTGTTCACACTGCTATGCTTTATCTTGGCCAGGTCGCAGTTGCAAATGAGAACTTGTTCTCAACTAGCCTACCTGGTTAAATAAAGGTGAAATATATATATTTTTTTAAATTGTAAGAAAAAATGAACACATCACCCTTTAAACAATTAACTCTTTATTCTGCCTATAGACAAATAAAACATTTAGAAAAATGACTGCATGACTGACTAGGCCTGGTTTCTGTCTCTACTGTATGAAATCAAGGGGAGAAAAGCATTACAATTAAAAAGTGCTTCTTAGCTTTGACTTCCTGTAGGTGCTTTGCCTGCTCTATTTTAAATAAACAGGGTATATACTTGTATAGGCAATATGAAATGGAACCACCGAATAGGGCTGCAAATCGTTGGCTATGAATACTCCCACTGCTTTCGTTATTTCTTTATGTTTTTCTGAATGTGTTGCTAATTGTTGTTGGAAGGCAGCAGCGAGAGATTGCTGTGTTTTCGCTAACGAGTGGACTCTCCTCGCTTCAGCTCCACCTGCCAGACATACGGCTTTGTGATGGTGACGTAAATGACACATGGTTAGAAGTGTTTCCACTCGAGTAGCCGACAGTGGAAAAGCAATGCTTGGAGACTTACTTTGTTTGTTTACGGCGCTGCTGAGGTTGAAGAGGTGCTGCTGCGCCTTCTTCACGATGCTGTCTGTGTGAGTGGACCAATTCAGTTTGTCTGTGATGTGTATGCCGAGGAACTTAAAACTTGAAAAGGGAGGAAGAGGTATTTATGACTGTCATAAACCTATCCCCCAGGCCAACGTCATGACACTGCTTAAAGTCCATTCCTCTGTCCTTGAGGTTTCACTGATCATCAGTAACAACACTCCTGATGATGGCTTGTACGAGTTCAGTTTCATACCTTTCGTCCTCGAGGCTGCACTATGCAGCCGGCAAATGCAACATCCTTAGCTATGTCATAGTCCAGCGTTATCTCTGTGCCTCAGCCTCAGCTTCCTCTAGCTCTAAATAATGAATGGTAATCAGTTGTGCTTATGCCGTATCTGCCCGGCCAGAATAAAGGTCCCACCTGAAGATTATACTCCAAAGCTTGTTGCTGAGCCCTGATGCGAGCGTGACTCCACCAAGTCACACACGACATCTGCGATCCATTTTGTGGAAAGGGCAGAACATGTGTTCGGGTGTTGTCAGGTAAGAAGAGGTTCTGAGGTGATCACACAATGAGTACAAACCATTGCGTTTCAGGTCAGTGCTGATGCTTGGTGATGAGCGGAAAAAAGGCGGATGTCACTGACTCGCGAGTGGATTTGTCTCTCTACTCTCTACGACTTCATACAAAAATAATCACGCTGGGAGGGAGAATCTCAAACTTTTATATGTTTATTGAAAAATGTATTCTGGAAAAGAGCTTCCTGGAATGTAGAGAATAGGGGAGAACACGAGGTCAAGCTAAGACGCACAGTCAGGAGTGAAAGAGGAATGTTGAATGTGACAGAGATATCCACGAGACAGTATGTGAGGTCACTTAAAAACTTCCTCCAAATCATTTACATTACATTTAAGTCATTTAGCAGACGCTCTTATCCAGAGCGACTTACAAATTGGTGCTTTCACCTTATGACATCCAGTGGAACAGCCACTTTACAATAGTGCATCTAGGTCTTTTAAGGGGGGGTGAGAAGGATTACTTTATCCTATCCTAGGTATTCCTTAAAGAGGTGGGGTTTCAGGTGTCTCCGGAAGGTGGTGATTGACTCCGCTGTCCTGGCGTCGTGAGGGAGTTTGTTCCACCATTGGGGGGCCAGAGCAGCGAACAGTTTTGACTGGGCTGAGCGGGAACTGTACTTCCTCAGTGGTAGGGAGGCGAGCAGGCCAGAGGTGGATGAACGCAGTGCCCTTGTTTGGGTGTAGGGCCTGATCAGAGCCTGGAGGTACTGAGGTGTCGTTCCCCTCACAGCTCCGTAGGCAAGCACCATGGTCTTGTAGCGGATGCGAGCTTCAACTGGAAGCCAGTGGAGAGAGCGGAGGAGCGGGGTGACGTGAGAGAACTTGGGAAGGTTGAACACCAGACGGGCTGCGGCGTTCTGGATGAGTTGTAGGGGTTTAATGGCACAGGCAGGGAGCCCAGCCAACAGCGAGTTGCAGTAATCCAGACGGGAGATGACAAGTGCCTGGATTAGGACCTGCGCCGCTTCCTGTGTGAGGCAGGGTCGTACTCTGCGGATGTTGTAGAGCATGAACCTACAGGAACGGGCCAACGCCTTGATGTTATTTGAGAACGACAGGGTGTTGTCCAGGATCACGCCAAGGTTCTTAGCGCTCTGGGACGAGGACACAATGGAGTTGTCAACCGTGATGGCGAGATCATGGAACGGGCAGTCCTTCCCCGGGAGGAAGAGCAGCTCCGTCTTGCCGAGGTTCAGCTTGAGGTGGTGATCCGTCATCCACACTGATATGTCTGCCAGACATGCAGAGATGCGATTCGCCACCTGTCAGCGTTTCTTCCTCTATAGTTCTTCAAAGCACTTCAAGAGTGCATTTGTGAATGAAAGCAGTGACATTTTTATTTTATTTTATTTTACCTTTATTTAACTAGGCAAGTCCGTTAAGAACAAATTCTTATTTTCAATGATGGCCTAGGAACAGTGGGTTAACTGCCTGTTCAGGGGCAGAACGACAGATTTTTACCTTGTCAGCTTGTCACCTTGTCAGCTCGGGGATTTGAACTTGCAACCTTTCGGTAACTAGTCCAACTCTCTAACCACTAGGCTACCCTACCCTGCTTAAAGTTCCATGAAATAATGACCATAGTCTCATAGTTGTTTTCCTCCTGTGTTCAGTAACTGTTCACAAATACCTTATTTAGTGTTCACTCTTTATTGTGAATGGAAGCATGGATGGATGTCATAAAGGCCATGCCTAAAATGCATTGGAATTATAATTTTTGAAGTTTAAACTTTCATGTCTCATAGTTTTTCCCTGTCCAGTAACTTGCACAAAGTGCGTGAAAATAATGATTTGTGATATGTAAACTTTCATGTCGCTTATTTTTCCCCTGTGTCCAGTAACCTCTGACACATGCTGTATCTTGTACTCACTCTTGGTTGTTATATTCATACATTTGCATGGAAGTTAGGGTTAGGTACATTGGGAGATTGAAACATTCCTGTCTCATAGCATTTGTCCTCCGCACTGTGCTCAGGAACACTTGACAAATAATACGTTTAGGAGGTGCTTATATCTGTCCTGTTACAAGTGTGTGTTGGAAATGTGTTTATTGCATATCCCAACTCCCCCTGAGACACCCGCAGGGAATTGGGTTACGGCCAGGTTAAGTGCCTTGATCAAGGGCCCAGCAAAATATTTTTCACCTTGTTGGCTCCAGGATTCAAACCAGCGACATTGCCCAACGCTGTAAACCTCCAGGCTACCTGCAGTAGCTATTCAGTACCTACAGTGTTTACTCTTGGTTCTTATCTGACATCGTTATTTCACACAGTGGGAATATTTATTGACTTCCTAGTTTATTATCAAAAAGCCTAGGTGGTGTAGTGAATATGTTTGTTCATCAGACACATTTCCCTGTTCCTGTTGTTGTAGTTTTGTTTCATGCGTGGACTGTTTCATATTTCCTCTTCCTGTCTCTGTTGCCTGTTTGCCACTTCTCAAGGTCACTCCAAGTGTCGAGATAAAGAAGAAAAAACACATCTCCTCTCACCGACCCAGTCTGTAAATGTGAATGTTTTCACCTCCATTATTCATTCACGCTTGAGTTTCCAACCTCCTACATGTCTCACCAACGATCCACTGAGCTCTTCCCACAAACATCTGCAAATATCTTTACGTACCCTTATTGTGGCAATTCTCCAAAAGTTATTTTCAATTATGCTTCAATGGATTCTGTTATTAGAGGAGAGATTATTCTACGGCTAATGTACCTTAGGGGTGAGAAGTGTGTGTGTGTGTGTGTGTGTGTGTGTGTGTGTGTGTGTGTGTGTGTGTGTGTGTCTGAATGTCCCTGCGTTGCGTATATGTTCCAACAGATAAACACTATGACAGCTTGTACAATGCGGGTCCCCTTCCTGAGATAAGGTATGCGGATGGCATCATAGATGATCAAAAAATATATTTTCTGCCTTTTCTCTAGACACCTTCCTCTACTGCATTCTCTTCACTCTTTTTCCCCCTTTTTCCCCCTCTTCATTTTCTGCTCCCTTTTTTTTCTCTTTCCCCTCAACTATTCACTTTTTGCCTTTTTAGCCAGTTATTGCATAACCTTTTCACATTACCTCTCTTAATATGTCTCTTAAGATCTATGTGCCCACAGTCTCTCTGGTATCCAGTATTATCTATCAGAGCAATGATGGTAAGGTATTGCCCAATTCATGCCCATTGTGGTTTGCCTCAATCTCAGTCGCTAAACTCTCATTTCCTGTGTCGACCAGAGGTCTCAGCATCAATTCAAACAGTAGATTCATTGGGGCTTGGATCTGGTGTTTGGACCCATATTGCATCTGTCATTCCCCTCCTGTCTGGATAGGAACAAAAATGACTTAGTAGTATAGTATCTCAAACAATAACTGTAGAAATGTTTCACTGTGGATTCAGACGTTGTGTTCAGACCCCTTTAAGCCTGGATGCCTGGGATTCGCCTATGTTCAGATCAATGTTTAAGCATATCAATCAGAGGAAAGATTATGTTTAGACCCTGAAGGCTTGAACTTGCATCGTGACACGAACAAACCGACAATGTCAGATTTCTGGGCCCCGGTGGAATTTTTTGAAAGGGATTTTCCAGATATTCTTCCTGGCTAGTCTATTTGGTGTCTTTGTTATTCAATCATGCAGTTACTATCTCTTTGTTTTGGTCAGTGGCCAGCTAGGTCAGCTGCAAGAGACCAAAAAATACCTCGGTCTGTGAGCTAGCTGTGCAAGATAGATCACCAACCTTTAGTTTCCCTGCCCGAACAATACAGGAGTAGGACCTCTGAGTCGGTTGTGCACCTGAACACCCCAGTCCTTATCTCTTTTTTTTGTGTTTTACCACAGACTGAAGTGATTTGGTTTGGGAGCTTGGTCCCCCTCTCGCTTTGAAGTACTGAGCTTTCTCCTCTCTCCCCAGAGCCTGGTCTCCACACAGTGCCTCTGCACACCAACCACTTAATTGTTCTACTTTTAAGGATCAGCAAAGTAGAGGTGTTGTTTCCTACCTTCACCACCTGGGGGCAGCCCGTCAGGATGTCCAGGACCCAGTTGCACAGGGCAGGGTTCAGACCCAGGGCCTCGAGCTTGATGATGAGCTTGGAGGGTACAATGGTGTCGAATGCTGAGCCATAGTCAATGAACTGCATTCTTACATAGGTATTCCTCTTGTCCAGATAAGGATAAGGCAGTGTACAGTGTGATGGCGTTTGCATCGTGGATCTATTGGGGTGTGTCTAGGGTGTCAGGTAAGGTAAAGGTGATATGATCCTTGACTAGTCTATCAAAGGACTTCATAATGACAGAAGTGTGCTACGCTGTGATAGTCATTTAGTTCAGTTACTCTCTTTGGTACAGGAACAATGGTGGCCATCTTGAAGCATGTGTGGACAGCAGACTGGGATAGGGAGAGATTGAATATGTCCGCAAACACTCCAGGCAGCTGGTCTGCGCATGCTATGAGGACATGGTTAGGTATGCCGTCTAGGCCTGCAGCCTTGAGAGGGTTAACATGCTTAAATGTCTTACTCACGTTGGCCACGGAGAAGTAGAGCTCACAATCCTTTGTGGCAGGCCGCGTCGGGGGCACTGTGTTATCCTCAAAGCGGGCAAAGAAGGTGTTTATCTTGTCTGGAAGCAAGATGTTGCTGTCCATGATGGGGGCCGGTTTTCCATTTGTAGTCTGTGTATCATGACACAAGGCGAGATCCAGATGCAGACACAGGAGGCAGATGGTTGGAGTTTAAGATGTTTAATAATCCAAAAAGGAGTAGGCAAAAGAATGGTCGTGGACAGGCAAAAAGTCAAAACCAGTTCAGAGTCCAGGAGCTACAGAGTGGCAGACAGGCTTGAGGTCAAGGCAGCCAGAATGTTCAGGCAGGCATGTACAGAGTCCAGAACAGGCAAGGGTCAAAACCGGGAGGATGAGAAAAAGGAGAATTGCAAAGGCAGGAATAGGGGAAAAACACTGGTTGACGGAACATACTAGACAAATTGGCACAGAGACAGGAAACACAGGGATAAATACACTGGGGAAAACAAGCAAAACATGGAGTCGGTGGAGACAATAACAAGGACAGGTGAAACAGATCAGGGTGTGACACTGTGATTGTCTGTAGGACCTGCCACATACGTCTTGTGTCTGAGCCGTTGAATTGCGACTCCACTTTGTCTCTATTCTGACATGTTGCTTGTTTGATTGCCTTACGTAGGGAATAACTGCACTGTTTGTATTCGGTCATATTCCCAGTCTCCTTGCCATGGTTAAATGTGGTGGTTCATGGTTTCAGTTTTGCGCGAATGCTGCCATCTGTCAACGGTTTCTGGTTTGGGTAAGTTTTTAGAGTCACTATATTACCCCTCATTGTATACTTTAGCACAACAATATTACTTAGTGCTTAGATACTTATCTCTTTCACTGTAGGTGTATTGTGTTCTGAAGCAACTGCCTTGCATTGCTTGTTCCAGGAGTGAAGCTCATATTAAATGAGAGTTTAACTAAAGGGGTTGAGAATAGTTTTATTTTGTTTCAAGCTGTGCACAATTGGAATGGTTTATTAAACGCCATCAAGCAGTCTTATTTACCTTGAATAACTAACTTCTTTACTATGGTGAAAGCGTTTCATTAATAATAGCCACACTACCTCAGGGTTTCTTCCTCGATGCAGGCAGACACAACAACAGCAGACAGTGCAACTACTGCAGTACCTAACCCCCTCTGATAGTCAAGGAATATTTCCGACTGCTGCCATCTTCCATTAACATGTCAAAACCCCATTTGTTTCAGATGCAAGGGAAGCATTGTGATATTTTATAAATTGCTACTCCAACAAAAAGGGGAAATATTCATTCTTTACTGAGCTGCTGAAGGCACTTAAGCTACATTTAGGTTAGAATTGAAATTATCAAGGCAATCCAGACCAGAACCTAGACATAAAGACCTGAAGACCAAATACGAGATAAACAACCGTCTCGGTGGACACGGGCTGATGAAGATGAAATTACTGAATAAAAAATGAGGAAGGAGGGGAAGCTCTATTGCATGGTTTAAACACTGCAATTGCATGCTTATTATGAGTACAGCTTCCTTCCCCGCAGACAGTCATGAATATGTAGTCATTCTAGGTTTTGAATTAACAAAAAAGGTGCATCAGAAATCAGACTAACTGTAGGAGGCACTGTGCGCTTTGGTTCGGAGGTTTGATTGAATGCATTTCTGTCTGATTGTAGTCTGTTTGTGACACTCTCACACCAGAGCCTTAGTACTTGAGGATAGAACTAAGAGGTGATCAATAAAATGGATGCATAGTCTACATACAATACAACACAGCAGCTATATATCTCTTCAGTTTATACTTGACAAGCCACTCAGGCAGGCAGCATTCTGTGTCTGGTCTGTAATGTCCCTGCCTGCTGCGGACATGAGAAGACTCCAACAATATAACGTAGCCCTTGGGGGCTCCTTAGTGCTCGGAGGCCCGTTCCACATCATATTCTCATCTCCAATCAGTCATCGCCCTGTTCAATTCCCCAACTCTCTTTTAATATCCTGTAGAAACTGTCAGCACACCCTTATGCAAGGTCTGACTCTCGTTATTCTACTTCGCAATCATCGTGACCGTCTCTCCCGGCACTCAGGAAAGAACTGAAATGAAAAAAGATCTTATTGTGATTTCACCTGAATCTCTATTACTGGCAAAGCTGCACTACTCTCTATCGACTACACCACCAGGAGAAAAAAAACCTGAAGTGCTATAAAATAATCATCTGTTGACACATCCATATTTTAAATGTCATTTCATTTCAAAGTAGTCTTCGGGAGAAACTATCAGTTATTAAAGGTGTTAGGCCCCCACATGTCTGTGAATGATTTGTTTACATTAGCACCTATCAATGATTGGTTTACCTCTTTTATTCTGCTGTCGCAGAGGTTATAACACAGGACAGTTTTTTGCCCTGTGCAACATGGTCGTATATTTAGTTCACTTCTTGACGCTACCAATCTCTGTAGCGGGACAATTTTCGTCTGCAACCGCTGAATAGCATAGCGAAACTGTCAAATAATATTACTAGAAAATATTAATATTCATGAAATCACAAGTGCAATATTTTGAAACACAGCTTAGCCTTTTGTTAATCACCCCGTCGTCTCAGATTTTGAAATTATGCTTTACAGCGAAAGCAATCCATGGGTTTGTGTAAATTTATCGATAGCCTAGCAGGGCTATTTCACATGACATAGTTCAAAGCAAAGATAATTGAATTTGATCCTAAATCTACCTTAAAATGTGGTTGTGGTTGGAAGCACGTGTTGGTAAATAACCATAAGTCTGTATGTCTGTCTGTCTATACATTGAACTGCCTGTCTGTCTGTGTTTCGCTCAGTCTCAAACTTTTTTTCATTTAGAGATCAACAGACTATGGCTCCACCTATGAGAGGATGAATGACAAAGTGGGATCTAAGACAGTGCTGAGTTGCCTGTATGTCTGTCAATCCAACAAGAGAAAGGTAAGACAAACTTCAAACGAGTGATTTTCAATAACACAGTAATGACTAAGACTCAGAAGGACTTAATTACATTTAGTTGAGTTAAAGTGGAACTGAACTGTTTGTTGTCCATTCTCTGCTGCCGCTGTTTGTTCTTTCTGATCAAATAAAATGTTAACTCGAAGTGAAGGTTATACGGTAGACAAACTGTTAAAAAGTGGTTTTATGGTTTGAATAATTAATTCCTTTCAAGCATTTAAATGTTTTTGTAATTCGTGAGATGCCCAAAGTTGAATGACCTTATTTAGCTTACATTGCCTTATACTGGCAGCCATCCTGCACTTAGGAAAGTAAGAGTGTTACCAAGCAACACTTACTCATACTGTAGTTATAGCCTCAGAACATTTACCATGACACAACACAGAGACCAGAAAGACCTGCTAGAAAGAGAAAATGTATTGTTGGTGTGTAGATAAATGCTGAAGCAAAAACAAATTAAACAAAGAAGGTGCATCTTCTCTGACCCTGGGAATATATTTTCCCACTAGCTGGCCGGACTTGCCGATAGACCCTATAGTCTACTTGAAGGCAGAGTATCCAGCATATTTCCCAGATACAGGTCTAACCAAGTCAAAGACCCACAGGACAGACAGCAGATGTGCTAAAAGTGCCTTACAATTTCCCTATCATGTTGATAGACTGAGGATTTTGCCATTTGGTTCACCCCAGTTAGGGAATTACATCGTAGTAAAAGCTAGTCGCGAGATCCTAGGATGTCCGGATGCCCTCGTTAGAGCCACGCTTTGTGAACAACCGCCATTCACCTCTGGTTTCAACCGCCACACAATCCTCCTAACCTTATCTCATTATGGATGTGCCCAACTCTCTCTTGGATAAGCTGGGACTTGTTTTTTCCTCGTTGCATTCAAATGGCAAAGCTTAGCATCTGTGTGTCTAGTGTGGGAAAATCAGGAGAGAGTAATATCTGTCTCTGTTGAGATGAGGCAGTAATGACCCTTAAATAATTGTGACAATATATTTGTGTATTTAATCCTCAAGGGTGTTTTTGTCTCCCACGTGAATATATAATGACAATCGATTGGTTTTCTCACAAGATTCTGTTAACGTCACCAACTATATTCTCACATGATGTCTAAAGGAACAAATCCAGAGGCTTGACCTTTCTAAGAGCGGATAATAGATTTGAATGATGGTGCTGACATTTATCTTCAAGCTTTTAAAGAAGACATGCATCATGAATTGTCCTTATGCATGCTCAGCCTTATTCCGAGGTCTTCTGCATGGTTTGACTCACAACCACTGCTAATAATGAAGAGTATCATTCTAGACATATAAATATAATTCATAGACTTTCTCTTTCTATGGTTGTAGCTAGACAAGTTGATATCCCAATCACAATGAGCATATTTATACCGATTTATACCTTCCCTATAGAGTGTTCACTCACAGATAGAATGCAATTGATCTGGGTTTGACATGATTCATCTGCTGTGAGGCATCATCTCCTCCTCTCCTCCCGTTGTTTGCAGTCATCAGATGGCTCGAGCACCATCCAACAGTAGGCTGCAGCCCCTCAGACAACACAGCAAAAACTATCGCACTCCTCGCATGATGATTAGCCTGGTTGCTGGACTCCCACCAACTAGCTGAACATCAGCAGATAACATGCAGAGGTTATCCTAACAACCTGTATTGATCTAAGCTTTTTTACCAACCTCACTCCCCTTTGTTCCCGGGAGACGCATTGGTGATCAGTTGCCAAGTGGATGTGGAGTGAAATCTTAATTACCTGCCGATGGTATATTTGATAATGTGCACGTTTTTGACGATGATGTTAGCTGTTACGTAAGCTCCCCTTGTGGAATTTAGTGCCTGTTAAAACTGATTCCGGAACAGATGGACATGCTCAAATCCATATGGATCCACATAAAAAATCTCTGAAGGGAAATTAATTAAATCTACTGAGAGATAGTCCAGGTATGGTATTTGTCCAATATCTTTTTCTACATTTTGTAATATGAATTATGTTTAAAAGGGTTTATTCTAGACTATTGCACATGGCAAATAATGTTTACCATGCAGGAAATTAAATCAGGTTGGTAAAATAGGAATCATCTTTGGCAGTTAATTAATACATTTCTAGACTTCTCCAATTCCTTTTATTCTCAACATATAAAGTGTATATTATTCCTTCCAATAAATGCAACAGTGATGTAGTGGATATACTGAGTGCAGCTATACAACAAGTCCTCAATAGAGATAGATTTTAATATGCAGTGTATTACAGTAAATATAAAGGAAGCCTGGTTGAAAAGGACTCACCTAAATTATTATTAGAGAGTTGAGAAATGTTCAGTGTCTCCCTGTTCAGTGGTGAAGAAACACAGATCCACTCAGACCCTTCAAGGTCTAAGTGGTGAGACAGAGAGAAAGGGTCAGACAGAAGAATCAAAAATGCAAGGTGAAATGCAATTTCCACTCATAATAAACACTGTCACTTAATACAATATTATGGAAAATGATTAGACCTGACGTTAGAAACTATAAATTACATGTGACAAGGCCCTAAGACATTGGGAGAAATAGAGGGGCCATTCGCGGTCCCTTGTCCCTCAGTGAGGGCAATGAATGGCAAAATTAGAAGATCAGGCCAACAACAACAAAAAATCTAAGGAACATTTAAAAAAAGAGAAAAACTGGCACAGAATCCACAGTCTATTTATTGGCTTTAATGAAAAACTATTTATCTAAATCACCACCAGAGAGGATTCCTAGTTAAAGCTGGGGAAAGAGGGGTGGGGAGTATTCCTAGTTAAAGCTGTGGAAAGGGGGTGGTATTTTTGTCAGTGACAAATGTACTGCTGTTTTTCCAATTCAAATCTGATACAGGGTGGAAAAACACAGTCGATTTTGGCTATGGCACTATCCAAGTCACGCTTTTCCCTTTTCCTTTTCTGTCCGGGTTTCGTAGTTAATTATCATTAAAGCCAGGTGTCTCCCCCCCACACACACACACTCAAATGAATCATATTATACCAATAAGGGCCGATTTTGATACAATGTAGTTTTTCATATTATATATATATATATATATATATATATATATATATATATATATATATATATATATATATATATACACAAGCCCTCAATAGAGATAGGTCTTCATATGAGGTGTATTTTATATATATATATAATACATCTCATACTGGCTTCCAAACAAAGGGCCTTATCTGAATTAAGTTTTATTAACATTGTGTACTTTCACAGTATCTTTGATTTTATACTATGAACATGTACTCCATTTTGCATAATTGTAATTAATATGTATTTGCATTGCTATTATGGTTTTAGTTTTACAAATCTTGCTCTGTTATTGCTTTCTCGAGTGGCTAATTTCTAACAAATATGCAACAAAACATTTACATTTTCACTGAAATCATGATGAAAGTAGAAATGGTATAATTCCTCTCGCTGTGGTAACATTGACCATTCCACAAAGACATTATTTCTTATTGCACCAATGTTTGTTCTTTATCACAGATTTAGATATTGTTCAAAACAAATAGCTTTGTCTAGACATTTAGTCACGCATGGCACAGTGCCTTGAAAAAGTATTCACCCCCTTGGAGTTTTTCCTATTTTTTGGAATTACAACCTGCAATTTAAATGGATTATTATTTTGATTTTATGTAATGAACATGCACAAAATAATCTAAATTGGTGAAGTGAAATGCAAAAAAAAATGAATTGTTTCAAAAAACCTACCTATTCACCCGATTTGCTATGAAGCCCCTAAATAAGATCTGGTGCAACCAATTACTTTCAGAAGTCACACAATTCATTAAATAAAGTCTACCTGCATGCAATCTAAAAGTCACATGATCTCACTATATAGAAAACCTGTTCTGAAAGGCCCCAGAATCTGCAACACCACTAAGCAAGGGGCACCACCATGCAAGCGGCACCATGAAGACCAGATAGCTCTCCAAACAGGCCGGGGACAAAGTTGTGAAGAAGTAGAGATCAGGGTTGGGTTATAAAACAATATCCAAAACTTTGAACATCCCACAGAGCACCCTTACATCCATTATTAAAAAATGGAACGAATATGGCACCCTAACAAACCTGCCAAGAGAGGGCCACCCACCAAAACTCAGACCAGGCAAGGAGGGCATTAATCAGAGAGGCTACAAAGAGACTAAAGATGACCCTGAAGGAGCTGCAAAGCTCTACAGAGGACACTAGAGTATCAGTCTATAGGACCACTTTAAGCCATGCACTCCACATAAATGGGCTTTACGGAAGAGTGGCCAGAAAACAAGCCATTGCTTAAAGACAAAATAAGCAAACACATTTGGCGTTCTCCAAAAGGCATGTGGAAGACTCCCCAAACATTTGAAAGAAGGTACTCTGGTCAGATGAGACTAAAATTGAGATTTTTGGCCATCAAGGAAAACGCTATGTCTGGCGCAAACCCAACACCTCCCATCACCCCGGGAATACCGGGGCAATGTTTTTCATCGGAATGGACCGGAAACTGGTCAGAATTGAATGAATGATGGATGGCACTAAATAGAGGGATATTCTTGAGGAAAACCTGTTTCAGTCTTCCAGAGATTTGAGACTAGGACGGAGGTTCACCTTCCAGTAGAACAATGACGCTGAGCATTCTGCTAAAGCAACACTTGAGTGGTTTAAGAGGAAACATTTAAATGTCTTGGAATGGCCTAGTCAAAGCCCAGACCTCAATCCAATTGAGAATCTTTGGTATGGCTTAAAGATTGCTGTACACCAGTAGGAACCAATCCAACTTGAAGGAGCTGGAGCAGTTTTGCCTTGAAGAACGGGAAAAATCCCAGTGGCTAGATGTGCCAAGCTTATAGAGACATATCCCAAGAGACTTGCAGCTGTAATTGCTGCCAAAGGTGGCCCTACAAAGTATTGACTTGGGGGGGGGGGGGTGAATAGTTATGCAAGCTCAAGTTCCTTTTTGCCTTATATCATGTTTGTTTCAAAATAAAAAATATTTTGCATCTTCAAAGTGTTAGGAATGTTGTGTAAATCAAATGATACAAACCCCCCAAAAATCTATTTTAAATCTAGGTTGTAAGGCAACAAAATAGGAAAAATGTCAAGGGGGTGAATACTTTCGCAAGGCACTGTAAACGTAAAGTTATGGCGTTCTATCTTGCCACACGTGTGTTACAGAATACCATAGCACATCAGCCTATTGATCTACACTATATTCTTAACTTTATTCTTAAAACATATTATATTCTTTAAAATAGCGATTTTTTTGTTGTAGTTGTGTTGTGGCCCCTTCGTTGTTATTTGCTAAGCTTAAGTGTTAAGGCTAGGCATTTATTTATTTATTTATTTCACCTACCTTGCCAGGTAGGCAAGTTGAGAACAAGTTCTCATTTACAATTGCGACCTGGCCAAGATAAAGCAAAGCAGTTCGACAGATACAACGACACAGAGTTACACATGGTGTAAAACAAACATACAGTCAATAATACAGTATAAACAAGTCTATATACAATGTCAGCAAATGAGGTGAGAAGGGAGGTAAAGGCAAAACAGGCCATGGTGGCAAAGTAAATACAATATAGCAAGTAAAACACTGGAATGGTAGTTTTGCAATGGAAGAATGTGCAAAGTAGAAATAAAAATAATGGGGTGCAAAGGAGCAAAATAAATAAATAAATTAAATACAGTTGGGAAAGAGGTAGTTGTTTGGGCTAAATTATAGGTGGGCTATGTACAGGTGCAGTAATCTGTAAGATGCTCTGACAGTTGGTGCTTAAAGCTAGTGAGGGAGATAAGTGTTTCCAGTTTCAGAGATTTTTGTAGTTCGTTCCAGTCATTGGCAGCAGAGAACTCGAAGGAGAGGCGGCCAAAGAAAGAATTGGTTTTGGGGGTGACTAGAGATATACCTGCTGGAGCGTGTGCTACAGGTGGGAGATGCTATGGTGACCAGCGAGCTGAGATAAGGGGGACTTTACCTAGCAGGGTCTTGTAGATGACATGGAGCCAGTGGGTTTGGCGACGAGTATGAAGCGAGGGCCAGCCAACGAGAGCGTACAGGTCGCAATGGTGGGTAGTATATGGGGCTTTGGTGACAAAACGGATTGCACTGTGATAGACTGCATCCAATTTGTTGAGTAGGGTATTGGAGGCTATTTTGTAAATGACATCGCCAAAGTCGAGGATTGGTAGGATGGTCAGTTTTACAAGGGTATGTTTGGCAGCGTGAGTGAAGGATGCTTTGTTGCGAAATAGGAAGCCAATTCTAGATTTAACTTTGGATTGGAGATGTTTGATATGGGTCTGGAAGGAGAGTTTACAGTCTAACCAGACACCTAAGTATTTGTAGTTGTCCACGTATTCTAAGTCAGAGCCGTCCAGAGTAGTGATGTTGGTCAGGCGGGTAGGTGCAGGTAGCGATCGGTTGAAGAGCATGCATTTAGTTTTACTTGTATTTAAGAGCAATTAAAGGCCACGGAAGGAGAGTTGTATGGCATTGAAGCTTGCCTGGAGGGTTGTTAACACAGTGTCCAAAGAAGGGCCGGAAGTATACAGAATGGTGTCGTCTGCGTAGAGGTGGATCAGAGACTCACCAGCAGCAAGAGCGACCTCATTGATGTATACAGAGAAGAGAGTCGGTCCAAGAATTGAACCCTGTGGCACCCCCATAGAGACTGCCAGAGGTCCGGACAGCAGACCCTCCGATTTGACACACTGAACTCTATCAGAGAAGTAGTTGGTGAACCAGGCGAGGCAATCATTTGAGAAACCAAGGCTGTCGAGTCTGCCGATGAGGATGTGGTGATTGACAGAGTCGAAAGCCTTGGCCAGATCAATGAATATGGCTGCACAGTAATGTTTCTTATCGATGGCGGTTAAGATATCGTTTAGGACCTTGAGCGTGGCTAAGGTGCACCCATGACCAGCTCTGAAACCAGATTGCATAGCAGAGAAGGTATGGTGAGATTCGAAATGGTCGGTAATCTGTTTGTTGACTTGGCTTTCGAAGACCTTAGACAGGCATGGTAGGATAGATATAGGTCTGTAGCAGTTTGGGTCAAGAGTGTCCCCCCCTTTGAAGAGGGGGATGACCGCAGCTGCTTTCCAATCTTTGGGAATCTCAGACGACACTAAAGAGAGGTTGAAAAGGCTAGTAATAGGGGTGGCAACAATTTCGGCACATCATTTTAGAAAGAAAGGGTCCAGATTGTCTAGCCCGGCTGATTTGTAGGGGTCCAAATTTTTCAGCACTTTCAGAACATCAGCTGAATGGATTTGGGAGAAGGAGAAATGGGGAAGGCTTGGGCGAGTTGCTGTTGGGGGTGCAGTGCTGTTGACCGGGGTAGGAGTAGCCAGGTGGAAAGCATGGCCAGCCGTAGAAAAATGCTTATTGAAATTCTCAATTATGGTGGATTTATCAGTGGTGACAGTGTTTCCTATCTTCAGTGCAGTGGGCAGCTGGGAGGAGGTGTTCTTATTCTCCATGGACTTTACAGTGTCCCAGAACTTTTTTGAGTTAGTGTTGCAGGAAGCAAATTTCTGCTTGAAAAAGCTAGCCTTGGCTTTTCTAACTGCCTGTGTATAATGGTTTCTAGCTTCCCTGAACAGCTGCATATCACGGGGGCTGTTCGATGCTAATGCAGAACGCCATAGGATGTTTTTGTGTTGGTTAACCTCTTCAACCTATGGGGGTGCTATGTCATTATTGGATAAAAAAAATGTGCCCGTTTTAAGCGCAATATTTTGTCACGAAAAGATGCTCGACTATGCATATAATTGCCAGCGTTGGAAAGAAAACACTCTGACGTTTTCAAAACTGCAAAGATATTATCTGTGAGTACCACAGAACTGATCTTACAGGCGAAACCAAGATGAAACTTCAAACAGGAAATGAACAGGATTTTTGACGCTGCGTTTTACTAACGTCTCCTTATATGGCTGTGAATATGCTGTGAACGAGCTTATGCGCTCTGCCGTTCATCCAAGATGTCTGCAGCAATGTGGCGTATTTGTAGGCATATCATTGGAAGATTGGACATAAGAGACTACATTTACCAGGTGTCCACCCGGTGTCCTTTGTCGAAATTGCTACGTAATCTACAAGCTGCACTCATTCATCCATGTGATTCAGGGGAGAGAGGAGACTTCCACGAACGATATATCATCGAAGAGATATGTGAAAAACACCTTGAGGATTGATTCTAAACAACGTTTACCATGTTTCAGTCGATATTATGGAGTTAATTTGGAAAAAAGTTTGGTGTTTGGATCACTGAATTTTCGTTTTTTTTGGTAGCCAAATGTGACGCACCAAACGGACCGATTTCTCCTGCACAAAAAATCTTTCAGGAAAAACTGAACATTTGCTATCTAACTGAGAGTCTCCTCATTGAAAACATCCGAAGTTCTTCAAAGGTAAATGATTTATTGAATGTTTTTGCTGGTTTTTGTGAAAATGTGGCCTAATGCTAACGCTAAATGCTAATGCTAAATGCTAGTTTGCTATGGTAGAGAAGCATATTTTTGAAAATCTGAGATGACAGTGTTGTTAACTTCTTGCTCCTACCCTCTACTTTTTTGAACATTTTGTTAAAAATCGCGCAACATTTCAGCGCCCTGCTACTCATGCCAGGAATATAGTACGTTCATATGGTTAGAATGTGTGTATAGGAAACCCTCGGACGTTTTTAAAACTGGTTAAATCACGACTGTGGCTATTACATAACGTGCGTTACATCGGAAAGCGCAGGAAAACCTGATCACAGAAAATGGAAATAAATATCCTTGCGCCACTTCCAGCAATTGTTAACAGTGAGCCGAATTAGATAAGACCGAGCATTCAACACCCACAGCATCCCCATGTAGTCGAGTATCTTGTGAATTTAATCCTCTTTGATTCTTGGTTGAACCGAAAGAGGGGCACGACGTACCTCCGGTCTCCGCCCAGATCATTCCGGAAGAGCTCTCTCCTGAAATTTTTTCCAAGACGACAGCTAATGATATGTATATCGCCTACGGATGAATTTTATCGCTTATTAACGTTTACTAATACCTAAAGTAGCATTACAAACGTATTTCGAAGTGTTTTGTGAAAGTTTATCGTCTACTTTTTGAATTTTAAAAAATGACGTTACGTTGTGAAATCGCTGTTTTTTTCGTTTATCACACAGTCTACATATAACGATATCTTGGCTTTATATGGCCCGATTTAATCGAAATAAAGACCCAATAGTGTTTATGGGACATCTAGGAGTGCCAACAAAGAAGATGGTGAAAGGTAATGACTGTTTTCTATTTTATTGTGCGGTTTGTGTAACGCCGAAATGCTAATTATTTTGTTTACGTCCCCTGCTGTGCTTTTCTGTTGTAGTGTATTGGTGCATGCTATCAGATAATAGCTTGTCATGCTGTCGCCGAAAAGCATTTTAAAAATCTGACTTGTTGCCTGGATTCACAACGAGTGTAGCTTTAATTTGATACCCTGCATGTGTATTTTAATGAACTTTTGAGTTTTAACTAATACTATTAGCATTTAGCGTAGCACATTTGCATTTCCAGAGCTCTAGTTGGGACGCAAGCGTCCCAGGTAGAGGTAAGAGGTTAACAAAAGGCTAAGCTTGAGAGCAAATAGATTCATTTCATTTCATTTGCGATTTTCATGAATAGTTAACGTTGCGTTATGGTAATGAGCTTAAGGCTGTAGTCACGATACCGGATCCGGGATGGCTCGACGCAAGAAGTTAAGGGCAGTCAGGTCTGGGGAGAACCAAGGTCTATATCTGTTCCTGGTTCTAAATTTCTTGAATGGGGCATGTTTATTTAAGATGGTTAGGAAGGCATTTAAAAAAAATATCTAGGCATCCTCTACTGACGGGCTGAGATCAATATCCTTCCAGGATACCCCGGCCAGGTCGATTAGAAAGGCCTGCTCGCTGAAGTGTTTCAGGGAGCGTTTGACAGTGACGAGTGGAGGTCGTTTGACCGCTGACCCATTACGGATGCAGGCAATGAGGCAGTGATCGCTGAGATCTTGGTTGAAGACAGCAGAGGTGTATTTAGAGGGGAAGTTGGTTAGGATGATATCTATGAGGGTGCCCGTGTTTAAGGCTTTGGGGGGGTACCTGGTAGGTTCATTGATAATTTGTGTGAGATTGAGGGCATCAAGTTTAGATTGTAGGATGGCTGGGGTGTTAAGCATGTTCCAGTTTAGGTCGCCTAGCAGCACGAGCTCTGAAGATAGATGGGGGGCAATCAGTTCACATATGGTGTCCAGAGCACAGCTTGGGGCAGAGGGTGGTCTATAGCAGGCGGCAACGGTGAGAGACTTGTTTTTAGAGAGGTGGATTTTTAAAAGTAGAAGTTCAAATTGTTTGGGTACAGACCTGGATAGTAGGACAGAACTCTGCAGGCTATCTTTGCAGTAGATTGCAACACCGCCCCCTTTGGCAGTTCTATCTAGTCTGAAAATGTTGTAGTTTGGAATGAAAATTTCTGAATTTTTGGTGGTCTTCCTAAGCCAGGATTCAGACACAGCTAGAACATCCGGGTTGGCAGAGTGTGCTAAAGCAGTGAATAGAACAAACTTAGGGAGGAGGCTTCTAATGTTAACATGCATGAAACCAAGGCTATTACGGTTACAGAAGTCATCAAAAGAGAGCGCCTGGGGAATAGGAGTGGAGCTAGGCACTGCAGGGCCTGTATTCACCTCTACATCGCCAAAGGAACATAGGAGGAGAAGAATAAGGGTGCGGCTAAAAGCAATAAGAATTGGTCGTCTAGAACGTCTGGAACAGAGAGTAAAAGGAGGTTTCTGGGGGCGATAAAATAGCATCAAGGTATAATGTACAGACAAAGGTATGGTAGGATGTGAATACAGTGGAGGTAAACCTAGGTATTGAGTGATGAAGAGAGAGATATTGTCTCTAGAAACATCATTGAAACCAGGAGATGTCATTGCATGTGTGGGTGGTGGAACTAATAAGTTGGATAAGGTATAGTGAGCAGGACTAGAGGCTCTACAGTGAAATAAGCCAATAAACACTAACCAGAACAGCAATGGACAAGACATATTGACATTAAGGAGAGGCATCCTTAGTCGAGTGATCAAAAGGGTCCAGTGAGTGGAGAGGTTGGTTGGGGGTCACGGCGAATTAGACAGCTAGCCAGGCCATCGGTAGCAAGCTAGCATAGGATGGAGGTCTGTTGTTAGCCACCTCTTGCGTTCCGTCAGTAGATTAGTGGGGTTCCGTGTGGTAGAGGGGATTAATCCAAATCACACAACAACAAAAAATAAAAACAATATATATAGTTATAGAGGCCCAAGAAGAAACATAATAATAATAAAAATAAATAAATTGTCCGATTGTCTATTCTGAGAGCATCCGGTAAGACAGCTAACGGTTAGCAGGCCGCACATGGGCATTCAGGTAACGTCGCGACGGAGGAGCAAGCCGGATCTCCTTCGGGTAGATAACGTTGGCAGTCCAGTTGTGAAGGCCCGGTGGGGCTCCGCGTAGGCAGTAAAACGGGTCCGGATAGGTGACTGCAGCCCAGGAGTGATTGATGGAACTCAGGAGTGATTGACGGAGCTGGCTAGCTCCGGAGTAATTGATGTTTACTCCGGAATCGACGAAAGCCGATAGTCACACGGATAGCAGCTAGCTAGCTGTGAGATCCGGGTATGAATGTCCAGAGAGCAGTTGAAATCCAGGGACATGGAGAGAAAAATTGGTCCGGTATGTTCCGTTCCGAGCCGCGCTGCGCCGTACAAAACTGGCGATTGATTTTCGAGCTAAAGGATAGCTGATGACCACAAACCGTGGTTAGCTGAATACTAACGATTTGCCAGTAAAGAAGCTAAATAGCTTCTGAACTAGCTTCTGATTAGCTTCTGGATTAGCTTCTGGTCTAGCTTCTGGCTAGCTCCTGGCTAGCTTCTGGCTAGTTTCTGGCTAGCTTCTTGGAGTTTCTGGCTAGCTTCTGGATAGCTTCTTGAAGGATTGCAGATTTGAGGTAAATAATACTTATTTATAAATATAAATTGGTGAGGCGGGTTGCAGGAGAGTGTTTTGAAGATGAGTTGATGGAAAATAAAAATAAAATGTATGTGAAAAAAGTTGTAAATATATATATATACAGGACACGACAAGACGAGGACATAGACGAGGCATAATACTGCCCCTTTGGATGAATTGCGTGCCCATAGTAAACTGAAAACAAATCTGTCCAAAATTGCTAATATATGCATATAATAATTATTATTGGATAGAAAACACTCCAAAGCTTCCTAAACCGTTTGAATTATGTCTGTAAGTATAGCAGAACTCACAGGGCAGGCAATCTCCCAAACTAGTTTTGGAAGCATGAAACTTGGGGCAACTTTGACGTCATCGCCCCCACCCTTCCCAACCAGCTATGGATCTGGAGACACTTTCTATATCTTCCACTATATGTCCTCATTCAGTAGAGCGTTTAATTGTGCAAATCCCGCGAGCTTTGACTCTTTGGGAGGAAAAACAGTGGGTGTCGCGAGAAAATACATGTGCGTTAGGGCGCGAATTGGACACAGACCTTCCTCTGTTCCAGCTTGCCTGAGAAGAAGTATGATTGTCCGGTTGAATTGAGAATTGTTTTGTACGTTTATAACATCCTAAAGCTTGATTCTGTACTTAGTTTGACCAGTTTAGATGCGCAACTGTTCGGGACCAGAAGTCATTTTGGATGCATTTCAGCTGAAAGTGGTAGCAGATGCTACTATAAGGACACACGAACTGAAACAAAATGATGTATTGGGTAAGTATGACTCCTTCCACTACATTCTGATCGAAGACAATCAAAGGTAAGGGAATATTTATGTTGTAATTTTGTATTTCTGTTGACTCCAACATAGCGGAGAAATATTCCTTACGTCTGAGCGCCGTCTCAGGTTAGGGCATAGTCAACTAATTCTGTAACGTTAAAAACAAATCTGACACATTCAGAACCAGTTGCATTCAGAACCAGTGTATCTTTCTAACTATATGTAAAACATGTATCTCTAGTCAAAGTTTATGATGAGTATTTCTGTTATCTTATCTTTCCATAATTTCTCCGGACATTTTTGATAATTTTATGAACATGGCGTCAATGTAAACCGTGTTTTATGGATATAAAATGCATATCATTGAACAAAACATAAATGTACTGTGTAACATGTCATATGACTGTCAGCTGATGAAGATTTTCATAAGGTTAGTGAATGATTTATTTTTTAATCCTGCTTTTATAATTTTATATTTTCTGGGACAAAATGGCTGCCTCTTGTCTTTGTTTCGGTGGTGGTCTAATATAAATATGTGCTGTGTTTTCGCCGTAAAACATAAAAAAAATCTGACATGCTGGGTAGATGAACAAGGTGTTTATCTTTCATTTGAGGTATTGGACTTGTTAATGTGTGGAGGTTAAATATTTCTAAGAATATCTTTGCATTGCCTGCGCCACCGTTTCAGCTGAACGGAGAGGGACGCCTCGCTTTTTAACTGGCAATGATGCAACGTGGAATCCAATGGTGATTAGTAAATTTGATATGGAGTATATCTAGTTGGGAGTCCATACAAGTGCAACTTTAAAACAATCTGTTCTGTAATGATAACATTGAATCTTTCTATATTCAAACAGCTGTGTCTCAAGCTTTGTCAGATCACTTTACTACTTGTCTTCAGTCTTTTTGTGTTCAATGCAGGTCAATCTCTATATCTTTACTCAATGTCTGGAGTGAACTGTTCTATTTTGAGTTCTAGAATTCTGGGAGACCTCTCTTGACTCTTATCTCAGAACGTATGGACAGTGTAAAGTTATGATTACCGTTGAGCTAGCTGTTCCTCTCTCTCGCTCTCTCTCTGACTAAGGGCGATACAATTCGAGAGTCTGTGACACGTCTCAAAAAGTTTGAGGGTGGAAAGTACGTAAACAACTCAACATAATATAACTTTTTCTTGTTATTCTGTGTTCATCTGGGTCTTTACATCTGTTCAATCTCCTAATTGGCTTCAGTATTAGAGCTGCTTGTCTTACACATCTTTTGACAAGAGCTGTTATTCTTGACAACGTCAGGCCCAGGTAGTTTAGTGCAGTTCATTATTCCTCTAATGCCCTCCCTGACGTCAGATACAAAGAGAGAAAGCAAAGATATTTTTCTGAATACATTTATAGTCTGAGATGTATTGGGTTGGGAAGCTAGTGCTGGAAGTCTGAAGGGAGAAGTGAAGACAAACCTTTTAAAAAACACAAGTCCCCTCGACTCAAGTTGTATTCCATTCTTAACATATTGCATGTCAGCACACAACCCCGTTGGACCTGCGAGACAAGGCCTCCGGTCCCTAAAGGATTGTGTAATGGATATGTTCATCAAAGTGTAAACCTGGTGGGACCATTGAGTTCAAGAATTCAGTACACATTGAAGTTAATGTGGTCACTTGGGAATATGGGGTTTGGGTTTCATGATGTCGTTTCAGTATTTATGACAGCAGACAATTCACCTCACAACAAGATGCTAGTGTAGATAAAATGATATTAGCACAGACAGACAATCTACATTGATTGTGAAAAAAAATCCAGTTGATGTCCATTTATCTATTGCCAGTCTATGACGAAGCCTAACAATATCTAATCTATTTAAGTTCAACCTTAGATCCCTTAGCGCCAGCGGGACACCTGTCGACAACTTCCGGTGAAATTGGAGGGCGCGCAATTCAAATAATAGAAATTATGGATATTAATCTTTTAGGCACATACAAATATATTATATTGGTTAAAAGCTTAAATGTGTGTTAATTTAATTGCACTGTCCAATTTACAATAGGCTATACAGTTGTCGTGTCTTTGACTATGCCGGATTAAGTGATATGACATGCTAATCTATAAAATAATTTCTCCGTAATTAATATGACCTGATTGAGCTAATCATGTAAATGTAATTAACTAGAGGTTCGGGGCACCACGAAATAATATTTATAGAGCTGTTATCTTCCGAATAAACTTTTAAAGACCTAGTAATATTTTACATCAACAGCAGTCAATATTAATCGTCATCTTAATTCAGTCTCATCTGAAAGTTGTAAATTCTTGGTTATCTGCACGAACCCTGGATAACAAGTTGAATCAGCAATACAAAATTGGGTTTAATTATTTATTTACTAAATACCTAACTAATCACACAGAATTACACATACACATAATTAAATCATAACTTGATTACAAATTACGTCATAAAGGAAAACGTCCCTAGCGGGCGGAACAGATATGACAGCTTGTTACATAAAAGAAAAGGGCTGCGTTTGAGTGAAAGAGCGGGAAGACTGAGGAACAAAGGGTGAAGCTGTGCTATCGTAAATACAGTATTACTGCCCATTTGGAAAAGGAAAATGTAATAAATATTTACTCTGAGCCGCGCTTGAGTAGGTTGGTGTCAGATGGAAGGCCGTGTTGCCCAACCGAGTCCTTTGAAGAATGTATAAGCTGGTAATTGGATACGTTGTAGTAACGTCGTTGTGTGGTAGACGGGATACTCTGTCTGTTTCTTCCTAACCTGCGTTTACAGCTGCTGTTGCTAACTCAATGGCTAGGAAGTATCACTTCTGTAGTGAATAAGAGTTCAAAGTTCAGACCATTCGCAACCAAAGTCCACGCTGATGTTGGCTTCGTTCTGTAGTTATTATCTGAACCATTCTGACATCGGATCGTCGTCAAGGCTTTATATAGGAAGGGAGAGGAGGGCGTATTTGAAAAGTTTTATAGCCCATGTCCCTTCTCAGGGGCGGAACCCTGTTCGAGCAGAGCCCTACCTTATGAAAACCCAGATCTCACATTTTAGAAGCTAAAATCACATTTCATCCCATCACGAATAATTTCATATTCAAACATTTAAAATGAACAACAATTCCATGTGAACCCGATAACTCTGTGTAGACTTTCCACTGTAGAGTTTGTCATCTTATCATTGATGAGAATGTCTCAGATGACAACCGAGCTGAGATCATATTCATTAAGTACCACCGCATATGTTCAATTGGTCGGATTACCAGAATATAGTTAATTTCCCCCCATCTTCTGATGTTCCCAGGATCTCTATGTTAACCAAGGTGTTTGCAAATGTAACACCAGTAGGGTAGAGAGAGGAAAAAGGGGGGAAGAGCGTATTTTTCCGTCGGCATAGGTTTCAGAAAATCACAAATAGCGATTAAATATTCACTTTCTTTTTGAAAATCTTCCTCTGATTTGCAATCCAAAGGGTCCCAGCTATAACATGTAGTGTCGTTTTCTTAGATAAAATACTTATTTTTATCCCAAAAAGTAAATTTAGTTGGATCCATCGATTTGAGTAATCCACTCGTTTAACATGCAGAGAAAGGAATCCGAAAAACTACACCTAAAACTTTGTTTCAACAAGTCAGAATACATTTCTATTTATTCCTCATGTACCCTAAAATGAAACTATAATATTTCATACAGAAAGAAGTATGTTCAATAGGAAGGCAAAATTAGCAGGTGCGTGTCCTCTTTGTCGCGCACTCAAACACAGATTTCCAAACTGATGTCTTCATACTAAAACTCATCTTTCAAGTTACAAGCCTGAAAACATGAACAAAGACGGTTGCCATCTAGTGGAAGCCATAGCAATTGCAATCTGGGAGGTGGAATTGCATATGCCCCTATGCTTTCCATTGTAAGAGCATGGGCTCTCAAACAAAAAATAATTCTGGTTGGTGTTTCTTTGGATATTCTCCTACCATGTAAATTGTGTTATAGTCCCATAATTATTTTAACATTTCTACAAAGTGTTTTCTATCCAATGGTACCAATTATATGCATATCCTGGCTTCTGGTCCAGAGTAACAGGCAGTTTACTTTGGGCACGTCAATCAGGCTGAAATTCAGAAAAAAGGACCCTAGCCTGAAGAAGTTTTAATGATACCCTTATTCAGGTTTCTGGTGTTCATGTCATTTAGTGTTGTGTATGTCAAGAGGAGAACCCCAGGTTCTGACATAACTTTGTTTTTCCCAAATAATGTTCCTGTCAGCCCCCTTTAGTCTCCCAGTCAGATGCACAATGTCAGATGGAGAACATCAGTCCACTGCATTCTGTACAACAACCAAATCATGCTGCTCTTAGATAGTTGACATGTTGGAGATGTCCAACCTTTGAAAAAAGTGAGCAAAAAACTTTCCACTTCAGATGTATCAACAGAAACAAGTCATATCTCTTCACACAGTCAAACGAGCTCAAAGTTACCAATATCACCTGAGTCAGTCACCTGAGTCAATCACCAGCATACACTATTTTCAGCCTAGTCACCCAGCACCACAATTACATTGCAGGCAACCCAACACACTGCCCAACACACTGCCGATGCCCCATTTGGATCGAACTCTAAACAATTCATTATGTGGTTATTTGTTATTCCTGCCACTGGGGGAAACAATCAGTATTGCAGACAGCACTGCTGGAATAAAACATCAGTGTTTCTCAGGTTTATTTGTGACTTCTCCAGTCTCTGACTCACTTGCCCTACAGTGCATATGGGGATTTGATTAGCCCTTTGTCTGCATTAGGTTTGTTGCCTGTTACAGAAAGCAGGATTAGTGTCATTAGTCAAGTGGAGGAAGGATAGCTCAGAGCCCAATAGATTATAGTATATGACAAAAGTGAGTATACCCCTCACATTTCTGATATTTACAATATCTTTTCATCTGACAACACTGATGAAATGACACTGTGCTACAATGTAAAGTAGTGAGTGTACAGCTTGTATAACAGTGTAAATTTGCTGTCCCCTCAAAATAACTCCACAGCCATTAATTTATAAACCGCTGGCAACAAAAGTGAGTACACCCCGAAGTGAAAATGTCCAAATTGGGCCCAATTAGCCATTTTCCCTCCCCGGTGTCATGTGACTCGTTAGTGTTACAAGGTCTCAGGTGTGAATGGGGAGCAGGTGTGTTAAATTTGGTGTCATCGCTCTCACACTCCCTCATACTGACTGGTCACTGGAAGTTCAACATGGCACCTCATGGCTCTGAAAAAAAGAATTGTTGCTCTATATAAAGATGGCCTGGGCTATAAGAAGATTACCAAGACCCTGAAACTGAGCTGCAGCACGGTGGCCAAGACCATACAGCGGTTTAACTGGACAGGTTCCACTGTGACCAAGGAAGTTGAGTGCACGTGCTCAGCGTCATATCCAGAGGTTGTCTTTGGGAAATAGACGTATGAGTGCTGCCAACATTGCTGCAGAGGTTGAAGGGGTGGGGGGTCAGCCTGTCAGTGCTCAGACCATACGCCGTACACTGCATCAAATTGGTCTGCATGGCTGTCGTCCCAGAAGGAAGCCTCTTCTAAAGAGGATGCACAAGAAAGCCCGCAAACAATTTGCTGAAGACAAGCAGACTAAGTGTAACAGATGTGAAACGCTAGCTTAGTTAGCGGTGGTGCACGCTAAATAGTGTTTCAATCGGTGACGTCACTTGCTCTGAGACCTTGAAGTAGTAGTTCCACTTGCTCTGCAAGGGCCATGGCTTTTGTGGAGCGATGGGTAACGATGCTTCGTGGGTGACTGTTGTTGTGTGCAGAGGGTCCCTGGTTCGCGCCCGGGTATGGGCGAGGGGACGGTTTAAATTTATACTGTTACAAAAGGACATGGATTACTGGAACCATGTCCTGTGGTCTGATGAGACCAAGATACACTTATTTGGTTCAGATGGTGTCAAGCGTGTGTGGCGGAAACCAGGTGAGGAGTACAGAGACAGGTGTGTCTTGCCTACATTCAAGCTTGGCGGTGGGAGTATCATGGTCTGGGGCTGCATGAGTTCTGCCGGCACTGGGGAGCTACAGTTCATTGAGGGAACCATGAATGCCAACATGTACTGTGACAGAGCATGATCCCCTCCCTTCGGAGACTGGGCCACAGGGCAGTATTTCAACATGATAACGACCCCAAACATACCTCCAGATGACCACTGCCTTGCTAAAGAAGCTGAGGGTAAAGGTGATGGACTGGCCAAGTATGTCTCCGGACCTAAACTCTATTGAGCATCTGTGGGGCATCCTCAAACGGAAGGTGGAGGAGTGCAAGGTCTCTAACATCCACCAGCTCCATGATGTCGTCATGGAGGAGTGGAAGAGGACTCCAGTGGCAACCTGTGAAGCTCTGGTGAACTCCATGCCCAAGAGGGTTAAGGCGGTGCTGGAAAATGATGGTGGCCACACAAAATGTTGACACTTTGGGCCCAATTTGGACATTTTCACTTAGGGGTGTACTCACTTTTGTTGCCAGCGGTTTAAACATTAATGGCTGTGTGTTGAGTTATTTTGAGGGGACAGCAAATTTACACTGTTATTCAAGCTGTACACTCACTACTTTACATTGTAGCAAAGTGTCATTTCTTCAGTGTTGTCACATGAAAAGATATACCGTAATTGCTGGACTATTAAGCGCACCTGAATATAAACCTCACCCACTGAATTATAAAAAAATATGTATTTTGTACATAAATACGCCGCACATGTCTATAAGCCGCAGGTGCCTACCGGTACATTGAAACAAATGAACTTGGTCACTATCTTCCTCCTCCTGTGCACTGAAACCACTGAAGTCATCTCCTTCGGTGTCGGAGATGAATAGCCTCAGAATTGCTTCATCCGATGTTGGATCGTTTTCATTGTCGATCTCGTCACTTTCATCCGGAGGCAAATACCCCGCTCACGCTGCCCCTTCAACACGCAGCAGTCCAGCCTTTCGAAACCCGTTGATGATAGTGGATTTTTTGACAATGCTCCACGCTGTCAGGACCGACTGGCAGACTTGACCATAAGTTGCTCTTTGCATGCAGCCCGTTTTAGTGAAGAATTTCTCCCCACTTGTCATCCAAGACTCCCACTGAACAAGGAGCGCCACCTTAAATGCACGATTTACACTGATGTCGAGTGGCTGCAAATACTTTGGGCCATCTGCTTTTCTTCCCTCTGAAAGCCTTTGTTGTCTTTTTGCACTGAGTCAGTTCCTCACGCTGCTGTTTCCAAAGTCTTATCATCGACTCATTAAGGCCAAGCCATGATGAGGGTGACAAAATTACTACCGTAATCAGAATGATGGGAAGTTTGAGCGCGCTCGATTTTACGTCACATTATGTGACTGTGATCAGTTTTTTGCCGGCATGACTCTTGTGAAAGCGGGAAAAATCCATAAATTAGCCGCGTCATTGTATAAACTGCGAGGTTCAAAGTGTGGGAATAAAGTAGCGGCTTATTGTCCGGAAATTACGGTACTCAAATATTTACATAAATGTGAGGGGTGTACTCACTTTTGTGATATAATGTATAACTAAAGGGTGTTGTGGAGTGGGTACTTCCCGGTGAAGATAAAGCTGGAGAAGGTGCTTTTTTGGAGGATGTATATGTAGCTTAACCTCTTCAGTCGACCCTCTACTTTTTTGAACATTCTGTTAAAAATCGCGCAACATTTCAGCGCCCTGCTACTCATGCCAGGAATATGGTATATGCATTTGCTTAGTCTGTGTGGATAGAAAACACTCAGACATTTAAAAAACTGGTTAAATCACTGCTGTGGCTTTACCAGAACTGCATTTACATCGAAAAGCACAGGAAAAACTGATCACTGAAAATGGGGAAAATATATCCATGCGCTACTTGAACCCATTGATAAACGTGAACCACAATTAATTGACTGAGGTTGCAGTACCTACAGCTTCCACAGGGTGTCTAGAGTCTTGTCATTTCCCTTCGAGTTTTTTCTTGGTCAAACACATACAGGACACCGTATCTAATCCGGTCTAGGACCGGATATTTTCGTTGAGTTTCTAGCCGGACATTTTTCCAGACGGACAGCTAATGATCTTTACATCGCCTCCTGATGAATTTTATCGCTTATTAACGTTTACTAATACCTAAAGTTGCATTACAAACGTATTTCGAAGTGTTTTGTGAAAGTTTATCGTCGACTTTTTGAATTTTAAAAAATGATGAAAATGAATTTTTTTCGTTTATCACAGTCTACATATAACAATATCTAGGCTTTATATGGACCGATTTAATCGAAATAAAGACCCAAATAGTGTTTATGGGACATCTAGGAGTGCCAACAAAGAAGATGGTGAAAGGTAATGAATGTTTTCTATTTTATTGTGCGGTTTGTGTAACGCCGAAATGCTAATTATTTTGTTTACGTCCCCTGTGGGTCTTTTGGGGTGTTGCATGCTATCAGATAATAGCTTCTCATGCTTTCGCCGAAAAGCATTTTAAAAATCTGACTTGTTGCCTGGATTCACAACGAGTGTAGCTTTAATTCGATACCCTGCATGTGTATTTTAATGAACTTTTGAGTTTTAACTAATACTATTAGCATTTAGCGTAGCGCATTTGCATTTCCAGAGCTCTAGTTGGGACGCAAGCGTCCCGAGTAGAAGCAACAGGTTAAGGGATGTAATCACACAAACACTAATTTGCACACACACACACACACACACACACACACACACACACACACACACACACACACACACATCTGTTCGACAAACATACGAAGCACAGGCCTGGTATGCATGCATCACACAAACATAAAACTTAGACAGGCAAGAATAAACTCGAAAGCACAGGCCTGGTGAAACTCAAACTCAATAGGATGCAGTTTTGGCAGGACTGGCACAGGGGACTGAAATCAAAGCAAAATTATGGATACAGCGAGGAGAGAGAGCGCGAACAGAGGGGAGTTACTCTTTTAATAGAATAGCAGATATGCATTTTCACAACATCAGATGGATGTGTGCTGTTAAATAGAGAGAGGAGTGAGGAGCCAATGTGCCAACAACAAGGAAAAAGATTGTAGCGTGTGTGAGAAACATACCTTTTTGTCGTTGCTAGGCCCGTCTTGCCATGCACATGTTTTCCTTTGGTGATATTGTGGAGGTGTGACATCCTTTTGGTTTTTCAGCATGTGTCAGCCTATTTATATTGAGTGCAAAGCTCCAGTTGATGGACTGCCACAATTAACAATTTCTTTATGGATGTTCATGTGTGCTTGGGGTTATTGTCTTGCTGGAAGATCCACCTTCGGCCAAGTTTCAGCTAAAATGTCCTGGTACTGGGTAAAGTCCATGATGCCGTTGACCACTGACAAGTTCCCCAGCACCAGTGGAAGCCACATATCACCATAGCATCAACGATCCACCACCATATTTTACAGTAAGTATGGTGTTTTTTCTCTTTCTTTAGACACCAAAGAGCTATATTTTCTTTTCATTCAACACATGTACATGCCTAGAGATTGAAAATAGAGCTCTTTGGCCATGCATAATTACTTTTTTTTGTGTTTGTATTTTTTATTTCATACAGTATTTTTTTGCTCATCTTTCTCAAAAGGTGCCAAATATTTTGTACCTGACTGTATGTGGGTATGACATCCATTTGTCTTTTTACAATGGGCAGCTCTTTATTGCATTCCAAGCCCCAGTTGCAAAGCTAAGGCACGCTACCTTCATACAGATACTGGGTTATTGGGTTATGTCTTATGAGTAGCCCTCCTTGCCCTTTGTGAAGACCACACGTCCACAGGGTGTATTTAGAATTTCTATCCACTCATCTGAAGGCTTTGATATTTCAGCGGCGTAATAACATTTATGTTGGGGGGGGTCAGTTTATTGGTATTCGTCTGTCAAGTCATGTGGGGGGGTACGGTGTGTGTGTGTGTGTGTGTGTGACAAGGAAAGGGAGTGGGAGTGAAGATGATTATTTAAAGACTGGGGAAAAGGGAGATTGACTTTTATTAACCTGTTACTCCTACCCCCTACTTTTTCGAACATTCTGTTAAAAACCGCGCAACATTTCAGCGCCCTGCTACTCATGCCAGGAATATAGTATATGCATATGATTAGTATGTGTGGATAGAAAACACTCAGATGTTTATAAAACTGGTTAAATCACGGCTGTGACTATAACAGAAGCTGCGTTTCATCGAAAAGTGCAGGAAAATCTGATCACTGAAAATGGAAAAATATATCCATGCGCGACTTGAACCCATTGATAAAGGTGAACCACATTTAATGGGGCTGAGGTTGCAATACCTACAGCTTCCACACGATGTCTAGAGTCTTGTCATTTGCCTACTATTTGTTTCTTGGTCAAACAGACGCAAGGCAGCGCAGTTCTTCCGGTCTCCGACCGGATATTTTGGTTGAGATTTACCCGGACATTATTTCCAGATGGACAGCTATAGAATATACATCGCCTCGTGATCAATTTGATCGCTTATTAACGTTTACTAATACCTAAAGTTGCATTACAAAAGTATTTTGAAGTGTTTTGTGAAAGTTTATCGTCGACTTTTTAATTTTAAAAAATGACGTCGCGTTATAAAACGATGTTTTTTTCCTTGATTACAGTCTTCATAGATTGATATCTAGGCTATATATGGACCGATTTAAACTAAAAAAAGACCCAATAGTGATGTTTATGGGACATCTAGGAGTGCCAACAAAGAAGATGGTCAAAGGTAATGAATGTTTTATATTTTATTGGTGCATTTAGTGTCACCACCTCAAGCTGAACCTCGGCAAGACGGAGCTGCTCTTCCTCCCGGGGAAGGACTGCCCGTTCCATGATCTCGCCATCACGGTTGACAACTCCATTGTGTCCTCCTCCCAGAGCGCTAAGAACCTTGGCGTGATCCTGGACAACACCCTGTCGTTCTCAACTAACATCAAGGCGGTGGCCCGTTCCTGTAGGTTCATGCTCTACAACATCCGCAGAGTACGACCCTGCCTCACACAGGAAGCGGCGCAGGTCCTAATCCAGGCACTTGTCATCTCCCGTCTGGATTACTGCAACTCGCTGTTGGCTGGGCTCCCTGCCTGTGCCATTAAACCCCTACAACTCATCCAGAACGCCGCAGCCCGTCTGGTGTTCAACCTTCCCAAGTTCTCTCACGTCACCCCGCTCCTCCGCTCCCTCCACTGGCTTCCAGTTGAAGCTCGCATCCGCTACAAGACCATGGTGCTTGCCTACGGAGCCGTGAGGGGAACGGCACCTCAGTACCTCCAGGCTCTGATCAGGCCCTACACCCAAACAAGGGCACTGCGTTCATCCACCTCTGGCCTGCTCGCCTCCCTACCACTGAGGAAGTACAGTTCCCGCTCAGCCCAGTCAAAACTGTTCGCTGCTCTGGCCCCCCAATGGTGGAACAAACTCCCTCACGACGCCAGGACAGCGGAGTCAATCACCACCTTCCGGAGACACCTGAAACCCCACCTCTTTAAGGAATACCTAGGATAGGATAAAGTAATCCTTCTCACCCCCCTTAAAAGATTTAGATGCACTATTGTAAAGTGGCTGTTCCACTGGATGTCATAAGGTGAACGCACCAATTTGTAAGTCGCTCTGGATAAGAGCGTCTGCTAAATGACTTAAATGTGAATGTAAATGACTATGCTAATTATTTTTGTTTACGTCCCCTGCGGGTCTTTTGGGGTGTTACATGCTATCAGATAATAGCTTCTCATGCTTTCGCCGAAAAGCATTTTAACCTCGTAGTCCGCCCCATCCCGCATGCGGTATCGTTACTACAGCCTCAAGCTCATTACCATAACGCAACGTTAGCGATTTCTAAAAATCGCAAATGAAATGAAATAAATATGCCTGCTCTCAAGCTTATCCTTTTCTTAACAATCCTGTCGTCTCAGATTTTCAAAATATGCTTTAGAACCAGAGAAAATCAATAATTTGTGTAAGAGTGGTGATAGCTAGCTTAGCATTTAGCGTTAGCATTT
The DNA here is from genome assembly GCF_034236695.1 of Oncorhynchus nerka. NCBI lineage: Eukaryota > Metazoa > Chordata > Actinopteri > Salmoniformes > Salmonidae > Oncorhynchus > Oncorhynchus nerka. The sequence goes on from NC_088410.1 coordinate 31,652,272, forward strand.
AGCACGCAACATATTCACAAAAAAAGGAATCAAATAAAATAATTTACCTTTGAAGAACTTCAGATGTTTCAATGAGGAGACTCTCAGTTACATAGCAGATGTCCAGTTTTTCCTGAAAGATTCTTGTGTAGGACACATCGTTCCCTTTTGTTACTATGCATTTGGCTACCGAAACTAACCGAAAATTCAGTCACCTACACGTCGAACTTTTTTCCGAATTAACTCCATAATATCGACTGAAACATGGAAAACGTTGTTTGAATCAATCCTGAAGGTGGTTTCTCATATATCTCTCCATTGAAAGCACCGTCCTTGAAGCCTGCTTTGTTGTCTGATTCGAATGGAAAACCACTGGGAGCTGACTTTTGCGCACCAAATGCCACGCAGACACCAAGTGGGACACTTGGCAATTGTAGTCTCTTATGGTCAATCTTCCAATGATATGCCTACAAATACGTCACAATGCTGCAGAGACCTTGGGGAAACAAGATAAAGTGTCCGTTGATTCCTGTCGCATTCACAGCCATATAAGGCGATCATGGAAAACGTAGCCTCAAAAATCCTGTTCATTTCCTGGTCGGTCATACATCTTGGTTTTGCCCGAAGCATTTGTTCTAAGGGACTCACAGTGAAAATCTTTGCAGTTCTGGAAACGTAAGACTCTCTTCTTTCCAAAACGATCAATTCCAAGCATATTCGAGCATCTTTTCGTGACAAAATATTGCGCTTAAAACGGGCACGTCTTTTTATCCAAAAATGAAATACTGCCCCTAGAGTACTAACAGGTTAAAAATCTGACTTGTTGCCTGGATTCACAACGAGTGTAGCTTTAATTAAATACCCTGCATGTGTATTTTAATGAACGTTTGAGTTTTAACGAGTGCTATTAGCATTTAGCGTAGCGCATTTGCATTTCCAGATGTCTAGATGGGACGCCTGCGTGTCAGGTAGGAGCAAGAGGTTAAAGGATGATTGAAATGGTATTACAGTTTCTCAATTGTTTTGGTTCAATTATATATATATATATATATATATTTTTTTTTAAGTACAAATCTCTGAACAATTAGTTTCTTGTTCACACCAGATTTGAGTTTCTTAATCTTAGAACTACCCATCCCGGATCCGGTATATTTGTCATCAGCAACCGCTGAACAGCATAGCGCAACAGTCAAAAAATATTACTAGAAAATATTCATATTCATGAAATCACAAGTGAGATATAGCGAAACACAGCTTAGCCTGTGGAACAATGGCCACCTCTCTCTTTTGCGCAAAAATCACTCCGAGAGCCCCCACCTGACCACTTACGTAATGTGGTCGTTCACGCTCATTCATCAAAATAAAGGCCTGAAACTATGTATAAAGGCTGTAGACACCTTAGGGAAGCCATATAAAAAGGAATCTGGTTGATATCCCTTTCAATGGTCAATAGGGATGCATAGGAACACAGAGGTTTCAAAATAAGAGTCACTTCCTGATTGGATTTTTCTCAGGCTTTCGCCTGCAATATCAGTTCTGTTATACTCACAGACAATATTTTGACAGTTTTGGAAACTTTAGATTGTTTTCTATCCTAAGCTGTCCATTATATGCATATTCTAGCGTCTGGTCCTGAGAAATAGGCTGTTTACTTTGGGAACGTTATTTTTCCAAATATAAAAATAGTGCCCCCTAGCTTCAAGAGGAATGAATCTATGGAATCTATGACATGGAATGTTTGGAATGTTTGTTTGTGATGTCTGCTAAATTGTCAAAAGCCCCGCCAGGTGACATAATAATGAATTACCAATCAACCAATCAAGTTTGGAAGCATATATACATTTTATTTATTTTTATTTATTGAATATTCAAAACATAAAATATACCTGCAGTGAAGCCGCTCCACAACTACATCATACCAATCATCCAACAGATTTCCATTCAGAACGACACAGAAGCATCCAGGGTCAATGCCCTGCTAAAGGGCATGTTGACCGATCTACCACCAGGCCAAAAAACGTGAACCCGAACCCTCTAAGATCCCCCCACAGTTCCCCAATAGCTGCCCCTCAACCATTCGAGACCCCTCCCACAGTCCCCCCCAGGAAGAAAAATAAAAAATACAATTAATTCCATTCCCCCAAGAACCCCCCAATGCACCAACAACCAAGAGAATGAACTAAAGAGAAAATAGGAAAAGACAGAAGAAAACAACAATGCAAAATGCAAAAAATATATATTTTTCAAAATAATTCATTTAAAACAAAGGACATCAAGGACAACTAAAATCATAACAGCAATGCCAACTGTATATGTTTGTGTGCATGTCTGACACTATTACATCTGTGTGTGTTCTTGTACAGTGTCTGTGTTTATTTGAATGAGAGTGTGTGTATATGCATGTGTACAAACACCTGCACGGCATCAGCCTCATGCAAACCGGCATTAGTTGTAAAACCAATGCCACTTAGTGTCATTCAAATGTACTTTTTATTATGTTTTATTTTGACCATCATTCTATCTCCCACAGAGCAACTCCACTCCCACTTGTCTCCAAATCCACATACCAACCCTCAGCTTCCCCCAGCCCATCCCATCTACAGTTGAATTTGGAAGATTACAATTCCAGACATTTAATCCTAGTAAAAATTCCGTCTTTGGTCAGTTAGGATCACCACTTTATTTTAAGAACGTGAAATGTCAGAATAATAGTAGAGAATTATTTATTTCAGCTTTTGTTTCTTTCATCACATTCCCAGTGGGTCAGAAGTTTACAAACACTCAATTAGTATTTGGTAGCATTGCCATTAAATTGGGTCAAACGTTTCAGGTAGCCTTCCACAAGCTGACCACAATAAGTTGGGTGAATTTTGGCCCATTCCTCCTGACAGAGCTGGTGTAAATGTTTCAGGTTTGTAGGCCTCCTCGCACACGCTTTTTCAGTTCACACCTGTTTTTAAGCCTCTATTGTTGTTATTGGATCTAATTTTAATAGTTAGCATTTCGATGGCCATAACAAATAGATATGGTGACAGCGGACACCCTTGTTTAACTCCTCTTGACAATTCAAAACTCTGTTATTTACTATTTTACACCTGGGGTTGATATACATTATTTTGACCCATTTACAAGAGAATTACTGAAATTGAAAAAATCCAGTCTTACTTTATCAAATGCCTTTTCAAAATCCACTATAAATACCATTCCCGACTTCTTATATGTTTCATGATGTTCTATTATTTATATTAGTTGCCGTATATTATCTCCAATGTATCGGCCATGTAAAAAACCTGTCTGATCAGGATGAACAATACCTGGTAAAAACCCTTTTAATTCTGAGTGCTATGAATTTTGCTAGTATTTTTGCATCACAACATTGAAGTGTAAAGGGCCTCCAGTTTTTTAGATAGACTGGGTCTTTATATTTTCCATCTGGGTCTTGTTTTAATAAAAAAGAAATCAGACCTTCCTGCTGAGTACCTGACAGACTGTTTTAACTACTCTTATAGAAATGGCAATCTAACAATGGATTTTTTTGTATATCAAAATACTTGATATACCTCTACCGGTATGCCATCAACCCCTGGGGTTTTTCCAGACCGAAAGGATTTAATAGCCTCAAGAAGTTATTCTTCTGTAATTTGGCCTTCGCACTGATCTTTCTTTTGTTAATTTTCCATTTTTTATATTATTTGGAAATCATTTCTTACTATAATCTTCATTCAGTGGGAAAGGATAAGACTGAAATGAGAACATCTGCCTAAAATAATTAGCTTCCTCTTTTAAAATATAATTTGGAGAATCATAGATGACTCTGTCTTCAGTAACGCGTTTCTGCATTTTTTGTACTGTGAGGTAAAAAAAAAAAAAATCATTGTTGCGTTTTTTTTTTGCATTGGTCATTTTGTGGCAGATTTTATCTTCACTATATATGACTTTTCTGTATGAAATATGTAAAAATGGACATGCAAATGTGAATTTTCTGTTTAACTTCTTGCGTCGAGCAATCCCGTATCCGGGAGCGTAATCATAGCCTCAAGCTCATTACCATAACGCAACGTTAACTATTCATGAAAATCGCAAATGAAATGAAAGAAATATATTCACTCACAAGCTTAGCCTTTTGTTAACAACACTGTCATCTCAGATTTTCAAAATATGCTTTTCAACCATAGCTACACAAGCATTTGTGTAAGAGTATTGATAGCTAGCATAGCATTAAGCCTAGCATTCAGCAGGCAACATTTTCACAAAAACAAGAAAAGCATTCCAATAAAATTATTTACCTTTGAAGAACTTCGGATGTTTTCAATGAGGAGACTCTCAGTTAGATAGCAAATGTTAATTTTTTCCAAAAATATTATTTGTGTAGGAGAAATCGCTCCGTTTTGTTCATCACGTTTGGCTAAGAAACGCTAAACTTTTTTCCAAATTAACTCCATAATATCGACAGAAACATGGCAAACGTTGTTTAGAATCAATCCTCAAGGTGTTTTTCACATATCTATTCGATGATAAATCATTCGTAGCAGTTGGGTTTCTCCTCGGAAGCAAATGGAATAATACACGCAGCTGGAGATTACGCAATAATTGCGACGGAGGACACCAAGCGAGCACCTGGTAGATGTAGTGTAAAATGGTCACTCTTCCAATCATATGCCTACAAATACGTCACAATGCTGCAGACACCTTGGGGAAACGACAGAAAGTGTAAGCTCATTCCTGGTGCATTCACAGCCATATAAGGAGACATTGGAACACAGCGCCTTCAAAATCTGGGGCACTTCCTGTTTGAAATGTCATCTTGGTTTTGCCTGTAGCATCAGTTCTGTGGCATTCACAGATAATATCTTTGCAGTTTTGGAAACGTCAGAGTGTTTTCCTTCCAAAGCTGTCAATTATATGCATAGTCGAGCATCTTTTCGTGACAAAATATCTTGTTTAAAACGGGAAAAAAAATGTATCCAAAAAATAAAAGAGCGCCCCCTATATCGAAGAAGTTAAATGTAACACATTGCTACAAAAATAAATGTACTGTATACATACAAATGTGCATATCCTTTTTCAGTATTGACTTTTCCCAGTAAACTTTTACCTACTCTTGAAATCAGTATCTAACAAGCTCAGTGTGATACACAATAGCATTCAGCTAGACAAAACTGACCTTCTTGTATAGTACAGTAAGCAGTCAGTGTCCACAAAAGTAGAACAAAACTGAAATGTGTAAATAACAAACATTTCCAATGGTGAAAAAACGTCTAAACATTTTCACCAGTACGACTCACACGATGACAAAAGAAAAATAATTTTGGTGGCATTAGCCAATTTACTGACACAATAACAAGGTTTTGAAGCATGAATGAAATGTTTTAGGTGAGTTACTACATTTTTCAGACAAGCAATGGAGTTGTGATGTCCCATAAAAGTTGTGGCAATTGCACTTAGAGTTGAGCCAAATCGATTGAGATACTGTAAACCAAGCATTTATTTCAGTTAGAGGTGTTCTTTATTTTACTTCTGCTGTTATTTGTTGCTTGCAGTGGATGAGCTGATATCAGTTGATCGCTTTTGTCAATTTGTTTTGAAACAGGGCCTCCAGAATATTCTCACTTCTTTCTCTTAGTTTACCCTCCAAACCCCCAACTATCTGAGATCTCTTTGAGACTGGGTCAAAATCACTTATTTTCAATTAAACATATTGGCCCATATTACAGTGACAGTGAGGGAGAAAACACGGTTTGCATACGTTCCTTCCCTGAACTTGCACTGATGGTGATCTGACACTTTATTACTCTTCTCCCACTCCCTCTCTTGTTTCACCCTGTCCCTGCTTCCTGTGTCGCAGACAAGTCAGAGTGTGTATCTCAGTATCTCGGCCAGGGACAAGGCTGACATTTACCTTTACAAATAAGATTAGCTGGGTATCAGTGCCAGAGCTGCCACCCGTCCAGGATTTTTCTGTGGGGAAGACGTAATAGTCAACGTTATGGATTCTGCCTCTTGCTGAACCTCGCCTCTTAACGACACTCCAACAGCCTCGTTCTGTGGCCGGCTCCACTTTCACATGTTGCTAACATGAACCGCTCTGCATTTTATTCTTGTTTATCAGTATGATAAAGTCTGAGGGAGAGCGATAGTGAAAGGGGAAGCCATTTTGAATCTATTAGTGTCTATGGTCGTTTGAAGCTGCCAGCCAACAGTATTGGTTTCCTCATCATCTGTTAGAAATAGGGGATTATCAAAGCAGCTTCCTCTTTCAGTGGAATGTTGATGTGGACTGGAGTTGGACTATACTGGAGTTGAACTATACTGGAGTTGGACTATACTGGAGTTGGTCTATACTGGAGTTGGACTATACTGGAGTTGGACTATACTGGAGTTGGACTATACTGGAGTTGGACTATACTGGAGTTGGACTATATGGTCTGTGCTACAACTTCCAATCATATACTAAACTTGGGCGATTCTGCCTCGTACTGTAGATTTGGACAGCAAGACAAATTGAACCAGCAAAGGTGTACTCCACATTATTGATTTTACTTTTCCAGAGCGTCAATTCCCGTAGATCTAACCGCAGTGCTATACTACACACCTGGGAGTAATTATCTACCTACCCCTTGACATTAATAACCAAACACAATTAAATGATTGGCTCTTTCGGACAACATTAGGAGAATACATTTGTGTAATTTTCCCTTGAGGTTTAGAACACCCCACCCCAGTCATTGCACAAATAGTGCAGAGGGAGGATCAAAGATGCGTTCACCAGAAAAAAAACTTCGTGTAATTTCCCAAACACCCCACCCCAGTACCACCGTCCACTCCCCCACATTTCCCCTAATGATCTTAACTTGCCCAGGAACCTATAAATCGGGTACAGTAGTGAAACTAAGTGTCTCATCATTATGCGGTCTCCACCTATCCTCCCTCAGGGAAAATCTATCATATGTCCTAAGCAGTAGGGGTACAATGATGTTTCCGTAAGCTTTTTTATATATATTTTTACTAATGGCATCCTCGTGCCCCTTTGTTGTCTTTGACATAAGGGGGTAAATTGCATTATGGTGACTGAAGTTGACAGGGCCCAATTTGGGTTGTGGTATAATACTGTTGATGTTAGTTCATTGCCTATGTGTTAGGAAGTTCCAATTGGAGGTCCATGGCAAGATGGTTTTCACATTAACAACTGCATGTGCATTCATAATATCGTGCCACCACGGAGACATAAACCGGTATGTCTTTTTATACAAATATATAGTCCCAAGCTTATTTTAAAGCTGAACTCCCCATAAGGAGAAAAGGTGCCACTGTTCCACCCAGCACATTTGTTTTTGCTTTTGTTTAGTTGAAGTAACAGAGGGGAGGAACATCCAGCATCGCAGTAAAAATAAGTACATCATCTGCTGTTCTATTGTGTGGGCAATGATGTCAGAAAAAACTAAACAGTATTTGTTGCTTGAAGTAACTTTGATGTTGTAACATTGCAAATGGACGTGGCAGTTTCATCATTAAGGATTCCAGCTTTAAATACAAACCTAATGTTTAGTAGTAATCTACCATACAAAATACTATATAGCAACATCACCCTTTCAATATGGCATATTCCATGTACTGTTATATTTAGTATTGTATTGAGTATGGAAACAAACATTGTAGATAATGTTGCCAATATGTCATATTACAGCCTACTTTGTAGTATACTAGTTTGTGTGATTCAGGTCATTGTTGGAAGGAAATATCCTCTGAAACCCAGCAGGATATGACATATTGTTCAACTGTACTCTACACTTACCAAGCAAGGTGACCTGGAAGTATAAGAATAGTGATTTTAAGAAACATCAGGGTGCATTTTGGATGGAGGGCAAATTAAAATCATGGAGGCTGAATAAATGAAAGAGGGAACACCCCGAAATGTACCTTTTACTTTTTGTAAGTGATAGATGGACCCCTATCGCCACCTCATTCTATCATCCTCTCTCTGTTATTCAGATAAAGTCATGAACAGGAGTTGAGTGCAGCCCAGAGCAAACCATACACTTCAAGGGCATGTGAAAATGTCTGGAGGATAGCTTGGCTTCTCTGGGATTCACAGGGATCATAATGAACAGGTGCGGCCCACATCTGGGCAAACCATCGTTAGTCTGTCAGGGTCTTAGGATTTGGAGGTATTATTAGTCTGGAGAGAGAGGCAGGCTGGGAAATAAAAAAAATAGCACTCTGACTGTTGAGGAAAATGGGCACAACTTTTGCGGCAGAACTAAGTTGTGTAAACGGAGAAGGCTCAGGGAGAGGTAAAATGTTGCTCGTCACTAAGGTGTTATATCATCAAAATAACATGTGTGGTTGTTCTCTTGACACTTTCTACCTCATTAACCTTGTCGATTAGGTTTATCCAACATCTGTTACTTGCCATTGTTTTTGCTTTTCAAAACACACAGGCAACAAATAAATGTAACGAATGTTGGCTGTTGGTGCTTAACTTACTAGCAGAATGGATCATTTTTCTCCAATCCCTTCTCCCAGGGGGACAGCTACCAAAAAAACAAATCAGGAAATGGTAGGAATCAGCCTTGTTGAGTGTGCCACACAGTCCCTCCAGTCCTTCTTTAAGCAAACACTGCTTGACTAAATCCACGCTAATGATGCAAATGTATGCGGTTAAATATATTCCACACAGAATCGTATCGCCACTAGACGTTATCCCAAATGCAACGGAGGACATCCATCTCAATAAAGTATGCAGAGCGAGAAAATAAATAGAAAAAATACATTATTCAGGATGCTCTGTCCTCATTTGCATAACTTTAACCCTATAAAAACGCATTAGCATTTTCAATTCTGTGGTAATAGTAATATTTGGGATATTGCCTTTCTGTAGATGGGTTTCAGCTCTTGTTGTTGGAGGAGTCTCCTTCAGATAAGCTGGTTTAAATCAATCCTTGTCTAATAGGAGTTGGTGAATGTATAAATCCCAGAGTGATTTCGCTTACAGGATCATCTCTTGTCATTGTAATCCGCGGCTAACACCTTTCTGCTGCTCAATACTGATTCTTCATTCTAAAACCTCCCGTTTCTGACATCGACAAGACTTAAATAGATGCACTATAGTACAGACAGAGAGAGCAGTAAACCATATTTCTGATTAAGGAGTTTGTGTTGTGTTAGCAGAAGCAACATCTGCCCCTTATGTGTGCTCCCAGACCTCTAGCCAGGTAGTAAAAGTTTAGTATCCAACTGTGGTTGTAATTTATAATGTGGTGCAAACCCTGCAATCGAACAACACTGTATGACAAAATGGCTTCCTCACGTCAGCAGTTTCACTCGTCCTCATAAGATGATCCTGGAAGGTGATGTTGATCTTGAGCCAAAATGGCCTTCACAGTCGCCAACACTGCAGTTTATAGGCCCACTTTGTCATGATCCGACCAGCAAGGTGCTGTGGAGTCAGACCCCAAAATGGTTCCTCCACAATAAAAACACACTCCTGTCTATTAATTTACTAACAGTGCTGATCTAAATCCAAAATGGCCTCCACCACCACCGTAGTGCCTCCCCTACCCCACCCACCTTAGATCTGGATGCGACACTGCAAGGTATTGCTGAGCCAGAGACAAAATTGATGCTTCTCCTCCTCCTTTTCCTCCTCCACCTCCTCCACTGTGGTGCATTTCTCAGCTCAATGCCCCTCCAGATGGCAGGTATCTTTAGTGCTCAGCCCATTTGTCAGCTGAAGCTGCAACAAGTCGACTCCCTTTGTGGTTCACTGGACCCAGCAGGTCCTTTCAGGACACCTTTAACGGACTTTCATTTGAAACACACTGTCATGACAATGACAATACAGACCTCCATATTGCCTTTAAAAATGGACTAATAAGTGCCCATATTGCCTTTAGCAGTGAACTAATAGTGTAATTTTCTCAGTGTTTACCTCATAGCACTTCACAGAGCAATTATGCCTAATTGGATAACTAACAATGCAGACATACCGAGCCGAAGTACTTAGTTGGGTATTATTAGTTTGCATTGTGAATCACTGCGTTTTTTTCACAGTCTAGACATGTAGAAGCAATATACTTACTTGCACATCCACACACATTATTCAAACACAACATGGATCTCTTTACACACCACTAAACTACACCTATAAAAGGTGGATGGGTTTCTAGGTGGAGGTTGTTGTCACCGAGCTTGCAGAGCGAATCCAACCGAGCAGAATAGATGACTGAGCTCAACAGCGATCATTCCTCCCCACCAGAGATGACACATTTGGTGACATTGTAAACGGAAGCAGTTGCAGCACTGTTTTAACGCTGCTATCATTTGTTATTGTACAGCGGTAGTGCAGATGTTTGCCCCATTAAGATCCAAGGGGACGGTGGTGGGTAATACGTCATCGCAATGCGAGAGGGAATTGGTATTGCTTTATAGTAAAGTTGGCTCCATTAGTGTATGAAGTTCATCTCATGAGATAATTGTTTTATTTGGCATGTGTATACTACTAGCAACATGAGATTTTCCGCTTACATGTTTAGCGATACGGTATGCTATATGAGAATACATGCTGTTGCCATTGCAGCGCGTTTCATTTGTGTATGTGTCATCAAACTCTGAAGATGATTACTTTCTAGATTAATTAATGCCGTGCTGTAATATGTATCAGAGGTCTAGAAGTCTAGAAGACTGTGATTTAAACCTAATGCTACAGGTATTGACAGATCAGCCTACCACAATATGATTACTGCAGTGACAGCATGGCATCTGTCAAAAGTTTATTACAGAGTATCAGCTCTAGGATACATCCCAAATGGCACCCTATTCCCTATGTGACTCTGCTTAAAAGTAGTGCACTTTTTAAAATTTAACTTAACCAGGCAAGTTCGTTAAGAACACATTCTTATTTACAATGACTGCCTACCCCAGCCAAACCAGACAATGCTAGGCCAATTGTGCACCGCACTATGGGACTCCCAATCATGGACGGTTGTGATACAACCTGGAATCAAACCAGTGTCTGTAGTGACACCTCTAGCACTGAGATGCAGTGCCACTCGGAAGAACAAAGCATATTGACGGAAGTGGGATTCGAACCCACGCCCCAGAAGAGACTAGAGGTTTAACCCAGGGCCTTAGACCGCTCAGCCAAGCTATCATGTCATTAGGTACTGAACACGGTCTTATTTCTATAGAACATACAAGGGGTGACAAGTGATGCAGTAGATTGTGCTCCGGATCAGAGACCTCTTATTCCCCAACACCCAGGCAGTTCAAACAATCCAGATGGTTAATTTGCATACACTTTCACATACTCCCCTCCATAGGTTCGTCTCCAGCACCGCCACATTGCATTCTCCTGGCTCCATAAATTGCAGAAGAAGTTGTCCCATCACCTCCTCTTCCGCTCTAGTCAGAGCCAAGGCACTGTCATCCGGCGCGGATGATTTAGAGCACTGTACATAAATGCTTAAGGAATTCATAGGAGGCTTAATTAGGTGTTGTAAAAGTGACTTATAGCATTCGTTTGTGACATGGGGGCAATCATACGCCATTACCATTTCCATAACTCCACATGTCCTATTTTAGTTGGGAGGAGATTCTGGCTTTATGTCTTAGTGTGCTGTTGGGGTGTTAAAGGCCCAATGCAGTCAAAAATGTGATTTGCTATGTTTTATATATACAGCATGTTTTTTATATTTTTTTTATTTCACCTTTATTTAACCAGGTAGGCTAGTTGAGAACAAGTTCTCATTTACAATTGCGACCTGGCCAAGATAAAGCAAAGCAGTTCGACACATACAACGATACAGAGTTACACATGGAGTAAAACAAACATACAGTCAATAATACAGTAAAAAAACAAGTCTATATACAATGTGAGCAAATTAGGTGAGAAGGGGAGGTAAAGGCAAAAAGGCCATGGTGGCAAAGTAAATACAATATAGCAAGTAAAACACTGGAATGGTAGTTTTGCAATGGAAGAATGTGCAAAGTAGAAATAAAAATAATGGGGTGCAAAGGAGCAAAATAAATAAATAAATTAAATACAGTTGGGAAAGAGGTAGTTGTTTGGGCTAAATTATAGGTGGGCTATGTACAGGTGCAGTAATCTGTAAAATGCTCTGACAGTTGGTGCTTAAAGCTAGTGAGGGAGATAAGTGTTTCCAATTTAAGAGATTTTTGTAGTTCGTTCCAGTCATTGGCAGCAGAGAACTGGAAGGAGAGGCGGCCAAAGAAAGAATTGGTTTTGGGGGTGACTAGAGAGATATACCTGCTGGAGCGTGTGCTACAGGTGGGAGATGCTATGGTGACCAGCGAGCTGAGATAAGGGGGGACTTTACCTAGCAGGGTCTTGTAGATGACATGGAGCCAGTGGGTTTGGCGACGAGTATGAAGCGAGGGCCAGCCAACGAGAGCGTACAGGTCGCAATGGTGGGTAGTATATGGGGCTTTGGTGACAAAACGGATTGCACTGTGATAGACTGCATCCAATTTGTTGAGTAGGGTATTGGAGGCTATTTTGTAAATGACATCGCCAAAGTCGAGGATTGGTAGGATGGTCAGTTTTACAAGGGTATGTTTGGCAGCATGAGTGAAGGATGCTTTGTTGCGAAATAGGAAGCCAATTCTAGATTTAACTTTGGATTGGAGATGTTTGATATGGGTCTGGAAGGAGAGTTTACAGTCTAACCAGACACCTAAGTATTTGTAGTTGTCCACGTATTCTAAGTCAGAGCCGTCCAGAGTAGTGATGTTGGACAGGCGGGTAGGTGCAGGTAGCGATCGGTTGAAGAGCATGCATTTAGTTTTACTTGTATTTAAGAGCAATTGGAGGCCACGGAAGGAGAGTTGTATGGCATTGAAGCTTGCCTGGAGGGTTGTTAACACAGTGTCCAAAGAAGGGCCGGAAGTATACACTGAATGGTGTCGTCTGCGAGAGAGGTGGATCAGAGACTCACCAGCAGCAAGAGCGACCTCATTGATGTATACAGAGAAGAGAGTCGGTCCAAGAATTGAACCCTGTGGCACCCCCATAGAGACTGCCAGAGGTCCGGACAGCAGACCCTCCGATTTGACACACTGAACTCTATCAGAGAAGTAGTTGGTGAACCAGGCGAGGCAATCATTTGAGAAACCAAGGCTGTCGAGTCTGCCGATGAGGATGTGGTGGTTGACAGAGTCGAAAGCCTTGGCCAGATCAATGAATATGGCTGCACAGTAATGTTTCTTATCGATGGCGGTTAAGATATCGTTTAGGACCTTGAGCGTGGCTGAGGTGCACCCATGACCAGCTCTGAAACCAGATTGCATAGCAGAGAAGGTATGGTGAGATTCGAAATGGTCGGTAATCTGTTTGTTGACTTGGCTTTCGAAGACCTTAGAAAGGCATGGTAGGATGTCCACAATATTAGGTCGGAATTATACTGATAATGATTATAATGCCCTTTTAATGTAAGAGCTGTTTCAATAGACTGCCTGAAATTTCAGGAGGTTGTAGTGTGATGGAGTTTTGGCCTTTCTGGTGGAGTTTTGGCCTTTTTTGGACATTAAAAATGGCTGTATTGGACCTTTAATGAATGAGGATGTTTTGGTGGAGAAAGAGAGGTCAGTTGTGATATCTAGCTTCCAGGGTTCAGATGAAAGAAGGAAGTAGGATAATAAGAACCCCAAATAACCTTTCTGTCAGTGTAGGCTTGTTTTTCCTATATATCTTTGACCACAGGGGCAAGAACATTAGTAAAAAAAAAAAGATTCAAGTTGAATAACTCTGAATGAAACCCAGAAACCACTGAAGTATGTAGCCTGAATTACAGCAACAACAAACATAACAATCTCTGATACTATACTTTGAAATACAATTTAATTCCTTCTATACTTGATCTGCTACTGTATGAAGGTAATAAATAAGTAGAGTTAATTGTTGCCCTGTAGCACACTCTAAATGAAGCCTCCTGTTACTAATTGGAAGCACAAGTCAAACACATTCTGCCATCTGCTTTGCAAATGACTGCTACTTAGGCCAAGGGCTCATACAGAGCTCACTGTAGGCTAAACATCCACAAGACCCAGACTCAGACAGGATCCAGATATGATGGACAGAATGACAGTCCTCCTAGTCATCACCTCATATCCACTACCATAATGAATAGGTAGTGATAGTGCAGTGTGCACAGGCATGTGTTGGTGATAACATGTACTGTATCTATGTACAGCTACTAAAAGAGTCCATATTGAAGGGATGGCTTTCAAGATTGACAACATACTGTATAGTACAGCTTCTATAAAGGTTCTGGCCAAGACACTGTCAGACTGGCCAAGACACTGTCAGACCGGCCAAGACACTGTCAGACTGGCCAAGACACTGTCAGCACCGCCAAGACACTGTCAGACCGGCCAATACACTGTCAGACCGGCCAATACACTGTCAGACCGGCCAAGACACTGTCAGACCGGCCAAGACACTGTCAGACTGGCCTGGACTTGTTAGACAGGGCAAGACACTGTCAGACTGGTCAAGATACTGTCAGACTGATCAAGATACTGTCAGACTGACCTGGACATTGTCAGACTGGCCAAGACATTGTCAGACTGGCCAAGACATTGTCAGCACCGCCAAGACACTGTCAGACTGGCCTGGACTTGTTAGACTGGGCAAGACACTGTCAGACTGGTCAAGATACTGTCAGACTGATCAAGATACTGTCAGACTGACCTGGACATTGTCAGACTGGCCAAGACATTGTCAGACTGGCCAAGACATTGTCAGACTGGCCAAGACCCTGTCAGACAGGCCAAGACATTGTCAGACTGGCCAAGAAACTGCCAGACTGGCCAATACTTGTCAGACTGGCCAATACAGACTCAGTGTGCTAAATGGTAATGCACTTTGCCTTGTGGAGACATGACTTACAGCTTGTGATGTAACAGTCACAATAAAATGCTCACATTCCCTCATTAAAAAGCACCTTCAGATATGAAATCCAATATTCCCATCTAACAGATATCAGTCATTTGGCCAATGTTAAAATTAAGCCCGTGTTCCCTTCCTTAGAGACCAAGGCACAGCTGTAAAGGTTCTGACTGGCTGGCTGCAGACAATATAAAAGCTGTTGTTGTCTGGTAAAAGAGGCCTGTGTGAGATCTTGGAGCCTTGATCGTGATTCAGATTGCGGGATGCCAGGTCTTTGTGGCCCCAATGCACCAGATGCGGAAGCGATAATGTTTGTGCTCTGATAATGTTCTGCGGAATCCACATTAGACTAAATTATTCTTTAGATGAAGACGCCCTCCGTGAAGTTTTTGTTTTTGTAGATTATCAGACATTTTCGTTAGTCCACTCAACATATTCTCAAATGCTTACATGGTTTACCTACCTAGCTTAGGCACAACAATCATGACTCTCTCTTTCCTGGTCAACCACATGTTCTACTTTTAAAACTCTGCATTTGGTGCCAGCATTTTGCCTTCTAAAGTACATAGCTGTCGGCGCTCTCCAGCGCTATGCTGCCTTTCATTACGCACACCTGTCACCATCATTATGCGCATCAGCGCTCATTGGACTCACCTGGACTCCTTCACATATTGATTGCCTTCACTGTATCTGTTTGTTTTCTCTGTTTCATCCCGGTGTCATCCTTATTGTATGATTACAGTATGATTATGATGATGACAGTTTAGTTACTATTGTGTGTGTGCATAACAATTTGTTTCAATATGGCACACACGGCAAGGTGCATCTGGTGTTTGATGATTGTTGGCCTCGAAGTTGAATGTCAGATTTCCGCTCTGATAAAGGTAGAACATTATCATGGAGTTTGACTGGGGCACCTGACTCTGTCTGTAGGATTAAAATAGCAATATAGATAGCCAGCAAGAAGCAACATCAGTAGCATCAATCAGTGTAATGGAACAAAATGCACCCTGTCATTATGCACCTAGGAAGTGGGAAATGTAATTAGACCAATGAAATTAGGCCATGTGCAGTACTACACCTGATTGTCAACAGGACAATATTTGTATTTTTATACACGTATATCCATAATTTACAGTAGCATTCTGGATTTGTATTCTTCCTCTGATATATAGGGGTTGAAATAAAAATGTTTTCCCAACCTATTGTTTCCATTTGTTTGATGCATAATTTGATATATAAGCACTCCACTTCATTTGGTCACCGGGAACCCATCAACGTCTTTGCTGTTCCAGGAAAAGCTCATCATAATGTTAAACCTATTTTTCATCAACATATGGGACTTAAAGCACTTAATCTATATATAGTTCTAATTTACATTTGGAAAAAGGAAACAGGGTAACACTTGTTAAGTTCTGAACAAGCAGAGTAAAAACTCACAGACAACTAGAAAAAGCTCAAATCAAGTTTATTCACCCACTGCGTCACACACCTGCAAAGCACATATATTTATAATCTTCTAACAGGCCCTGCCTGTTACTAAAACCTTTGTGGGTGTGAAAGTGTATGAGTGAGATAGAACTGCAAAATGAGAGACAATGTGATGGGCCTCTCTGGCCCCCCCTTCCAGAGGTTACTTCTCACTTCATCTGTTGATTTGACATCGAGACGCATCCCTCACTCCTCCCTAGTTCCGCAGCCGGCCTGCCTGATCAGAGATTAACAATTGCCTTTCGTCTTCCTCCTCAGAAACATGGAACAGAATATGAAGATTCTACTCTCAGTAACTTTCCATATTCCTAGTTCTTATTATCGACCCTTCATTGACCCCAACACATCCATTCCTTATACATGTAAAGTAATCAATGAGTTACAGTCTGGTAACACGAATCAGTACATTTCAAGATACAATCAAACACACTTTACTTGACACTCAGTGTCATAACATGTTATTACACAGTCATAAACATGTCACAATATGTCATGACCATGTTATAACGTGTTATGACACTGGGTGTCAAGTAAAGTGTTACTGGAAACGGGATAGGGACTATATGTAATTTGGGAGCCTATAAGTTAACATGAATGGTCTGAGTTATAATGATGATGGCGGTTTACTGCTACGTCAGCCTATTTAGAGTGTCACACTTTATTGCCCTGGGTACGCTCTTCCCTAGCATTATTCTGCCATAAGTCATGCCCACTGTCACTTTACTTCCTGTCTTGTGATAAGTAGACTGATATGTTCTCTTTCTCTTTTTATGTTCTTCATCACAGTTGTATGCCTCCCTGGAATTTGGGAGAAAATGGCAGCTGGTTCATGAGCATGTGAACAGGTTCTACTGGTGAGTCATACACTTGTCTTCTTTCTTTCTTCTCATCATCCTTCGCTTCCTCTCGTCCTCTCTGTTGTCCTGATCTTTTCCTTTGTTTACTCAGACTCTCCTCACAAACTGTTTTGGAGCATCACTAGCAATCATTACTTTTTCATTGGGTGTTATCCATGTATACTGTCTATACATAAATAGGAAGATACAGTATAACAATTATTGCCCGGTGGCATGAGTAATAGATCACCCAGGAAGTCCCTGTTGTCCCTCATCTAATCACATCAGCCCTCATCCCCACAACAGCCAACTGCAGTGGCCCTCCCCATTCTGAGCAAGTGCACACTCATCACAAATATAGCTCATTGCTTTCCTTCCTAGAGATAGGGGATTGTGTGTGTGTGTGTGTGTGTGTGTGTGTGTGTGTGTGTGTCGAACTGCCACAAGCTTTGTCCACAGTAATTTGCATGAATTCGGGGTGTGCTTTTCATCACATATCCTAAATAATTTGCTCAAGCCATCCTTGTTCCAACCCCATCAAGGACTTTAAACTCTGGCCGTCAGAATTAGTACCCTGGGCAACCTCAAGCCAGGCTTACCGACAAGGAGTTTATCAGTCTCACTCCACCAGGAATTACATACATCACACTGTAGTAACGCCAAATCTGTCCAAGGTATTTCACTCTACCCAATAAAATGACATAATACAGTGATATACAGTACAGTGACTTGAATTACGTGGCATAGCCTTGCCGGTATACAGTGCCTGACTAAATGAATACCATATTTAGGTTGCTACATATTCACGCTTTTGTGACAGATACCACTTTTTGGTGGAATAACAAACCTACAGCGTCTGGGTGTTGCTGGGGGTAGCTAAGGGTAATGTGACAATTTGTGACACGTCTCTGGGGAGAATGTCCTCACAAGGAAAGGCATTGCTATTTTATTGCCATCATTGTTGAGACAATGATGAAATGAGACGTCACAAGGTGAGACCCAAATGCAGACACAGGAGGCAGATGGTTGGAGTCTTACAATGTTTATTAATGCAAAGGGGTAGGCAAGAGAATGGTCGTGGAAAGGCAAAAGGTCAAAACCAGATCAGAGTCCAGGAGGTACAGAGGGGTAGACAGGCTCGTGGTCAAGGCAGGCGGTATGGTCAGGCAGGCGCATAAAAAGTCCACAAACAGGCCAGGGTCAAAACCGGGAGGACTAGAAAATGGACAATGCAAAAAGCAGGAGAACGGGAAAAACGCTGGTTGACTTGGAAACATACAAGACAAACTGGCAAGAGAAACACAGGGATAAATACACTGGGGAAAATAAGCGACACCTGAAGGGGGTGGAGACAATCACAAGGACAGGTAAAACAGATCAGGGCGTGACAATATCTGGAGTGGAATAGCCCTACTGAGACTCATCTCCCTCTGTTTATGGTCTTCTTCCCTCTTTCTCTTCCCTCTTTTTTCCTCCTCTTCACTTCACCCATCCTGTTTTTCCCTCCTCCTCTTCATCCTTCATTCTCTCTTCTTCTTTAATCCAGGTCTGTATCTGGTTCACATGGAGGCACACCCCCCTAATGGACGTGAGTAGCACTACACCCACACACACACACCTCTCTCTCCCTCTGTCACACACACAGCAGAGAAATGCCCCCACATTCACAGTCCATTTGTCAGCCCTCTAACGATAGAAGAGAGTGAGAGTCTGTCAAGAAATAAATTCCACCCTGGGTTTAGAGCGTTGTGTCCCAGGGGAGAGACAGTGGATTACCCAACTGATAAATGCAGTGCATGACACTTGATTAATATGGCCTTTCCCTCTCATCCCTCTCACCCTGGGAGTGTCAGCTCCATATCTCGCCATGGCAACACCACCCAAGGTCATCCATAGGGGAAATTGTGAGATTGTTTATTCTAGCTATCTGCTGTTGCTGTTGTTAGAGTCCCGGAATCAGAGACAGTTTAGTTTTCTGTATACAGAGAATTATCATATTTGATCATGTTGAATAGTGACAAACCTACAACTTTACATACTGTGTATGTATGAAACAATTACCATTATAGAATGGAAATCACAACATTCCTTGTGGAAAAGTATTAAGACCCCTTGACCTTTTCTACAGTGTGTTACGTTAGTCTTATTCTAAAATGGATTATATTGTCTTTTTCAAATCAAATTTATTTCCCTCATTGATCTACACACAATACCCCATAATGACAAATCAAAAACAGGTTTTAGAAATATTAGCAAATGTATAAAAATAAAAATACAGAAATATCACATTTATATCAGTATTCAGAACCTTTAATGAGTACTTTGTTGAAGCACCTTTGGCAGTGATTACAGCCTCGAGTCTTCTGGGGTATGCCACCATAAGCTTGGCACACCTGTATTTGGAATGTTTTTCCCATTCTTCTCTGCAGATCGTCTCATGCTCTGTCAGGTTGGTTGGGGATAATCTCTGCACAGCTATTGTCAGGTCTCTCTAGAGATGTTTGATCGGGTTCAAGTCCGGGCTCTGGCTGGGCTACTCAAGGACATTCAGAGACTTGTCCCAAAGCCAATCCTGCGTTGTTTTGGCTGTGTGCTTAAGGTTGTTTTCCTGTTGGAAGGTGAACCTTCGCCCCCAGTCTGATGTCCTGAGCACTCTGGAGTAGATTTCATTAAAGATCTCTCTGTCCTTTGCTCCATTCATCTTCCCCTCAATCCTGACTAGTCTTCTAGTCCCTATCGTTGAAAAACATTGTGATAATGCCACCACCATGTTTCACCGTAAGGATGGTGCTAGGTTCCTCCAGATGCCAAAAAGTTCCATCTTAGTTTCATCAGACCAGGGAATCTTGTTTCTCAGCAGTCCTTTAGATGTCTTTTGGAAAACTCCAAGCTGGCTGTCATGTGCCTTTTACTGAGGAGTGGCTTCCGTCTGGCCACTCTACAATAAAGGCCTGAGTTGTGGACTGCTGCTGAGATGTTTGTCCTTCTGAAAGGTTCTCCCATCTCCACTAAGGAACTCTGGAGCTCTGTCAGAGTGACCATCGGATTCTTGTTCACCTCCATGACCAAGGCCCTTCTCCCCCGATTACTCAGTTTGGCCTGATGGCCAGCTCCTGGAAGAGTATTGGTTGTTCCAAACTTCTTCCATTTAAGAATGACTGATGCCACTGTGTTCTTGGGGATCTTTAATTCTGCATTACTCTACCTCAGATCTGTGCCTCGACAAAATCCTGTCTCGGCGCTCTACAGACAATTCCTTCGAACCCATGGCTTGTATTTTGCTCTGACATGCACTGTCAGGTGTGTGCCTTTCCAAATCATGTCCAATCGTTTGAATTTACCACAGGTAGGAACATCTCAAGGATGATCACTGCAAACAGGATGCACCTGAGCAAAATTTGTATTTTTACAGCAAAGGGTCTGAATACTTATGTAATTAAGGTATTTCTGTTGAGTATTTTTAATACATGTTGGTTTTGTTGTTATAGCGTAGTGTGTGTAGATTAATGAGAGAGAAAACCAATTAACTTCTTGATGCACCCATCCCGTTAGCGGGATCATTTGTCAACATCCGCTGAATTGCAGAGCGCCAAATTCAAATTAAATTACTAAAAATATTACATTTTCATGAAATCACAAGTGCAATATACTAAAACACAGCATAGCTTGTTGTTAATCCACCTGGTGTGTCAGATTTCAAAAAAGCTTTTTGGCGATAGCATACCAAGCGTTTATGTAAGGACATCTCTCTCAGTACACAAATCATTACAAACAACTAGCAGCCAAGAAGGCAGGCAATGGAACAGAGCGCTTTCAGGATTTTCCTCAGGTTTTCGCCTGCAATATTTTGACAGTTTTGGAAACTTTAGAGTGTTTTCTATCCTAATCTGACAATTATATGCATATAGGCCCAGAAATAGGTTTCAATTGGGTACTTTTTTCATCAAAATACTGCCCCTTACACTCAACAGGTTAAACCAATTTTAGACTAAGACTGTAACGTAACAAAATGTGGAAAAGGTCAAGTGTTCTGAATACATTTTGGTCGCATGTTCAGGAATGGATGAAGAACTGCAACGTTTACCTGGATCTAACTCTGAAAATAGCACTGCTGGGTGATATTATTAAATATATACAGTGGGGAGAACAGGTTTTCCTACTTACAAAGCATGTAGAGGTCTGTAATTTTTTATCATAGGTACATTTCAACTGTGAGAGACGGAATCTAAAACAAAAATACAAAATATCACATTGTATGATTTTCAGTAATTAATTAGCATTTTATTGCATGACATAAGTATTTGATACATCAGAAAAGCAGAACTTAATATTTGGTACAGAAACCTTTGTTTGCAATTACAGAGATCATACGTTTCCTGTAGTTCTTGACCAGGTTTGCACATACTGCAACAGGGATTTTGGCCCACTCCTCCATACAGACCTTATCCAGATCCTTCAGGTTTCGGGGCTGTCGCTGGGCAATATGGACTTTCAGCTCCCTCCAAAGATTTTCTATTGGGCTCAGGTCTGGAGACTGGCTAGGCCACTCCAGGACCTTGAGATGCTTCTTACGGAGCCACTCGTTAGTTGTCCTGGCTGTGTGTTTCGGGTCGTTGTCATGCTGGAAGACCCAGCCACGACCCATCTTCAATGCTCTTCCTGAGGGAAGGAGGTTGTTGGCCAAGGTCTCGCGATACATGGCCCCATTCATCCTCCCCTCAATACGGTGCAGTCATCCTGTCCCCTTTGCAGAAAAGCATCCCCAAAGAATGATGTTTCCACCTCCATGCTTCACGGTTGGGATGGTATTCTGGGGTTGTACTCATCCTTCTTCTTCCTCCCAAACACGGCGAGTGGAGTTTAGAGCAAAAAGCTCTATTTTTGTCTCATCAGCCCACATGTCCTTCTCCCATTCCTCCTCTGGATCATCCAGATGGTCATTGGCAAACTTCAGACGGTCCTGGACATGCGCTGGCTTGAGCAGGGGGACCTTGCGTGCGCTGCAGGATTTTAATCCATGACGGCGTAGTGTGTTACTAATGGTTTTCTTTGAGACTGTGGTCCCAGCTCTCTTCAGGTCATTGACCAGGTCCTGCAGTGTAGTTCTGGGCTGATCCCTCACCTTCCTCATGATCATTGATGCCCCACGAGGTGAGATCTTGCATGGAGCCCCAGACCGAGGGTGATTGACCGTCATCTTGAACTTCTTCCATTTTCTAATAATTGCGCCAACAGTTGTTGCCTTCTCACCAAGCTGCTTGCCTATTGTCCTGTAGCCCATCCCAGCCTTGTACAGGTCTACACTTGTATCCCTGGTCCTTACACAATGGTCTTGGCCATTGTGGAGAGGTTGGAGTCTGTTTGATTGAGTGTGTGGACAGGTGCCTTTTATACAGGTAACGAGTTCAAACAGGTGCAGTTAATACAAGTAACGAGTGGAGAACAGGAGGGATTCTTAAAGAAAAACTAACAGGTCTGTGAGAGCCGGAATTCTTACTGGTTGGTACGTGATCAAATACAAATTAATTAATGTGATTTTCTGGATTTTTGTTTTAGATTCTGTCTCTCACAGTTGAAGTGTACCTAATGATAACAAATTATAGACCTCTACATGCTTTGTAAGTAGGAAAACCTGCAAAATCGGCAGTGTATCAAATACTTGTTCTCCCCACTGTATATATATGCATATATATATATATATATATACTCCATATATATACAGTGGGGAGAACAAGTATTTATATATATATACGGTATATATAAAAAAAATCAGTACACTGTCACAAGTTTAACACTCCTCTATTGCATGTCAATCACAAACCATACAAAAGTTCCCTCGATCAATTCATACAGACATATGGCCTCGGTTTCCAGGCATCCTTACATTCCCAGGAATAGGGGGCATGATCCACAGCTGGATGAATCCAGATATACAGTATTCTCCGTTTCCTCATCTGGCAGGTATTCAGTAATTAACATGCCAGGTTCTAACGAGCTTAGAGCTCAACAGAAACTACCCCTTCCCTGGATACATCGACATCAGCTCACTGGTGGTCCAAGATGACTATATGTTTATTCAGGTAATCCTCTGTCTGAGGAGAATACATTGTATCATATTGTATGTAGACCATGATGCATTGCATAGGATGTGCATGGCCTGTGTTCAGTATTACGCACAACTTGGTTTGGCTAGGACTGGGAGAGGATTTGCATATTTTACAGCATCACATATTACAACTAGTTGATCGTCAGGAGTGAGGAAATGGTATGATGGAGTGATTCAACTGTAATTCATGAAACATTATAATATTTCTGATTCATTGTGATGTTGACACATTGTATTAACGGCAGTGTGTTCTTGATTAGAATAGATTTGGAGACGCAACGTTTTTTTAATTGTTCATTTTGCAATCCGAATAAAAATCTAATCAAATCAAATCACATTTTATTTGTCACATACACATGGTTAGCAGATGTTAATGCGAGTGTAGCGAAATGCTTGTGCTTCTAGTTCCGACAATGCAGTGATAACCAACAAGTAATCTAACTAACAATTCCAAAACTACTGTCTTATACACAGTGTAAGGGGATAAGGAATATGTACATAAGGATATATGAATGAGTGATGGTACAGAGCAGCATACAGTAGATGGTATCGAGTACAGTATATACATATGAGATGAGTATGTAGACAAAGTAAACAAAGTGGCATAGTTAAAGTGGCTAGTGACATAAGAATGCAGTCGATGATCTAGAGTACAGTATATACATATGCATATGAGATGAATAATGTAGGGTAAGTAACATTATATAAGGTAGCATTGTTTAAAGTGGCTAGTGATATATTTACATCATTTCCCATCAATTCCCATTATTAAAGTGGCTGGAGTTGGGTCAGTGTCAATGACAGTGTGTTGGCAGCAGCCACTCAATGTTAGTGGTGGCTATTTAACAGTCTGATGGCCTTGAGATAGAAGCTGTTTTTCAGTCTCTCGGTCCCAGCTTTGATGCACCTGTACTGACCTCGCCTTCTGGATGATAGCGGGGTGAACAGGCAGTGGTTCGGGTGGTTGATGTCCTTGATGATCTTTATGGCCTTCCTGTAACATCGGGTGGTGTAGGTGTCCTGGAGGGCAGGTAGTTTGCCCCCGGTGATGCGTTGTGCAGACCTCACTACCCTCTGGAGAGCCTTACGGTTGAGGGCGGAGCAGTTGCCGTACCAGGCGGTGATACAGCCCGCCAGGATGCTCTCGATTGTGCATCTGTAGAAGTTTGTGAGTGCTTTTGGTGACAAGCCGAATTTCTTCAGCCTCCTGAGGTTGAAGAGGCGCTGCTGCGCCTTCTTCACGACGCTGTCAGTGTGAGTGGACCAATTCAGTTTGTCTGTGATGTGTATGCCGAGGAACTTAAAACTTGCTACCCTCTCCACTACTGATCCATCGATGTGGATAGGGGGTGTTCCCTCTGCTGTTTCCTGAAGTCCACAATCATCTCCTTAGTTTTGTTGACGTTGAGTGTGAGGTTATTTTCCTGACACCACACTCCGAGGGCCCTCACCTCCTCCCTGTAGGCCGTCTCGTCGTTGTTGGTAATCAAGCCTACCACTGTTGTGTCGTCCGCAAACTTGATGATTGAGTTGGAGGCGTGCATGGCCACGCAGTCGTGGGTGAACAGGGAGTACAGGAGAGGGCTCAGAACGCACCCTTGTGGGGCCCCCGTGTTGAGGATCAGCGGGGAGGAGATGTTGTTGCCTACCCTCACCACCTGTGGGCGGCCCGTCAGGAAGTCCAGTACCCAGTTGCACAGACCCAGGGTCTCGAGCTTGATGACGAGCTTGGAGGGTACTATGGTATTGAATGCCGAGCTGTAGTCGATGAACAGCATTCTCACATAGGTATTCCTCTTGTCCAGGTGGGTTAGGGCAGTGTGCAGTGTGGTTGAGATTGCATCGTCTGTGGACCTATTTGGGCGGTAAGCAAATTGGAGTGGGTCTAGGGTGTCAGGTAGGGTGGAGGTGATATGGTCCTTGACTAGTCTCTCAAAGCACTTCATGATGACGGAAGTGAGTGCTACAGGGCGGTAGTCGTTTAGCTCAGTTACCTTAGCTTTCTTGGGAACAGGAACAATGGTGGCCCTCTTGAAGCATGTGGGAACAGCAGACTGGTATAGGGATTGATTGAATATGTCCGTAAACACACCGGCCAGCTGGTCTGCGCATGCTCTGAGGGCGCGGCTGGGGATGCTGTCTGGGCCTGCAGCCTTGCGAGGGTTAACACGTTTAAATGTCTTACTCACCTCGGCTGCAGTGAAGGAGAGACCGCATGTTTTCGTTGCAGGCCGTGTCAGTGGCACTGTATTGTCCTCAAAGCGGGTAAAAAAGTGATTTAGTCTGCCTGGGAGCAAGACATCCTGGTCCGTGACTGTGCTGGGTTTCTTCTTGTAGTCCGTGATTGACTGTAGACCCTGCCACATGCCTCTTGTGTCTGAGCCATTGAATTGAGATTCCACTTTGTCTCTGTACTGACGCTTAGCTTGTTTAATAGCCTTGCGGAGGGAATAGCTGCATTGTTTATATTCGGACATATTACCAGACACCTTGCCCTGATTAAAAGCAGTGGTTCGCGCTTTCAGTTTCACGCGAATGCTGCCATCAATCCACGGTTTCTGGTTTGGGAATGTTTTTATCGTTGCTATGGGAACGACATCTTCGACGCATGTTCTAATGAACTCGCACACCGAATCAGCGTATTCGTCAATATTTCCATCTGACGCAATACGAAACATGTCCCAGTCCACGTGATGGAAGCAGTCTTGGAGTGTGGAGTCAGCTTGGTCTGACCAGCGTTGGACAGACCTCAGCGTGGGAGCCTCTTGTTTTAGTTTCTGCCTGTAGGCAGGGATCAGCAAAATGGAGTCGTGGTCAGCTTTTCCGAAAGGGGGGCGGGGCAGGGCCTTATATGCGTCGTGGAAGTTAGAGTAACAATGATCCAAGATTTTACCACCCCTGGTTGCGCAATCGATATGCTGGTAAAATTTAGGGAGTCTTGTTTTCAGATTAGCTTTGTTAAAATCCCCAGCTACAATGAATGCAGCCTCCGGATAAATGGTTTCCAGTTTGCAAAGAGTTAAATAAAGTTCGTTCAGAGCCATCGATGTGTCTGCTTGGGGGATATACGGCTGTGATTATAATCGAGGAGAATTCTCTTGGAAGATAATGCGGTCTACATTTGATTGTGAGGAATTCTAAATCAGGTGAACAGAAGGATTTGAGTTCCTGTATGTTTCCTTCATCACACCATGTCTCGTTAGTCAGGAGGCATACGCCGCCCGCCACTCTTCTTACCAGAAAGATGTTTGTTTCTGTCGGCGCGATGCGTGGAGAAACCCGTTGGCTGCACCGCCTCGGATAGCGTCTTCCCAGTAAGCCATGTTTCTGTGAAGCAGAGAACGTTGCAGTCTCTGATGTCCCTCTGGAATGCTACCCTTGCTCGGATTTCGTCAACCTTGTTGTCAAGAGACTGGACATTGGCAAGAAGAATGCTGGGGAGTGGTGCGCGATGTGCCCTTTTTCGGAGTCTGACCAGAACACCGCCTCGTTTCCCTCTTTTTCGGAGTCGTTTCCTTGGGTCGCTGCATGCGATCCATTCCATTGTCCTGTTTGTAAGGCAGAACACCGGATCCGCGTCGCGGAAAACATATTCTTGGTCGTACTGATGGTGAGTTGGCGCTGATCTTATATTCAGTAGTTCTTCTCGACTGTATGTAATGAAACCTAAGATGACCTGGGGTACTAATGTAAGAAATAACACGTAAAAAAACAAAAAACTGCATAGTTTCCTAGGAACGCGAAGCGAGGCGGCCATCTCAGTCGGCGCCGGAAGTGCAATACGTAATACGTAAATGGATTCATGTCATTCCCGCCTCTGAACCGTCACCAGTTGTTATGCTGCATGGGTATTTTATTTGTAGCTATTTCCATCATTTCGACTGTCAAAAAAACAATTGAGACACATTCTGTATAAAGAAAAGGCACCTTGGATGACATATGTAAAATATGCAAACCTTTTGTTTGAACCTTCATTCGAGAGTCTGCATTTGCACACTATTCTGATTCAGATGTGAAACCTAGGGAGTTTTATATTCTTCCACACCAGTCCCCAATATGTCATATTAATCTTCATTTGTGAGAGAGAGAGAGACATCTGAAATGGTAATGTGCTTAATTCTAAGTAGAGCTAGTGCAGTTTTGGGGTTATTTCGCTCCAGCCATCTGCATAGTATTTAGTTTGACATTGTGCAAATGAGGATGCATGAAATTAAAGTAAATAGGAATAATTATCCCGCCAATCGAGTCCAGTATAAATAACTTTTCCATCCAAATTTAACTCCAAAGGCCTACCTAGTTGTTTGACGTATTTGTAGGGGAGAGATATGGATATATTTCTATTAGAACATGAATTTGGGCCAGAAGTTTTTCTAGGTCAGGTCACATGGTCAAGTAAAGCTCCTTGTCGTAACTATTTCAGTTAGATCCAGGAGTTTTTCCTCAAGCGTGTGGCTTGACCGGGAAACTCTAGCCTCTAGTAGCCTATGTCAGGGGTTGAAGAAGAACTCCTAGTCCTACATATAACATAAAACATATAGTTATAGCCAACACAGGGCCAAAACCTTTTTATAGTCAGGAAAATATCTGGCCTTACAAATGATTTGAATCATCCTGACAGAATACGGCCTGAGAATAAAGATCTGTGGTATTCCAGATCCCTCAACTATGTTTGACCACACTCTCCCTAACTAAACCCACAACCACTCAACCTAAACCTCTGACCGGATCTTCAATTCAGGGAACCTACAATGTTTTCTAGCGTTGCTTCACAGACAAAAGCAGGGCAAGAAAAATCCATCATCCCAATTTCTCTTTCAGTTCAAATCTGCCCCTGGTTACTCTCCATCGATTTTTAGCTTTTTAACTCATTTGCACGTGGGACTGTTTCTGGCGAGCGTTCACTGTGCTCACTGATCTTCCCTCCCCAATGATTTATTTCTCACTCTCTTTCTTCCCCTCTCTCGCTCTCTGTCGCTCACTTGCTCTCTCTCTGTGTCTTTCTCTCTCTCCCTCACACCCTCCTCACCCCATCTTCCCTCCCTTCAATTGAACAGTACACTTAGAAGCACGCTAAGAGGCCTAATTGGTTCTGTCATGTAATAATGAACCTATTACACCTCCCCCTTTTCCAACGCAGAAAACCAGCAGCTTGTTTTGTGGATAAATTCTCGATTAATGGAATTACGAAAGAGGAAGTGGATTAAATCAATTGCTACTTGGTGCTGACGCTAGGACAGTCACACTTTTGTTTGCCGAAAAATGTTCTCCTATCCTGATAGCCTCCGAATCCTGTGCTCTAATTACAGGTTTCTAGCACTTTCTTCCATGCTCGCGGTGCTTAGACTGCATAGGCTAACAGCTCAAGTGTTTTCTTGCCGAGGCGCTGGTATCATTAAGGATGACTTTCCCAAGACAGGCCACTGAGCATTGCTTGGGAAAGTTAAAGATTTCTCTTGACAGAGAATAATGAGGCTATTGATTGTCCCTATGAGATATTTACACAAGTCTGCCTCCATAACCACAAAGGGCATCAACAGCAGAAAAGGACAGGAGAGGAACAGTTTCATCTGTATGCTAGCCAGGAGATTTTATAGTTATCTTCTCAATAGTAAAGTCCGGAAATAGCCATTTAAATTTCTTATGCAACAATGTTCTTCTCTGACAATGAAGTATATATCTTTACATCATAAACAATGTCATGCATGATCACTTGGGTGATGGTTGCAAGATAACTAACGATTGATACATCTATGAATGTTTTAGATTAATCCAAGTTGTTAATTCATGTTGAAAACAAAGAACACAAAGGGAAGTGAACACAAAGGGAATACTCAGTGTCTTGCCTCAATGTGTTCCAGGTTACTACAGCAGGACAGGCCAGCTACTATGTGTCCTACCAGAGGGATCCATTCCTCAAAATCAAACTGTATTAATATTCTGTGCCTAAAGTAAGCAGCATTCATTTTACAGTGACACACACGTGCCTCCAGTGAATGGCGGTGATACATACAGTAGATCAATTATTCAGATTGAATATTGTATTTTATTTCGCACATTTTTCTTACTTTTTAAATCTGCATTGTTTGGAAAGGGCTCGTAAGTAAGCATTTCAAGGTAAGCATTTCAAGTCTACACCTGTTGTGTACGGCTTATGTGGCAAATAAAATTTGATTTGATTTGAAGTAACCAACAATGTCCCCCTTGTTTTCTCCCTTCAACAAAAGGATTTAGCTCCAGAAATAACTGTAGCCTTATAAAATGTTACCTTCACATTTCAGTCATTTAGCAGATTCTCTTATCCAGAGTGATTTATAGTTTGTGTATTCATCTTAAGATAGCTAGGTGGGACAACCACATACCACAGGCTTAGAAAGTACATCATTCCTCAATAACTTAGCTGTCAGTAGAGTCAGAGTTGGGAGGGCGGGGCGGGGTCAAGTGCTGGTGAAGTTTTTTTTAAAGGTGAGGAGGAGGATTATTTATGATACTGTTTGAAGAGGTAGGGTTGAAGAAGATGGGCAGGGACTAGCTTCAGGGGGAAGCTGGTTGCACTATTGGGGAGCCAGAACAGAGAAGAGCTGGGGACTGGGCTCAGCGGGAGCTGCCCTCCTGTAGGAGTGGGAGGGCCAAGATACCTGAGGTGGCAGAACGGAGTGCTCGGTATGGGGTGTAGGGTTTGAGCACAGCCTGAAGGTAGGGAGGGGCTGTTCCATAGGTAAGCACCATGGTCTTGTAGTGGATGTGAGCTTCAACTGGAAGCCAGTGGAGTGTGCGGAGGAGCAGGGTGACATGAGAGTACTTGGGAAGGTTGAAAACCAGGCGGGCTGCTGCATTCTGGATAAGTTGCAGGGGTTTGACGGCACAAGCGGGGAGCCCAGCCAACAGTGAGTTGCAGTAGTACAGACAGGAGAGGACAACTGCCTGGATTAGGACATGCACCGCTTCCAGTGTGAGGTAACATCTATAGATGTTGTAGAGCATGAACCTGCAGGAGCAGGTCACTGCATTGATGTTTGCAGATCACAACAGGGTGTTCTCCAGGGTCACACGTTCTTTGCACTCTGGGAGGGGAACACTGTGGAGTTGTCAACCAGGAAATCCCAGTTTATCACACAGACAATGGCAGGTGTGATGGAGAGAGGTAGAGGAGTTAGATATGGGTCTGATCTTCAGAGTCAGCAGGCATTAACGATCACCTCTACTGTCTACTACTCAAATCAAATTTAATCACATTTTATTTGTCCCATTTGCTGAATACAACAGGTGTAGACCTTACCGTGAAATGCTTACTTACAAGCTTACTTACAAAAACGAAGCAATAGGATACAGATACAAAGTCAATCTGCAGGGGTACAGGTTAGTCCAGGTAATTTGTACATGTAGGTAGGGGTAAAGGTCTACTGCTGCTCCTTCTAACATATTTGTTAACGGTTTACAAAAACAGGTTTAGTATTAAAATTGATTGTCACACCCAGTGGGTAAAACTGGTTGAAATGACACCAATCCAGTTCTCCATTCAGTATGACGTTGTTTTAACTAGTTTAATCCTCTGCGTATGCGTGCATGTGCTAATCACAAACTATTGTCAACTGAAATTATTCGGTATGTATCACTTTCACTTTAATATTTTATATTTTTTAAAGAGACAGACTATTCATCTGAGATCCTCTGAAAAATATAGTAGATATTACTCTGACCAAAGTACTTTGTAGGAGTCACAGGTATTGTTGTTACACACCCTGGAGTTGTGGGCTTCAGAAGCCCAGTGACCTCAAGGACTCAGAGAGGAATCATTCACTAAGTACTTTGAGCTCAACAGGGAACAGAGAGACTGAGTGAACGCAACAGCCTTTTACTCTTCTCCCTGCTCTCGTTAAATAATTAATTGCTTCTCGTCAGTATTCTCTTTCTTTCTCGCTTTTGCTCTCTCAAATCAATTATATACTGTTATAAAAAAATATATATTCCTTTAACCTGATGGGAGTAATTTGAGTGTCAGTTGGATTCAACCTGGACAATCTTTCCTTCAATCAAAACACATTTCTCTGTTTTTCGAGTTAAACTTAGCCATTTAGTGTTAGGTTTTGATTAAATCCATCTCCCAGAGGTATGAACTTCAACACTGAATATTACAGAACATCCTAACATAATTAATAATCAGAGTGGTAGGCCTACAAATCAAT
Organism: Oncorhynchus nerka; assembly: GCF_034236695.1. NCBI lineage: Eukaryota > Metazoa > Chordata > Actinopteri > Salmoniformes > Salmonidae > Oncorhynchus > Oncorhynchus nerka. Next base: position 31,683,772 of record NC_088410.1, read on the forward strand.
GACAGCCCAATGATGAAGTACCCGATTCTTACTTACTCAGAGCTATAAATAGCTTTTGAATGAGTGAGTGGTAGGAGGGAGGAGGGAGGGTTAGCTAGATGATTAAGGTAATGTAATGGTCATGGTGATGATGCTCCTTTCTGTTAGCCTAGTGGTCTGTGTGTGTGTGTGTGTGTATTAGCTCTCTGCCAACACACTTTACCCCTCCCCCCATTTCCCCAGCATTCGGAGCCTCAGATTCCCTGACTCAGCAGTGGATCCATATTTCTAATAGATTGCAGAAATCTTCATTAAAAACCTCTTTGGGGGACCCCCCCCCTTCTTCTCAATTTCCACCTAAAGACATACCCTAATCTAACTGCCTATAGCTCAGGCCCAGAGGCAAGGATATGCATATTCTTAGTATACTTTGAAAGGAAACACTCTGAATTTTGTGGAAATGTAAATTGAATGTACGAGAATATAACACAATAGATCTGGTAGAAGAAAATACAAGGAAATATACATACGTTTTCTGTTTTTATTGTTGCTGCATCATCTTTCAAATGACCAAGAACAGCCAAACATATAGATAGGATGCTGTGGATGATTTGAATGAAGAACATAAGATGGGAACAATAGCTTAGTTTTGGACAGATAACTTCAAAAATGAGCGAGCTACATGACATTGAGCATGAAGTCACCCAGGTGTCCCACACAAATGTACCCAAATGTACACAAGTGGCTGAATTGGTACAGTGATACATTTTGAAGGAAAGAACTATATACAAAATACATAAATGCTATTCTAACACAATATATATAAAAACACAATATATAAAAAATAATACAAACAATTAACAAGGGTAACTAATTACACATTTTCTATTTACAATATTGGGAAGACCCTCAGTCCTCTAGACAATATTGTGCTGCTGGTGCCATTGCCCATAGCAGTCTCTTTCTGCTGTAAAGCAAAGGCTTACTGAACAGGTGGTGCTGGTGATGGAGCATTTCCTGTGACAAAGGGCACAACGACGTCTCCCTACTGTGCCCTTTTTGCCCTGAGGCACATTCATGCCTGCAGAGATGAATCTGGGCAGGTGAACACCACTGGTTGGAGCAGAAGGGACAGAGGTAGAGGGGACAGAAGGTGCTACAGTGGACTTGCTGTAGCTAGCAAGCTCATGGATGAGCAGCTCCCTGAAGGCTAGCTGTGAGATGGGGGGCTGTCCACAGCTCTTAGCCATTTCGTTCTGGAGGATGAAGGCATTCCCCACAGCAATGTCAATGAAATTATAGAAAAATGTCTTGTACTATTTCATGGTCTTGTGGAGAACATTGTAGTATCCTATCAGCGCATATGACAGGTCCACACCTCCCAGGCTCTTGTTGTAGTCCTTCACAGCATCTGGAATGGGGACATTTTTTGTGGTCCATGCCCCTGCACCGTCCTTCACACGCCTGAAGACGTATCTATCTATTTCCTCTATAATTTGGGTTAAATCTGTATACCTAGACTTTGTTTTAGCTTTTCCTGATTTATTCACCATATTTTAAATATATAAACTTGTTGAAAAGGCTATTTAATTTGTACTGCTATGCGTAACACCCGTAGCTCCGTCAAGTAAGATTTGCAACGGTGAATAAACCTCTTTTACGCCAGAGTTTACGACAAAGGCTGGTCTTCAAACGTATAACCATTACATATTGCCGTTTACCTCAGCTCATTGGCTATCTTCCAAGCTAGATTTCAAGATGATCAGTGGTCATTCGGCCAAAATACAGTCAATCAACGATAGACCGGTCCTACCATTGGGGCGCAACCATCAAGTATGGTTGTGTTAGTAACAACCAGAGGATTGCAATGAAACCAACCATGACTGGATAAATGTTTGTTTAGTGTGTGTAATTACCACGAACGCATCTTCCAAAGTTGAATGAGATGGAAATCATGACGCTAGCGGTTTACAAATGTTTTGTGTTAGGCTATAAAAATGGATTTTATCACACAAAACGAACATTCACTGTGTAGTTAGGACACTTGGCATTGACACCAGAGGAAGATCTTCAATGGTAAGCGATTTATTTTATTGTTATTTCTGACTTTCATGAAGCTAATGCTTGGTTGGAAAATGCTAGCAATACTTGTGTGTGCGTGGCGTCATCCTCAGAAAATAGCATGTTTGCTTTCACAGTAACGGCTTTCTGAAATCTGACACTGCGGCTGGATTAAAGACGTTTATCTTTTAAATTATGTAAAATACATGTATTTACAAGAATGTTTAAAACAACGAATCGTGTATTTAAAATGTTAGCTCTCTGCAGTTTCACCGGATGTTGGCCTGGTGGGACGTGAGCGTCTCACCTACCCTAGAGAGGTCAATGCATATTGAGAAATTGTAAAAGGCTGTCTGCAGGGAGACTGAGTGCATGTACAAGATGGCGTAGCAGTCGGATGTGTGTTTGTCTTGTCCCGTGTAAATAGTCGATCCAATCAGGGTTTTTTCGTACATATTTTAATCTCACTTTCCATCTACGATCTAAGTATACTTTGCTGCAACCCGCCTCACACAATGTAGTACGGACCTGATATTTTTATACTTTATAACTGGAACCTCCATCAGAAGCTATCCAGCTAACTAGCTACTAGCTAGTAGTCACTTTTAGCCACGGCTAGCAGTCTTCACCTTTAGTTCGGTCAATACCTGCCAGCCTGCACAGCGTGATATCAACCCAGAGCATATTGGACTGCTTTTCTCGATCACATCATTGGATTCCTGCCGCAAACTCTGGGCCATTACATCGGATCATCGCAGCTAGCTAGCTGCAATCGAGTGGCTAATGCCTCTGTCCCGAAGCAAGCACCAGTTAGCCTCGAGCTAGGCCTATCTCCCGGCTAGCCGAAGAGGTATACCCGCTAATTTGTGGGCTTCAATAGCTCTTTTGCCAATTGACCTGGACATTTTATTGCCGACACAGAGCCCCGCCGATCCATCACGACTGGTCTGCCGACGTAAACGACCGATGTGGTTTCAACAGGCTTCTCCGTTGCGATGTCACCGAAGACCAATCTGCTATCCCCGGCTCGCTAACTTTCTGAACGCCGTGCCTCTCGCTCGCCTAGCATAGTAGCGACTACCAAACAGCTCCCGGACTCACCTATTGTTGCTCATTGGACCCTATGATCATGTCTCTCTCTAATGTCAAAATGCCTTGTTTTCTGCTGTTTCGGTTAGTTATTGTTTTATTTCACTGTAGAGCCCTTAGTCCAGATCAACATGCCTTAGATAGCTCTTTTGTCACACACCTCACACATGGGGAGACCTCACCTGGCTTAGCTGGTGTCTCCAGAGATGCAAGCTCTCTCATCGTCACTCAATGCCTAAGTTTACCCCCACTATACTCACATACTGCCATACCCTTGTCGGTACATTATGCCCTGAGTCTATTCTATCACGCCCAGAAATCTGCCCCTTTTATTCTCTGTTCCCACTGCACTAGACGACAAGTTCTTATAACCTTTAGCATACCCTTACCCTACTCCTCCTCTATTCCTCTGGTGATGTAGAGGTTAACCCAGGCCCTGTAGCTCCCAGCATCACACCTACTCCCCAGGCGCTCTCATTTGTTGACTTCTGTAACTGTATAAGCCTTGCTTTCACACATGTTAACATCAGAAGCCTCCTAACTACAACATTTTCTATCAAGATAGAACTGCCAAAGGGGGCAGAGGTCAAATACATTGCAGAGTTCTGTCATACTATCCAGGTCTGTGCCCAAAGAGTTCGAGCTTCTACTTTAAAAAATCCACCTTTCCAGAAAGAAGTCTCTCACTGTTGCTGCTTGTTATGGACCGCCCTCAGCCCCAAGCTGTGAATTGACTGCCCCCATCTATCTTCAGAGTTCGTACTATTAGGTGACCTAAACTGGGATATGTTTAGCACCCCGGCCGTCCTACAATCTAAGCTAGATGCCCTCAATCTCACACAAATTATGAAGGAACCTTCCAGGTACAACCCTAAATCCATAAACATGGACACTCTCAAAGATATCATCCTGACCAACTTGCCCTCTAAATACACCTTTGCTGTCTTCAACCAGGATCTCAGTGATCACTGCCTCATTGCCTGCCTCCGTAATGGGCCTGTGGTCAAACGACCACCCCTCATCACTGTCAAACGCTCCCTAAAACACTGCAGCGAGCAGTCCTTCTTAATCGACCTGCCCCGGGTATCCTGGTAGGATATTGATCTCATCCAGGCAGTAGAGGATGCCTGGTTGTTCTTTAAAAGTGCCTTCCTCACCATCTTAAATAAGCAAGCCTCATTCTAAAAATGTAGAACTAAGAACAGATATAACCCTTGGTTCACTCCAGACTTGACAGCCCTTGACAAGCACAAAAACATTGTGTGGCGTACAGCATTAGCATCGAATAGCCCCCGCAATACAATACATTTCAGGGAAGTCAGGACCCAATATACTCAGTCAGTTAGGAAAGCTAAGGCTAGCTTTTCAAACAGAAATGTGCATCCTGTAGCACTAATTTCAAAACATTTTGGGACACCGTAAAGTGGAGAATGGAGAATAAGAGAACCGCCTCCCAGCTGCCCACTGCACCGAGGCTATCACATGGAATGATGCTGGAGAGACCACGTCAGTACGGGGAGTCAAAAATGTTATAAGGAACGGACATGGAACGAAACAGGAACAGTGTCAGCAAACGAGTAACACAAACAAAAAACAATTAATGCAGCAGCAGGGAATAGAGCAAGGGAACTGACAAATATAGGGGAGGAAATAAACAGGTGATGACTGAGTCCTCGCTGATGCGCGTGATGAGGGAAGACAGGTGTGCGTAATAGATGGGGGGCAACCTGGCACCCTCAAGCACCAGGGGGGAATAGAGGGAGCAGACGTAACAGAGGCTAGGAAATACTGTAACCACCGATAAATCTATATTATTTGAGAATTTCAATTAGCATTTTTCTACGGCTGGCCATGCTTTCCACCTGGCTACCCTTACCCCGGCCAACAGCTCTGCACCCCCTACAGCAACTTGCCTAAGCACCCCCCGCTTCCCCTTCACCTAAATCCAGATAGCTGATGTTCTCAAAGAGCTGCAAAATCTGGATCCCTACAAATCAGCTGAGCTAGACAATCTGGACCCTCTCTTTCCAAAATAATCCATCAAAATTGTTGCAACCCCTATTACTAGCCTGTTCAACCTATTTTTCGTATCGTCTGAGATCCCCAAAGATTGAAAAGCTGCCGCAGTCATCCCCCTCTTCAAAGGGGGAGATACTCTAGACCCAAACTGTTACATACCTATTTCTATCCTGTCCTGCCTTTCTAAAGTCTTCAAAAGCCAAGTTAACAAACAGATAACCGACCATTTCGAATCCCACCATACCTTCTCCACTATGCAATCTGGTTTCAGAGCTGGTCATGGGTGCATCTCAGCCACGCTCAAGGTCCTAAACGATATCATAACCGCCATAGATAAAAGACAGTAATCTGCAGCCATTTTCATCGACCTGGCCAATGCTTTGACTGTCAAACAGCACATTCTTATCGGCAGAGTCAATAGTCTTTGTTTTCTCAAATGACTGCCTCGCCTGGTTCACCAACAACTTCTCAGAGTTCAGTGTGTCGAATCGGAGCTCTGTCCGGAACTCTGGCGGTCTCTATGGGGGTGCCACAGGGTTAAATTCTCGGGCCGACTATTTTCTCTGTATATATCAATGATGTAGCTCTTGCTGCTGGTGATTCTCTGATCCACCTCTACGCAGATGACACCATTCTGCATACATATGTCCCTTCCTTAGACACCGTGTTAACAAACCTCCAAACAAGCTTCAATGCCATACAACACTTCAACTGCCTCCAACTGCTCTTAAATGCAAGTAAAACTAAGTGCATGCTCTTCAAACGATTGCTGCCTGCACCTGTCTGCCCGCCTAGCATCACTACTCTGGATGGTTCTGGCTTTGAATATGTGGACAACTACAAATACCTTGGTGTCTGGTTAGACCGTAAACTCTCCTTACAGACTCACATAAAGCATCTCCAATCCAAAACTAAATCAAGAATCGGCTTCCTATTTCGCAAACAAAGCCTCCTTCACTCAATCTGCCAAACAAAGCCTTGTAATACTGACTCTTCTACCTCATTTAACACCATAGTACCCTCCAAACCCGTCATCAAGCTCGAGACCCTGGGTCTCAACCCCGCCCTGTGCAACTGGGTACTGTACTTCCTGACGGGCCTCCCCCAGGTGGTGAGGGTAGGTAACAACATCTCCACCCCACTGATCCTCAACACTGGGGCCCCACAAGGGTGCGTTCTGAGCCCTCTCCTGTACTCTCTGTTCACCCACGACTTCTTGGCCTTGCACGCCTCCAACTCAATCATCAAGTTTGCAGACGACACTACAGTGGTAGGCTTGATTACCAACAACGACAAAACGGCCTACAGGGAGGAGGTGAGGGCCCTCGGAGTGTGGTGTCAGGAAAATAACCTCACACTCAACGTCAACAAAACAAAGGAGATGACTGTGGACTTCAGGAAACAGCAGAGGGAACACCCCCCTATCCACATCGACGGGACAGTAGTGGAGAGGGTAGTAAGTTTTAAGTTCCTCGGCGTACACATCACGGACAAACTGAATTGGTCCACCCACACAGACAGCGTGGTGAAGAAGGCGCAGCAGCGGCTCTTCAACCTCAGGAGGCTGAACAAATTTGGCTTGTCACCAAAAGCACTCACAAACTTTTACAGATGCACAATCGAGAGCATCCTGTCGGGCTGTATCACCGCCTGGTACGGTAACTGCTCCGCCCAGAACCGTAAGGCTCTCCAGAGGGTAGTGAGGTCTGCACAACACATCACCGGGGGAAAACTACCTGCCCTCCAGGACACCTACACCACCCGATGTCACAGGAAGGCCATAAAGATCATCAAGGACAACAACCACCGAGCCACTGCCTGTTCACACCGCTATCATCCAGAAGGCGAGGTCAGTACAGTGCATCAAAGCCTAATAAACAGCTTCTATCTCAAGGCCATCAGACTGTTAAACAGCCACCACTACCATTGAGTGGCTGCTGCCAACATACTGACTCAACTCCAGCCACTTTAATAATGGAAAAATGTATGCAAAAATGTATCACTAGCCACTTTAAACAATGTCACTTTTATATGTTACATACCCTACATTACTCATCTCATATACGAATATACTGTACTCAATACCATCTACTGCATCTTGCCTTTGCTGTTCTGTACCATCACTCATTCATATATTTTTACATACATATTTTTCATCCCTTTACACTTGTGTGTATAAGGTAGTTGTTGTGAAATTGTTAGGTTAGATTACTCGTTGGTTATTACTACATTGTCGGAACTAGAAGCACAAGCATTTCACTACATTTGCATTAATGTTGCGTTTCTATGGGCAGTATTTTCATTTTTGGAAAAAAAACGTTCCCGTTTTAAATGGGATATTTTGTGAGGACAAGATGCTAGAATATGCATATAATTGACAGCTTTGGATAGACAACACTCTATTGTTTCCAAAACTGTAAATATATTGTCTGTGAGTATAAAATAACTGATGTTGCAGGCGAAAGCCTGAGAAAAATCCAATCCGGAAGTGCCCCATATTTTGAAAGCGCTGCGTTTTGAGCTGTGAATGTGCTATCAACCAGCTTACGCTTTCTACGTATTCCCCAAGGTGTCTACAGCATTGTGACGTAGTTTTACGCATTTATGTTGAAGAATAGCCATAGGCGGTAAGTGGTCACCTGATGGCTCCCAGGGTGACTCTCGCGTAAAATGCAGAGGTAGCCATTACTCCAATCGGTCCTACTGAAAAATGAATTGTCCCGACGGATATATTATCGAATAGATATTTGAAAAACACCTTGAGGATTGATTATAAACAACGTTTGCCATGTTTCTGTCGATATTATGGAGCTAATTTGGAATCTTTTTCGCCGTTTTGTGACTGCAATTTCCGCGATTTCTCAGCCAAAGGTGAAGAACAAACGGAGCTATTTAGCCTACAAAAATAATATTTGGGAAAAAATGAACATTGGCTATCTACCTGGGAGTCTCGTGAGTGAAAACATCCGAAGTTCATCAAAGGTAAATGATTTTATTTGATTGCTTTTCTGATTTGTGACAAGGTTGCCTGCTGCTAGCAAGGCATAGTGCTATGCTAGGCTATCGATAAACACAAATGCTTGTCTAGCTTTGGCTGTAAAGCATATTTTGACAATCTGAGATGACAGGGTGATTAACAAAAGGCTAAGCTGTCTTCAGTATATTTCATTTGTGATTTTCATGAATAGGAATATTTTCTAGGGATATTTATGTCCGTTGCGTTATGCTAATTAGTGTCAGGCGATGATTACGCTCCCGCATGCGGGATGGGGAGTCAGTAGAGGTTTCAACAACTGCTAAACATGTGTATGTGACAAATAACATTTGATTTGATCCTTGGCTTCAGTGATGTCATTTACAAAATAGCCTCCAACACTCTACTCAGCAAATTGGATGTAGTCTATTACAGTGCTATCTGTTTTGTCACCAAAGACCCATATCTTGGTAGGGCTAAGGTCCTTTTTTCTAAATTTCTGCCTGACTGACATGCCCCAAGTAATCTGCCTGTTGCTCATATCCTGGCCCTTAATCCAGGATATGCATATAATTGGTACCATTGGAAAAAAAACACTTTGAAGTTTGTAGAAATGTTGAAAATCAAGTAGGAGACTATAACACAATAGATATGGTAGAAGACACTCCACTTTTGAGACCCAATGCTCTTACAATGGAAACTATAGGGGCATTCTGAAATCTAGCTCAGGATGCAATTTCTATTTTCTCCACTGGGTGTCAGCACATAATGATCAAGGTTTCAGGCTTGTTTCTTCCAAAACGAGGAAGAATAATATGTTTTACCACAGGGAACCAGACTTGGAAATGTGTGTATGCGCGTGCGAGGAAGAGGATACGCACCTGCTAATATTGTTTTCCTATTGAACAAACTTCTTTCCTATATTATAATTTAATTACATTTTAGGATTTCTGAGGATTAAATAGAAACATATTTTGACTCGTTGAAACAAAGTTTAGGGGAAGATTTTAGGATTCCTATCTTGGCATGTTGAACTAGTGGATTACTCAAAACGATTGCGCTAACTAAACAGACTTTATGGGATTTAAAGAAGGATTTTTTCTTATAAAACAACACTACATACTGGGACCCTTTGGACGACCAATCAGAGAAAGATTTTCAAAAAGTAAGTGAATATTTAATCGCTATTTGTGAATTTATGAATCCTGAATCCTGTGAATCCTCAAACAATCGCATGGCATGCTTTCGCTGTAAAGCCTATTCTAAATCAGACAGTGCAGTTAGATTAACACAAATTTAAGATTTTAACCGATATACAACATTTAATATCCATACTTTTTAATGATTATTTATTTGAATTGCGCTCCCTCCAGTTTCACCGGAAGATGTCCTGCTAGCAGCATGCCTAGGCTTAATATACTACCCACCCACTGTGACTGTATGCTCTTGTTGGCTGGCCCTCGCTACATATTCGTGGCCAAACCCACTGGTTCCAGGTCATCAATAAGTCTTTGCTAGGTAAATCCCCGCTTTATCTTAGATCACTGGTCACCATAGCAGCACCCACCCGTAGCACGCGCTCCAGCAAGTATATTTCACTGGTCATCCCCAAAGCCAACACCTCCTTTGGCCACCTTTCCTTCCAGTTCTCTGCTGCCAATGACTGGAACGAATTGCAAAAAAATCACTGAAGCTGGAGACTTATATCTCCCTCACTGACTTTAAGCATCAGCTGTCAGAGCACTGTATTTGTACACATCCCATCTGTAAATAGCACACCCAACTACATCACCCCCATATTGTTATTTTTTGTTGTTGCTCTTTTGCACCACTGTATCTCTACTTGCACATCATCATCTGCACATCATTGACTCCAGTGTTAATGCTAAATTGTAATTATTTCGCCACTATGGCCTATTTATTGCCTTACCTCCCTAACTTTACTACATTTGCACACACTGGACATATATTTTTATATTGTGTTTTTGACTGTACGTTTGTCTATCCCATGTGTAACTCTGTGTTATTGTTTGTGTTGCACTGCTTTGCTTTATCTTGGCCAGGTCGCAGTTGTAAATGAGAACTTGTTCTCAACTGGCCTACCTGGTTAAATAAAGGTGAAAAAATGTACTTAGGGAAGTCTGGTTTCTCGTCGTTTACCATACTAGTGCTAGTGTGCTGAAAGTTGTGTTGTTTGTTTTGTCTATGTAGATGGATCCACATGCATACATCAGTCTATATTTAATATTATATTGTGCTGGACATTGTTGTTTTGCCTACATACGTAGATGTTTCTACACGCACTCATACAGTGCCTTGCAAAAGTATTCACCCCATTGGCATTTTTACTATTTTGTTGCCTTACAACCTGGAATTAAAATAGGTTTTTGGGGGGTTTGTATCATTTGATTTACACAACATGACCACCACTTTGAAGATGTAAAAAAGGTTTTATTGTGAAACAAACAAGAAATAAGACTAAACTTGAGCGTGCATAACTATTCAACCCGCAAAGCCAATACTTTGTAGAACCACCTTTTGCAGAAATTACGGCTGCAAGTCTTTTGGGATATGTATCTATGCGCTTGGCACATCTAGCCACTGGGATTTTTGCCCATTTTACAAGGAAAAACTGCTCCAGCTCCTTCAAGTTGGATTGGTTCCTGCTGGTGTACAGCAATCTTAAAGTCATAACACAGATTCTAAATTGGATTGAGGTCTGGGCTTTGACTAGGCCATTCCACGACATTTAAATGTTTCCCCTTAAACCACTCAAGTGTTGCTTTAGCAGTATGCTTAGGGTCATTGGTCTGCTGGATGTTGAACCTCTGTCCCAGTCTTAAATCTCTGGAAGACTGAAACAAGTTTCCCTCAAGAATTTCCCTGTATTTAGCACCGTCCATCATTCCTTCAATCCTTTCCAGTTTCCAAGTCCCTGCTGATGAAAAACATCCCCACAGCATGATGATGCCACCACCATGCTTCACTGTGGGGATGGTGTTCTCAGGTGATGAGAGGTGTTGGGTTTGTGCCAAACAGAATTTTCCTTGATGGCCAAAAAGCTCAATTTTAGTCTCATCTGACCAGAGTACCTCCTTCCATATGTTTGGGGAGTTTCCCACATGCTTTTTAGTGTACACCAAACGTGTTTGCTTATTTTTGTCTGGCCACTCTTCCGTAAAGCCCAGCTCTGTGGAGTGTACGGCTTAAAGTGGTCCTATGGACATATACTCCAATCTCCACCATGGAGCTTTGCAACTACTTCAGGCTTATCTTTGGTCTCTTTGTTGTCTCTGATTAATGCCCTCCTTGCCTGGTCTGTGAGTTTTGGTGGGCGGCCCCCTCGTGGCAGGTTTATTATGGTGCCATATTCTTTCCATTTTTTAGTAATGGATTTAATGGTGCTCCGTGGGATGTTCAAAGTTTCTGATATTCTTTTATAACCCAATCTTGAGCTGTACTTCTCCACAACTTTGTCTCTGATCTGATTGGAGAGCTCATTGGTCTTCATGGTGCTGCTTGCTTCATGGTGCCCATTGCTTGCTGGTGGTGCAAACTCTGGGGCCTTTCAGATCAGGTCTATATATACTGAGATCACGTGACAGATCATGTGACACTTATATTGCACACGGGTGGACTTGATTGAACTAATTATGTGACTTCTGAGGAGGCTTTAGGGGCTTCATAGCAAAGGGGGTGAATACATATGCACACAGAACTTTCCGTTTTTTATATATATTGTGGCAAAGAAGGGGGTCGAGTGATAAGTGGCAGATATGTGAGAGCAGAACTAATAAACGGGCTCTGCCCGATCACTAAAATGGCCACCCCTGTCAGAACTACAGATCACAAAATGGCCGACCGCCAAAACTACAAGTCCCAGAAGCAAGGGGAACCCTCAGAAGGTGGAGCCGACTCACAGATAAAGGGTCAAGAAAAACCAGGAAGAGGAAGAGAGAGTGCTGGAAGGAGCTATGAACAATAGAGAAAGAGACTATAGAGATTGGCTGGATTTACTGTGTATGAGCTGGATTGTTTTGGATTTACCTGTTGGCGTTTGGACCTGGACCTACCGAGAACCCGATTCGTGTACCGAACCCTGCTATCCTTGACCTCGCCTACGGCTTGGGTGGACCAGGACAGAGAAACAAACACACAGGTACTGTCCTGTTCGAAAGAACTCTCATTCTTGGGTGATTTGGTGACAGTTTACCACTTAGTTTGTGACAAACGCTCCTAACCTTGAAGAGGTTTGCCACAATATATATATTTTTTAAACAAGTCATTTCTTTCATTTCACGTCACCAATTTGGGCAATTTTGTTTATGTCCATTACATGAAATTCAAATAAATATCAATTGAAATTACAAGTTGTAAATCAACAAAATAGGAAAAACGCCTAGGGGGTGAATACTTTTGCAAGGCACTGTACAGGTAACTGCCAAAATAAAGGAAACACCAACATAAAGCATCTGAATGAGGAATTCGGCCACCTCGCGCCGGGATAGCTCACTGCACCTCGGCATAGACTCTACAAGTGTCTGGAACTCTATTGGAGGAATGCTACACAATTCTTCCACATTAAATTCCATAATTTAGTGTTTTGTTGAGGGTGGAGGAATGCTCTGTCTCAGGCACAGCTCCCAGAATGTCCCATAGTGTTCAATTGGGTTGAGATCTGGTGACTGAGAAGGCCATGGCATATGGTTTACATCATGTTCATGCTCATCAAATCATTCAGTGACCACTCATGCCCTGTGGATGGGGGCATTGTCATCCTGGAAGAGACCACATAGATCTGCTTCAACATAGGTTGAAGTTTATCCCTCAGAAAGATTGTGTACTTACTGGTATTTACCTTGCCCTCTAAGGGGTTGAGTGGACCTAAACCATGCCAGGAAAAAGTACCCCACACCATAACAGAGCCACCAGAACCCTCATTTACTCAAGTGTTTCCTTTATTTTGGCAGTTACATGTAGGTCCATATGTAATATTATTGGATGACAGCACACATAGCTCTACACATATTACTAGATATCACTATTATAATCAATCAGACATTGATGCCAACAATCATCATAGTAAGAGGGGACTGAAGCAGTGGTGTAAAGTACTTAAAAACCCTTCAGGATCTGACCTTTTTTTTCTAAATTTCCCCTAAAATGACATACAGGCAGTTAGATCTGGGTAACTCAGGCCCTGAAGCAAGGATATGCATATTCTTTGTACCATTTGAAAGGGATTATTTGAAATACAAGAGAAAGGCCATCATGTTTTATTCCAGCCCAGCTGCAATTTAGATTTTGACCACTAGATGGCAGCAGTGTATGTGCAAAGTTTTAGACTGATCCAATGAACCATTGCATTTCTCTTCAAAATGTTGTATCAAGAATGCCCAAATGTGCCTAATTGGTTTATTAATAACATGTTCAAAACTGTGCACTCTGCTCAAAAAATAGCATGGTATTATTTCACTGTAATAGCTACTGTAACTTGGACAGTGCAGTTAGATTAACAAGAATTTAAGCTTTCTGCCAATTCAGATACTATGTCTATGTCCTGATACATTTTCTTGTTACTTACAACCTCATGCAAATCGCATTAGCCTACGTTAGCTCAATGTCCCGCAGGGTACCCAACGATCCAGAAGAAGTTTAAAGTAAAAATAATTGAAAGTACTAAAGTAATTTTTGGGGGTATTTGTACTTTACTTTACTATTTCCATTTTTGAGAACATTAACTTTTACTTCACTACATTCGTAATGTATTATTCATTTCTTACTGCATACATTTTCCCTGACACTCAAATCAAATCAAATGTATTTATATAGCCCTTCGTACATCAGCTGATATCTCAAAGTGCTGTACAGAAACCCAGCCTAAAACCCCAAACAGCAAGCAATGCAGGTGTAGAAGCACGGTGGCTAGGAAAAACTCCCTAGAAAGGCCAAAACCTAGGAAGAAACCTAGAGAGGAACCAGGCTATGTGGGGTGGCCAGTACTCTTCTGGCTGTGCCGGGTGGAGATTATAACAGAACATGGCCAAGATGTTCAAATGTTCATAAATGACCAGCATGGTCCAATAATAATAAGGCAGAACAGTTTAAACTGGAGCAGCAGCACGGCCAGGTGGACTGGGGACAGCAAGGAGTTATCATGTCAGGTAGTCCTGATGCATGGTCCTAGGCTTCAGGTCCTCCTCCGAGAGAATTAGAGAGAGCACACTTAAATTCACACAGGACACCGAATAGGACAGGAGAAGTACTCCAGATATAACAAACTGACCCTAGCCCCCCGACACATAAACTACTGCAGCATAAATACTGGAGGCTGAGACAGGAGGGGTCAGGAGACACTGTAGCCCCATCCGAGGACACCCCCGGACAGGGCCAAACAGGAAGGATATAACCCCACCCACTTTGCCAAAGCACAGCCCCCACACCACTAGAGGGATATCTTCAACCACCAACTTACCATAAAGAGACAATGCTGAGTATAGCCCACAATGATCTCCGCCACGGCACAACCCAAGGCGGTAAAAAAGTACTCGTTACATTTTGAATGTTTAGCAGGACAGGAAAATGGTCTTATTCACACACTTATCAAGATAACATCCCTGGTCATCCCTACTGCCTCTGAACTGGCGGACTCACTAAACACATGCTTCATTTGTAAATGATGTCCAAGTGATGGGGCAAAATAAGAAAATGATGTCATCTGGTTTTCTTTATATAAGGAATTTGAAATGAAAACCAAACACTTTTTGACTTTTACTCAAGTAATATTTTACTGGGTGACTTTTACTTTTACTTGAGTCATTTTCTATTAGGGTATCTTTACTTTTACTCAAGTAAGACAATTGGGTACTTTTTCCACCAATGGATAGAAGGATAGGTGTGGGGGATGATAAATAATTACCGCTGTGATTGACATGTCTGGTCAGGGGAGGGAGGGGCCTCCTCCCGCCTCATTAGCCGTGTCCATCCCAGTTTGCCGTGATTCTATGATGATGTCAAACGTGGTGCCAATTAGTGCCACTTACACTGGAAGGGCCCCTGAGGCCCCTCAGGAAGTGTGATACATCTGGGAGCCCTCAATGTCTGCTGCAGTATTGGTCTTATTTAAAGCGCAGTCGTGAGGTTTCCCCCCATCACACTTCATCCTGGATGGGTTATCGTAGGAAGACAGTTTGACTCTCTCTCTCTCTCTCCAGTCTGATGTCTACTGCTTCTTGTATCCTAGTGCAAGACTCTGCCTTGTTGAGTGTTGTTCACAACCTTGTCACACACAGTACTCCAGTGTTCTCACATCTGAAATGATGTTGATGAGCTGTCAGAATCAATAGAGAACAGGCCCGGAGGATGAAAGTTTCCCAATCTATTTTTATGTTTTTCATTTCTCTCCCCCCACCTCTCCGCCCATGTTTTTGTACTCATTAGAACATGAAACAGTTGTATTCTGGTTTGTTTTGTGTGTTGTGTTTTTCCTTTCTACACCACCTCGCTGTAGACTGTATGTAAACCCAAGACCCATGACATTGTGTTTCCTCGTCAAGTTGTTATGCCTCCACGCTTTGATAGTCGGAGAGTGTTATGTTTTTTATTCTTCTATTCAGCAGAACATTTGTTAACTGTAGTCAATTAGACCCAACCTGAGATTCAGCAGCTGACTGTCTATGGAGACTATTCACTCCACTGATCTTCCATGAACCCAGTTGACACACTGTAATTGAGAGCATCAGGTCTCGTATTCAGAGTAGGAATGTTGATCTAAGATCAGATCCCCCGGTCCGTGTAATCTCATTCAAAAGACCAAACTGATCCTAGATCAGCACTCCTTACTCAGAGTTACACTACACAGTGCCTTCGGAAAGTATTCTGACCCCTTGACTTTTTCCACATTTTGTTACTTTACAGCCTTATTCTATAATGGATTAAATAAATAAAAATCCTGAGCAATCTACACACAATACCCAATATTGACAAAACAGGTTTTTTAGACAATTTTGGAAAAAATTACAAACAGATATACCTTTCAAGTAGCGGGTCACTAATCCGGACACCTATAAGAAATCCCACTACGCCCTCAGATGAACCATCAAACAAGCAAAGCGTCAATTAAGATTGAATCCTACGACACCGGCTCTGACGCTTCGGATGTGGTAGGTCTTGAAAACTATTACGGACTACAAAGGGAAACCCAGACGCAAGCTGCCCAGTGACGCGAACATAGCACACGAGCCAAATGCATTTTATGCACGCTTCGAGGCAAGCAACACTGTTTTCAGAGCTGGTCATATGTGCACCTCAGACACGCTCAAGGTCCAAAATGATGTCATCACCGCAATCGATAAGATACAATACTGTGCAGCCATATTCATCAACCTGGCCAACGCTTTCGACTCTGTCAAATACCACATTCTTATCTGCAGACTCAACAGCCTTGGTTTCTCAAATGACTGCCTCGCTTGGTTCACCAACAACTTCTCTGATAGAGTTCAGTGTGCCAAATCGGAAGACCTGTTGTCCGGACCTCTGGCGGTCTCTATGGGGCTGCCACAGGGTTCAATTCTCTGGCCGACACTCTTCTCTGTATACATCAATGATGTTGCTCTTGCTGCTGGTGATTCTCTGATCCACCTCTACGCAGATGACACCATTTTGCATACTTCTGGGCCTTCTTTAGACACTGTGTTAACTAACCTCCAGACGAGCTTCAACTCTCCTTCCGTGGCCTCCAACTGCTCTTAAATGCAAGTAAAACTAAATGCATGCTCTTCAACCGATCGCCGCCCATACCTGCCTGCCTGTCCAGCATCACTGCTCTGGACGGTTCTGACTTAGAATATGTGGACAACTACAAATGCCTACGTGTCTGGTTAGACTGTAAACTCTCCTTCCAGACTCACATTAAGCATCTACAATCTAAAATTAAATCTAGAATATTTTTCCTATTTCGCAAAACAAAGCATCCTTCACTCATATTGCCAAACATATCCTTGTAAAACTGACCAGCCTACCGATCCTCGACTTCGGCGATGTCATTGTCAAAATAGCCTCCAACACTCTACTCAACTAATTGGATGCAGTCTATCACAGTCCCATTGGTTTTGTCACCAAAGCCCCATATACTACACACCACTGCGACTTGTACACTCTCGTTGGCTGGCCCTCGCTTCATAATCGTCACCAAACCCAGGTCATCTACAAGTCTTTGCTAGGTAAAGCCCCACCTTATCTCAGCTCACTTGTCACCATAGCAGCACATACCCGTAGCACGCGCTCAAGCAGGTATATTTCACTGGTCAGCCCCAAAGCCATTTCCTTCCAGTTCTCTGCTGCCAAGGACTGGAACGAACTGGAAAAATCACTGAAATCTCTCACTAAATTTAAGCACCAGCTGTCAGAGCAGCTCACAGATCACTGCACCTGTACACATAGCCCATCTGTAAATAGTCCATCCAACTACCTCATCCCCATACTGTTTTTATTTATTTATCTTGCTCCTTTGCACCCCAGTAAAATTGTTGGGGCAATATGTGAATTGGTCTAGGGTATCCGGGGGAGGATGCCGTTGATGTGAGCCATGACCAGCCTTTCAAAGCACTTCATGGCTACTGACGTGCGTGCTACAGCGCGGTAGTCATTTAGGCAGGTTAGTTTCGCTTCCTTGGGCACAGGGACCATGGTGGTCTGCTTGAAACATGTAGGTATTACTGACTCAGTCAGGGAGAGGTTGAAAATGTAGGTTAACGAGATTGCCTTCACATTTTACAGTAGAAAATGTCTATATACATTGTGTGCAAATAAGGTAAGATAAGGGATGTATAAGGCAATAAATAGGCCATTACAATATAGCAATTACCCACTGGAGTGATAGATGTGTAGAAGTATCTACTTGAACATTAATCTTCTACACATCTAAATCTTACCGATTTTGGCTCACTCCTCCATACAGACCTTCTCCAGATCATTCAGGGTTCGGGGCTGTCGCTGGGCAATACGGACTTTCAACTCCCTCCAAAGATTGTCTATTGGGTTCAGGTCTGGAGACTGGCTAGGCCACTCCAGGACCTTGAGATGCTTCTTACGGAGCCACTCCTTAGTTGCCCTGGCTGAGTGTGTCGAAGCGTTGTCATGCTGGAAGACCTTGCTGGAAGATCTTCAATGTTCTTACTGAGGGAAGGAGGTTGTTAGCCAAGATATTGCGATACATGGCCCCATCCATCCTCCCCTCAATACGGTGCAGTCGTCCTGTCCCCTTTGCAGAAAAGCATCCCCAATGAATGATGTTTCCACCTCCATGCTTCACGGTTGGGATGGTGTTCTTGAGGTTGTACTCATCCTTCTTCTTCCTCCAAACACGGCGAGTGGAGTTTAGACCAAAAAGCTCTATTTTTGCCTCATCAGACTACATGACCTTCTCCCATTCCTCCTCTGGATCATCCAGATGGTCATTGGCAAACTTCAGACGGGCCTGGACATGCATTGGCTTGAGCAGGGGGACCTTGCGTGCGCTGCAGGATTTTAATCCACGACGGCGTAGTGTGTTACTAATGGTTTCCTTTGAGATTGTTGTCCCAGCTCTCTTCATGTCATTGACCAGGTCCTGCCGTGTAGTTCTGGGCTGATCCCTCACCTTCCTCATGATCATTGATGCCCCACGAGGGGAGATCTTGCATGGAGCCCCAGACTGAGGGGGATTGGATTGACCATCATCTTGAACTTCTTCCATTTTCGAATAATTGCGCCGAAAGTTGTTGCCTTCTCACCAAGCTGCTTGCCTATTGTCCTGTAGCCCATCCCAGCCTTGTGCAGGTCTGCCATTTTATCCTTGGTCCTTACACAGCTCTCTGGTCTTGGCCATTGTGGAGAGGTTGGAGTCTGTTCGATTGAGTGTGTGGACAGGTAACAAGTTCAAACAGGTGCAGTTAATGCAGGTAATGAGTGGAGAACAGGAGGTCTTCTTAAAGAAAAACTAACAGGTCTGTGAGAGCCGGAATTCTTACTGGTTGGTAGGTGATCAAATACTTATGTCATGCAATAAAATGCAAATGAATTACATAAAAGTCATATAATGTGATTTTCTGGATTTTTGTTTTAGATTCCGTCTCCCACAGTTGAAATGTACCTATGATAAAAATTACAGACCTCTACATGCTTTGTAAGTAGTAAAACCTGCAAAATCGGCAGTGTATCAAATACTTGTTCTCCCCACTGCATATTAGAATGCTGTTCATTGACTACAGCTCAGTGTTCAACACCATAGTGTCGACAGCTCATCACTAATCTATGTACCCTGGGACTAAACACTTCCCTCTGCTACTGGATCCTGGACATCCTGACAGGCCGCCCCCAGGTGTTAAGGGTAGGCAACAACACGTCTGCCACTCAACACTGGGGCCCCCCAGGGGTGTGTACTTAGTTCCCTCCTGTACTCCCTGGCCAAACACTACTCCAACACCATCCTTAAGTTTGTTGATGACACAACAGTGGTATGTTGGCCTGATCACTGACAACGATGAGGCAGCCTATAGGGAGGAGGTCAGAGAACTGGCAGTGTGGTGCCAGGACAACAACCTCTCCCTCAATGTGAGCAAAACAAAGGAGCTGATTGTGGACTACAGAAAAAGGCTGGCCGAACAGGCCTCCATTGACATCAACGGGGCTGTAGTGGAGCGGAACATGAGTTTCAAGTTCCTTTGTGTCCACATCACCAATGATCTATCATGGTCCAAACACACCAAGACAGTCGTAAAGGAGGGCACGACAAACCTTTTCCCCTCAGGAGACTAAAAAGATTAGGCATGGGTCCCCAGATCCTCAAAACGTTCTACAGCTGCACCATCGAGAGCATCCTGACCGAATGCATCAACACCATGTATGGCAACTGCTCGGCATCTGACCGTAAGGCGCTACAGAGGGTAGTGTGTATGGCCCAGTACATCACTGGGGCCAAGCTTCCTGCAATCCAAGACCTATATAATAGGCGTGTCAGAGGAAAGCCCATAAAATTGTCAGAGACTCCAGTCACCCAAGTCACGGCAAGCAGTACCGGAGCGCCAAGTCTTGGACCAAAAGGTTCCTTAACAGCTTCTACCCCCAAGCCATAAGTCTACTGAACAATT
Source organism: Oncorhynchus nerka (assembly GCF_034236695.1). Taxonomy (NCBI): domain Eukaryota; kingdom Metazoa; phylum Chordata; class Actinopteri; order Salmoniformes; family Salmonidae; genus Oncorhynchus; species Oncorhynchus nerka. The sequence continues at coordinate 31,704,022 of NC_088410.1, forward strand.
AATTAAATGGCCACCGGATTATTACATTAACCCCCCCCCCCCACCCCCGCCATTTGTTTTGTACACTGCTGCTACTCGCTGTTTATTATCTATGCATAGTCACTTCACCCCTACCTACATGTACAAATTACCTCTAACCTGTACCCCCACACACTGACTTGGTACCGGTACCCCCTGTATATAGACTCGTTATTGTTGTGTTTTTGGGTTCCTTTTTATAATGTTGTACTTTAGCTTATTTGGTAAATATTTTCTAAACTCTTCTTGAACTGCACTGTTGGTTAAGGGATTGTAAGTAAGAATTTCACAGTAAGGTTGTTGTATTTGTACATGTTGTATTCGGCGCATGTGACATAAAGTTTTATTTGATTTTGATTTGATATTTACATAATTATTCAGACCTTTTGCTATGAGACTCGAAATTGAGCTCAGGTCCATCCTGTTTCCATTGTCCGTAGAGCTCCGAAACAGGATTGTGTCGAGCAACAGATCTGGGGAAGGGTACCAAAAAATGAATGCCTGCAGCATTGATTGTCCCAAGAACACAGTGGCCTCCATCATTCTTAAATGGAAGAAGTTTGGAACCACCAAGACTCTTCCTAAAGCTGGCCATCTGGCCAAACTGAGCAATCGGGGAAGAAGGAAGGGAGGTGACCAAAAACCCGATGGTCACTATGACAGAGATCTAGAGTTCCTCTGTGGAGATGGGAGAACCTTCCAGAAGGACACATCACTCCACCAATCAGGCCTTTATGGTAGAGTGGCCAGATGGAAGCCACTCCTCAGTAAAATGCACATGGCAGCCTGCTTGGAGTTTTCCAAAATGTACCTAAAGACCATGATAAACAAGATTCTCTGGTCAAATGAAACCAAGATTAACTTCTTGCGGCGAGCCATCCCGGATCCGGGATCGTGAATACAGCCTCAAGCTCATTACCATAACGCAACGTTAACTATTCATGAAAATCGCAAATTTTCTACATAACTCTTCAAAGATCTATCGTTCGTGGAAGTGTGCTTTCACCTCTGTATCGCATGTGAAAATGCATAACGCAACGTTAACTATTCATGAAAATCGCAAATGAAATGAAATCAATATGCTAAGCTCTCAAGCTTAGCCTTTTGTTAACAACACTGTCATCTCAGATTTTCAAAAATATGCTTCTCAACCATAGCAAAACTAGCATTTGTGTAACAGTATTGATGGCTATTGATAGCTAGCATTAGCATTTAGCGTTAGCATTCAGCATTAGCATTAGCATTTAGCATTAGCATTTTTCATTAGCATTTTGCGTTAGCATCAGCAGGCAACATTTTCACAAAAACCAGAAAAACATCGGATGTTTTCAATGAGGAGACTCTCAGTTAGATAGCAAATGTTCAGTTTTTCCTGAAAGATTATTTGTGCAGGAGAAATCGGTCCGTTTTCTGCGTCATGTTTGGCTACCAAAAAACCCTGAAAATTCAGTTAGAAAAACGCCAAACTTTTTCCAAAATAACTCCATAATATCGACTGAAACATGGCAAACGTTGTTTAGAATCAATCCTCAAGGTGTTTTTCTACATATCTCTTCAATGATATATCGTTCGTGGAAGTGTGCTTTCACCTCTGTATCCCATGTGAAAATGCATGCAGCTGAGAATTACGCACCAATTTAGACAAAGGACACCGGGCGGACCCCTGGCAAATGTAGTCTCTTATGGCCAATCTTCCAATGATATGCCTACAAATACGTCACAATGCTGCAGAAATCTTGGACGAACGGCGGAGAGCATAAGCTCATGCATGGCACATTCACAGCCATATAAGGAGACGATAGAAAAACAGAGCCTCAAAAATTCAGCTCATTTCCTGTTTGAGGTTTGATCTTGGTTTCGCCTGTAGCATGAGTTCGGTGGCACTCACAGATAATATCTTTGCAGTTTTGAAAACGTCAGTGTTTTCTTTCAAAGCTGCCAATTATATGCATAGTCGAGCATCTTTTCGTGACAAAATATTGCGCTTAAAACGGGAACGTTTTTTTATCCAATAATGAAATAGCGCCACCATAGCTTCAACTGGTTAAACTCTTTGGCCTGAATGCCAAGAGTTACATCTGGGGGAAACCTGGCACCATCCCTACCCTTGAAGCATGGTAGTGGCAGTATTATGCTGTGGAGATGTTTTTCAGACGCAGGGACTAGGAGACCAGTCAGGATCGAGGCTTAGATGAACAGCGCAAAGTACAGAGAGATCCTTGTTGAAAATCTGCTCCAGAGCGCTCAGGACAATGACCCTAAGCACACAGCCAAGACAACGCAGGAGTGACTTCAGTACAAGTCTCTGAATGTCTTTGAGTGGCCCAGCCAGAGCCTGAACTTGAACCGAATCGAACATCTCTGGAGAGACCAGAAAAATACTCTTCAGCGACGCTCCCCATCCATCCTGACAGAGCTTGAGAGGATCTACAGAGAAGAATTGGAGAAACTCCCCAAATACAGGTGTGCCATGCTTGTAGCGACATAACCAAGAAGACCCGAGACTGTAATCGCTGCCAAAGGTGAACTGAGTAAATGGTCTGAATACTTATTTAAATGTGGGGTATTGTGTGTAGATTGATGGGGGGGGACGATTTAATACATTTTAGAATAAGGCTGTAACCTAACAACATTTTGAAAAGGTCAAGGGATCTGAATACTTTCCGAAGGGACTGTATATGCAAACGTCTGTGACCACCCCTTCAAATGAGTGGATTTGGCTATTACAGTCACACCCATTGCTGACAGGTGTATAAAATTGAGCGCACAGCCATGTAATCTCCTTCTACTACCAATGTTTGTCTAATGGTCTTACTGAAGAGCTCAGTGACTTTCAAAATGGCACCGTCATTTGATGCCACCTTACCATCAAGTCAATTCATAGAATTTCTACACTGCTAGATGTGCCTCGGTCAACTGTAAGTGCTGTTATTGTGAAGTGGAAATGTCTAGCAACAATGGCTCAGCCGCGACGTGTAGACCACACAAGCTCATAGAAGGGGACCGCTAAGTGTTGCAACACTCACTACTGAGTTCCAAACTGCCTCTGGAAGCAGAAAAGCCTAAGATCACCATACGTAATGCCAAGCGTTAGCTGGAGTGGTGTAAAGCTCGCCGCCATTGTACTCTGAAGCAGTGGAAACGCATTCTCTGGAGTGAGGAATCACGCTTCACCATCTGAAACGCTGACTGCGAGCCAGGCCTAATTGCCCAACATCAATACCCGACCTCACTAATGCTCTTGTGGCTGAATGGAAGCAAATCCCCGCAGCAATGTTCCATCATCTAGTGGAAAGCCCAGAATATTGGAGGGGGACCCATTCCATAGTAATGCCCAAGATTTTGGAATGAAATGTTCGACGAGCAGGTGTCCACATACTTTTGGTCATGTAGTGTATGGGATAGGATTTGTTGCATCCCAAATGGCACCCTATTTACTAGTAGCCTACACTACCAGAGCCCTATAGGTCCTGCGTGGCATTTGGGGCATTCATTCAATGTGGTATTGTGTTGTGACTCTGTTCCAGGGTCATTTTTGATGAGGGGCGGCAGTGGGCCCATTGGTGCCTCTGTTCATGGAATGGATGCTGGTGGAGGCCGGGACAGAGATCCAGATCATGACGTGACTAGGGACGATGGAGGAATGGAGGGATGACATGAGTAGTGATGAATGATCTAGAGATGGGGGTTGATGTTCTTTTGTCCTCTGTTCTTTTGGGACCCTGTTCCTTTTGGCAAGGAGGCAGTGGGGGTGGGGAGAAATGGAGGGATGATGTGTTTCGACTCACTGTCCCATTCTTTTTTGAGGGAGGGATTATTGGAGATGAAGCGAGAGAGAAATGATATGATGTGTTTAATCTTTCTTCCATTCTTTTGGGACTGTTCCTTTTGGTGAAAGGGAGGATTTATGTAATTTCTCTCCTCGTTCTCTTGGGAACCCTGTTCCTCTTGGAGAGAAGGTATGGGAGGATGGGGAGGAAAGAATATAGGGGTGGGAGAGAGGAATTTGAATTCAACGAATGCTGATGCCTCGTTTTTATTAACATACGTCTAAATGAGAGATGAGGTTTGATTAATAAGGGTTGTCAGTATATTAGCTTAGGACTGATAGACATGTTTAACAAGGAATTTTCAATTACACATAGACTTGAGGTAATTGTTGAAAACTTCTGGCGCTAACCACCCCTGTCAAGTTATATTAACTTGTGTATCCATCCAGTTGCCATGTTCATTGTGAAGGAACAGTGTATCTCACTTTTTCAGACACTTTAGCCATAGGTCCGAGTCAATCTTCAACAGGATATATACAGAAGGAGACTTTCAGACGTGGCACCTTCACAATAAGGTAAGACCTCTTCAACAGGAAGTCAGTCCAACGTATCAATATGTGGCCTGATTAAATAATACCAACGAATTTACACAGTAGTTAATGAGGGGTACCGGTTTCTCCAGGTAACCATCTGAAATGAAAATGGTTGGCTCAACCTTCAGTAAGATATATTTTTACCCGACCATCCTTGAACGCTTGAAAACATAAACAGGCCTAATTGCCCAACATCAATACCCAACCTCACTAATGCTCTTGTGGCTGAATGGAAGCAAATCCCCGCAGCAATGTTCCAACATCTACTGGAAAGCCCAGAAGATTGGAGGGGGACCAAAGGGGGGACCAATTCCATAGTAATGCCCAAGATTTTGGAATGAAATGTTCAACGAGCAAGTGTCCACATACTTTTGGTAATGTAGTTTATGGGAAAGGATTTGTTGCATCCCAAATGGAACCCTATTTACTAGCCTACAGTACTTTAGTAGCCTACACTACCAGAGCCCTATAGGTCTTGCCTGGCATTTGGGGCATTCATTCAATGTGTTATTGTGTTGTGACTCTGTTCCAGGGTCATTTTTGATTAGTGGCGGCAGTGGGCCAGACACAGCTTCTCATTGGTGCCTCTGTTCGTGGAAGGGATGCTGGTGGAGGCCGGGACGATGGAGGAATGGAGGGATGACATGAGTAGTGATGAAAGGGTAGGGGTGAAAGGTATCCATTATAATAAAAACACCATGAATCTATACAGACTATTGTTAAAAAAGAAGATAGACAACTTTAGCGTTGTTCCATACTTAGACTATCAACTGTAAAAAGTGAACACAACAGAACAAGTTACAACCGAAGTATCTGATCATCAATTAATTTACACAGCAGCCCCATATCATCACGTAGGCCTACATGCACTTAGAATGTTCTATTTTATTCCATGATACTGTTGTTACAAAACAGATGTGTGTTGGCTGGGATTAGGGCATAGGCATATAAGAGCATCTGCTAGTGTAATGGATGTGAAACTGCTAGCTTAGTTAGCGGTGCGCCCTAAATAGCGTTTCAATCGGTGACGTCACTTGCTCTGAGACCTTGAAGTAGTGGTCGATGGGTAACGATGCTTCGTGGGTGACTGTTGTTGATGTGTGCAGAGGGTCCCTGGTTCGTGCCCGGTTATGGGCGAGGGGACGGTCTAAAGTTATACTGTTACACTACGCTTCTGCTGAGGTAGAAGGGTAGCCTAATGGTTAGAGTGTTGGACTAGTACCCGAAAGGTTGCAAGTTCAAATCCCCAAGCTGACAAGGTACAAATCTGTCGCTCTGCCTTTGAACAGGCAGTTAACCCACTGTTCCTAGGACATCATTCCTTTATCAGCTGTCATTGAAAATATGAATTTGTTCTTAACTGACTTGCCTAGTTAAATAAAGGTTAAAAAAAGGCTCAATTAACAAAGTAGGCATGCATAGCTCACAGCCTAATCCTCAAACCAAAGACTGGCCAAATGTGTTTCTATTTAATTCTAACTACCAAAAAAGTACTGTTTATGTGTTTCTTTTAATGCTGAGCACCCCTGCCAGCCTGTAGCGTGTCACAAATGTTTCTCAATTGATTCCTTAAATGGCAGGCCTGGAAATAATAATAATACTATAACAATAATACATTATTGTTCCTTCTTAGGCTGCCTTGCTTGCTGCTGACTGATTTTAGAGGTAGTATGTTGTAGCCTGTTGGAATGTAGAACGCCAATTAATACAGTAAATGTTTTGTCTCATCGGCTTTAGAATGTTGTAGTGCAGCCTCTGAATGTCAAATAGACAAACCAAAGATATCCCATATGCATTGTAGTCCCGTCCTCCCCCAGCATTTTACTGCTGGTTTGCGGACTAAAGCGTTGTTATAGATCACTTTATGTAATAAAAAATAACAAGCTAACAAGGGGGTAGGCCTTATGCTTTTAGCCATTTTTTTTAACAAACGCCACAATACCCTCAAATACCCCCTGAATTCGAGCCCTGGTTTTAACTTAACATACCAAGCTCTCCACTGACACTGAGATATTTAAGGAGTGTAATGGTGTCTGAAGGAAATGGCTGACAAAGTCTATGGAAGGTAGACTATAATTTCATCTGTCAGGCCTACCTCTTATTTCTTGAATAGGAAGAAATAGGCTCCAACACAAAACCCTTTTGTTGTTAATAGCCTAAAGCAAACTAAACTGCTGCTTCTACATAGTAATTTAGGTAATTATGTAAATTGCTTGAATATGGCTTAACGTGAAGTCAATAACTCTGCTAAATAGGTTCATTATGAGCAACAAAATATATAGTTTTATTAAAATCAATTATATCAGTAGCAAGCTTACCTCGGCTCCTCCTTTTAATCTTCGCATTCTCAAACTGAAAAGGGCATCAGTAGGCCTCGTCCGTGCGATATATCATTTTTTGGACAAATCCGTAAGAAGCCTTTGACCCGCCTCTTAAGGGGCCACCTGACACAGCACAGTCATTTGTTAGGCAGCACAAAAGGGTTTACATCAGCAAGAGCAGGGCAGGCCCGGGGCTCATGATTGGGCACGCCTATCCATTGCAGTGTGTAATGCCGTGTAACCTAGTTTTATATACATCGTTCCAGCAGCTCAAAAACTCAGGAGGGAAGTACATTTTCTAAGAAATATAACTTTGCCCTGTTTTTCTCCTAGCATACTCTTCATATAGCCTAGGCTTATAGCATATAGTATAGTCTATGGATCATTTTATTGAGACCACAGTAGTGGCACTTGATATTGCTCGCCTAGCAGAGAATCAGGGATGAAGGGCAGCATCGGGCACACATTGAGATACTATAATAAGCCATTAAGTCTCAATCCCTGAGCAATACGATATTGAATCGATTCCAAATTACCTGAACCTCCCTGGACTAAACAAAAAAAAAACTCCTGTCTCAGCCTCCAGTATTTATGCTGCAGTAGTTTGTGTCGGGGGCTAGGGTTAGTTTGTTATATCTGGAGTACTTCTCCTGTCCTATTCGGTGTCCTGTGTGAATCTAAGTGTGCATTCTCTAATTCTCTCCTTCTCTCTTTCTCTCTCTCTGAGGACCTGAGCCCTAGGACCATGCCCCAGGACTACCTGACATGATGACTCCTTGCTATCCACAGTCCACCTGACCATGCTGCTGCTCCAGTTTCAACTGTTCTGCCTTATTATTATTCGACCATGCTGGTCATTTATGAACATTTGAACATCTTGGCCATGTTCTGTTATAATCTCCACCCGGCACAGCCAGAAGAGGACTGTCCACCCCACATAGCCTGGTTCCTCTCTAGGTTTCTTCCTAGGTTTTGCCCTTTCTAGGGAGTTTTTCCTAGCCACCGTGCTTCTACACCTGCATTGCTTGCTGTTTGGGGTTTTAGGCTGGGTTTCTGTACAGCACTTTGAGATATCAGCTGATGTATAAATAAATTTGATTTGATACTGTAATCCCATGTGTATGTGTTTCACATGGCGAGCCGTGTGTGATGGGCCAGAAATGCAGATCAGGAAACTATTGCATGCAGGGAAAAGATTACGCCAAAGTCCTCTCTGCTACGTCGTGTATCTGTCGGGCCCACGACTTTGAATGGCACTTATAGTATACTAGTATAATAACTCACAATTGCAGTATAATATGACACATGTCCGAGCACATCTTTTATCACAAAGTATTTCTTTTTCAAATCTAAACATGAGTAGATAAACAGAAGTTCACATTCCATAATGTCTATGCGTGTTGTATGATGCTTTGTGTATGTTGTCCCATTTAAGCCAATTTTGCATTTAATACACTATTTCAGGATCCCATTCATTTAGTTCATTTTCGTTGTCAGTGCTCCAATTATCAGATATGGTTGGGGACCATTTAACGCAATTTGCTCCTAACGTCTGTCTCTCGGCTGAGCTCGTTTTTCTATGCTTAAAATAAGGTCGAGAAGATGAGAGCTGTTAATAGATTGTAGATGTTTTTATCTTCTAAAGGCAGGGAAGAGAAAAGCAGTGATACATTTGGATTTAAATGGCAGCGGTATCAGGTCAGACTGAGTTTTAATTAGAATCCATTAGTCTCCTGTGATATCTCTCTCTCTCTCTCTGGTGATAGAGACATTGAAATTAAAAATACGAAAACTATCTCTTTGAGAAACGTTCAGAGTGAATAACAATACAACTTTTAATTGACTTTGAAGTGTAAACAAAAGTCAAGGGCTGAAATGTTTACTTATTGTGTAACAGGGTGACAATGCAGCGGCCTGTTCTGTGAAGAAAAGGTCCACGGGTTGATTCCAAAGTGGGACATTGACTAGACAGAAATCAGAGGTTATATACTTAACAAAAATATAAATGCAACATGCAACAATTTCAAAGATTTTACTGAGTTACAGTTCATATGAGGAAATCATTGAATTGAAAAAAAAAAATGATTAGACCCTAATCTATGGATTTCACATGACTGGGAATACAGATCTGCATCTGTTGGTCACAGATACCTTAAAATGAAATGGGCCTCACAATGGGCTTCAGGATCTTGTCATGCTATTTCTGTTTGTTGTCTGTTTGTTGTCTGTAGCTTATGCCTGCCCACACCATAACCCCACAGCCGCCATGAGGCACTCTGTTCACAATGTTGACAGCAGAAAACCGCTTGCCCACACGACGACATACAAGTGGTCTGACGTTGTGAGGCCGGTTGGACGTACTTCCAAATTCTCTGAAACGATGCTGGAGTTGGCTTATGGTAGAGAAATTAACATTAAATTATCTGGCAACAGCTCTGGTGGACATTCCTGCAGCCAACATGCCAATTCCACGATTCCTCAAAACTTGAGACATCTGTGGCTTTATGTTGTGAGACAAAACTGCACATTTAAGAGTGGCCTTTTATTGTCCACATCACAACATTTAAGTCATTTAGCAGACGCTCTTATCCAGAGCGACTTACAAATTGGTGCATTCACCTTATGACATCCAGTGGAACAGTAGTGCATCTAAATCTTTTAAGGGGGGTGAGAGGGATTACTTTATCCTATCCTAGGTATTCCTTAAAGAGGTGGGGTTTCAGGTGTCTCCGGAAGGTGGTGATTGACTCCGCTGTCCTGGCGTCGTGAGGGAGTTTGTTCCACCATTGGGGGGCCAGAGCAGCGAACAGTTTTGACTGGGCTGAGCGGGAACTGTACTTCCTCAGTGGTAGGGAGGCGAGCAGGCCAGAGGTGGATGAACGCAGTGCCCTTGTTTGGGTGTAGGGCCTGATCAGAGCCTGGAGGTACTGAGGTGTCGTTCCCCTCACAGCTCCGTAGGCAAGCACCATGGTCTTGTAGCGGATGCGAGCTTCAACTGGAAGCCAGTGGAGAGAGCGGAGGAGCGGGGTGACGTGAGAGAACTTGGGAAGGTTGAACACCAGACGGGCTGCGGCGTTCTGGATGAGTTGTAGGGGTTTAATGGCACAGGCAGGGAGCCCAGCCAACAGCGAGTTGCAGTAATCCAGACGGGAGATGACAAGTGCCTGGATTAGGACCTGCGCCGCTTCCTGTGTGAGGCAGGGTCGTACTCTGCGGATGTTGTAGAGCATGAACCTACAGGAACGGGCCACCGCCTTGATGTTATTTGAGAACGACAGGGTGTTGTCCAGGATCACGCCAAGGTTCTTAGCGCTCTGGGAGGAGGACACAATGGAGTTGTCAACCGTGATGGCGAGATCATGGAACGGGCAGTCCTTCCCGGGAGGAAGAGCAGCTCCGTCTTGCCGAGGTTCAGCTTGAGGTGGTGATCCGTCATCCACACTGATATGTCTGCCAGACATGCAGAGATGCGATTCGCCACCTGGTCATCAGAAGGGGGAAAGGAGAAGATTAATTGTGTGTCGTCTGCATAGCAATGATAGGAGAGATGTGAGGTTATGACAGAGCCAAGTGACTTTGTGTATAGCGAGAATAGGAGAGGGCCTAGAACAGAGCCCTGGGGGACACCAGTGGTGAGAGCACGTGATGTGGAGACGGATTCTCGCCACGCCACCTGGTAGGAGCGACCTGTCAGGTAGGACACAATCCAAGCGTGGGCCGCGCCGGAGATGCCCAACTCGGAGAGGGTGGAGAGGAGGATCTGATGGTTCACAGTATCGAAGGCAGCCGATAGGTCTAGAAGGATGAGAGCAGAGGAGAGAGAGTTAGCTTTAGCAGTGCGGTGCGCCTCCGTGATACAGAGAAGAGCAGTCTCAGTTGAATGACTATTCTTGAAACCTGACTGATTTGGATCAAGAAGGTCATTCTGAGAGAGATAGCGGGAGAGCTGGCCAAGGACAGGAAGCAACCAACCCTGAGGTCCCTCTAGGAGCCTATGGCCTGTTTTGTCCTCAATGTGATTAGGAACCTCCCCCAATTTATTGACAGGCTGTCAAGTGAAGTTATGGTGTTATGGTTGGTTCAAGAGTTTTGGAGAGAAAAGAAAGAAGGGATACTGGTCTGTAGTTGTTGACATCGGAGGGATCGAGTGTAGGATTTTTCAGAAGGGGTGCAACTCTCGCTCTCTTGAAGACGGAAGGGACGTAGCCAGCGGTCAGGGATGAGTTGATGAGCGAGGTGAGGTAAGGGAGAAGGTCTCCGGAAATGGTCTGGAGAAGAGAGGAGGGGATAGGGTCAAGCGGGCAGGTTGTTAGGCGGCCGGCCGTCACAAGACGCAAGATTTCATCTGGAGAGAGAGGGGAGAAAGAGGTCAGAGCACAGGGTAGGCCAGTGTGAGCAGAACCAGCGGTGTCGTTTGACTTAGCAAACGAGGATCGGATGTCGTCGACCTTCTTTTCAAAATGGTTGACGAAGTCATCTGCAGAGAGGGAGGAGGGAGGGGGAGGAGGATTCAGGAGGGAGGAGAAGGTTGCAAAGAGCTTCCTAGGGTTAGAGGCAGATGCTTGGAATTTAGAGTGGTAGAAAGTGGCTTTAGCAGCAGAGAGAGAAGAGGAAAATGTAGAGAGGAGGGAGTGAAAGGATGTCAGGTCCGCAGGGAGGCGAGTTTTCCTCCATTTCCGCTCGGCTGCCCAGAGCCCACAAGGTGCACTTGTGTAATTATCATGCTGTTTAATCAGCTTCTTGATATGCCACACCTGTCAGGTGGATGGATTCATTTTGCAAAGGAGAAATGCTCTCAAATTGTGCACACAATTTGAGATAAATCATCTTTTTGTATGTATGGACATTTTTGTAATCTTTAATTTCAGCTCATGAAACATGGGAACAACACTTTACATGTTGTGCTTATATTTCTGTTCAGTGTATACACATAGATATCACACTTGATATATTCTTTTAATAATAAGTGAGGAGAGATTAGTAGTAATATGTAACCAAAACTCCCTGGGAGTCTGCACGGCTATAATGTACTAAACTGGACACCATACTTTTGTTTGACCTACTGGAAAGAAATTTAATCAATACATTACCAAAGCTATGATTCAGTGGTGCTGTAATGTCCTTAACTGGACACTGTACCCTCATTGGACTCACTTGGTCCCTTATAACTATTATCCCGACCAACCATAACACCATAACTTCAATTGACAGCCTGTCAATAAATTGGGGGAGGTTCCTAATCACATTGAGGACAAAACAGGCCATAGGCTCCTAGAGGGACCTCAGGGTTGGTTGCTTCCTGTTAATTCAGGCTAGGTAATGAATTGATCAATCAATGACAGTGTCATCATTAGAATGGGCACTTGCCTAACCTGCTTAGCCCGATGTATATCACTTTGTGATTGGGAGGTAGCTAACGTCAGCCGGTGGAAGTCAGCCTGTATTGACATGGTATCCCCCAGGGCTCAGTCTTCCTACCTCTGATGATCAATATATAATAATGATGCGTTGCAGTGCAAACAATTGCTATTATTGTCACGCCCTGGCCTTAGTTATCTTTGTTTTCTTTATTATTTTTGTATGGTCAGGGTGCGACATGGGGGATTTACGTATTTGGCCTGGTCTAGGGGTTTTGTATGTTTATGGGGTGTTTTCTAGTCTAGGTGTTTATGTAAGTCTATGGTTGCCTAGATTGGTTCTCAATTAGAGGCAGGTGTTTATCGTTGTCTCTGATTGGGAACCATATTTAGGCAGCCATGTTCTTTGGATATTTTGTGGGTGATTGTTTCCTGTGTCTGTGCCACACGGGACTGTTTCGTTGCCAGTGCACTTTGTTATTTTGTATTTGTGTTCATGTTGAGTTTTCTTATTAAATAACATGGACACCTACCACGCTGCATATTGGTCCAATCCTTGCTACACCTCCTCTTCAGAGGAGGAGGAGGAAATCTGTCATGACAATTATAAGTATTGTGCTGAGGGGATAGAAAAGAGAAGCCATAACATATAACACAGTAATACTGTATGTCCTTTCGATAGAAATCATATCAAATTGTATTTATCACACGCTTCGTAAACAGCAGGTGTAAACTAACTGTAACGTGAGACCAAGCATGAGACCAAGGTGCAGCGTGGTAAGCATATTTTCTTTAATATATAAATGTTCACCAAAAAAAACTATGGAAAAACTCAACGAACGAAAAGCTTAGGAGTGCAACCCATGCAACAAACAAAGACAAGATCCCACAACAGAAAGTGGGAAAAGGGGCTGCCTAAGTATGATCCCCAATCAGAGACAGCTGCCTCTGATTGGGAACCATACTCGGCCAAAAACAAAGAAATAGACAACATAGAATGCCCACCCAAATCGCACCCTGACCTAACCAAATATGGGAAATTAAACGGCTCTCTAAGGTCAGGGCGTGACACTAACAGTGAAATGCTTAATTAAGGGCCCTTTCCAACAATGCAGAGAGAAAAATGTAGAACAATAATAATAAATACATAATGAGTAACGATAACTTGGCTATATACATGGGGTACCAGTACTGATTTGACACGCAGGGGTATGAGGTAGATATGTACATATACAGTAGGTAGAGGTAAAGTGTTGATATTGATCGCATTCTGTATGTGATTTGTTATAGTGATTATGGCTAGGAACGGCATAGAGAAGGGAACTGTCTATCGGCGTTCTGGTTCAACACAGCTGTTGTATCAAGGAGCTGCAGCCAAGGACAAAAGTACCTCATCGGCACAGGGTGAGTTGCACATAGTGTCAGTGTATGCGCAACTGGTCGAAGGAAGTCAGGTGCAGGAGAGCAGAGATGAGTGAACAGCCACAATTTATTCAGGCAGAGGAAAACAGCCGGACGCAACTCCATCACAACACTCTGGCCCAAGGTAAAATCGGGTGCAGAAATTACACAAATAGGTACAAATAACAAAACCACGGGTTACAAACAATACCCGGCGCAAAACTAGCCTGTAGCGTCACACACGAAACTAAACTAACAATACCACAGACATAGGGGGAACAGAGGATAATACACATGTAAAGTAATCAGGGAATGTAAACCAGGTGTGCGGAAAAACAAGACAAAACAAATGGAAAATGAAAGGTGAAGCAGCGATGGCTAGAAGACCGGTGACGTCAACCTCCGAACGCCGCCCAAACAAGGAGGCCCAAACAAGGAGAGGGACCGACTTCGGCGGGAGTCGTGACACATAGGGACACTATTTTCTAACGTTTTCTATGTTGCCTATTCTAAGTGAAGGCAACCCTTTTGTATATTTCTGCTCAATGAAAGGTAAAATATCTTTCAGTTTTTTTTAAATGTTTTCCATTACATTTTGTAAATCATTATTATGTTCATAATATGGTCAATGTTAAAAAAGCCTGAATAGGTATCACACATTTCAAAATCCCCCAAGGTTAAAAGTCAAGTTTTGTCTCGGAGTTAGAAAGCCTTTTGGAGTTTTGTCAAAGTGACCGACAACTATGACTTAATTATTTAATTAACTTAATGACTTAACTACTATACGTCTTGTGTCACACATTACCTTTCAGGGTTAAAAATCATGGTTTGTTTAGTAACTACTAAGCATTTTTAAGTTTAGTCAAAGATTAGCAAGTATTGTTCACTAGCTCTGTCACTTCCACAATCACTGAGGTAAAAAATAATATTTTTGCGATTTTTGATGAACGTAATATTTTTGCATTGATGAACGTGACCAATGCCTTAGCCTTTTTAATTAGCAGTGTCATGAAGCCATAACCGCAGTAAACCATACTAAACATGTACTAAATCATTCAAATAGTATCTTCTTAAGGTACCGAAAAGTGGTGTCCAACAACTGCATCAAGGGAATCAAGGACACGTACACACCCAGGAAGCAGATGTGTCCCAACAGGGATCCAAAAGGCCTTTCTCTCTCCACCAGAGAGGGCAAGCTTACCACTGACCTGCACACCAACGTCACCTTCCTGGTGCATCTGGATGAGGTAGGACTGGGCCAAAAGCCGAAATGGCTTTCTAATTGTTCTGCTGCCTAGGAGCCCAAATTGACTCCATTGTATACATTAATGTTATGAGTTGCATTGATTTTTACCTTAAGCCATGGAATGAAAAATCTATGTTTTGTATTGTTCTGCATTGTTGTAAAAGTAGGCCTAGCTTGTGGCGCACAACTCACTCACTGTAGGCCTGTTACTGAGTGAAATATGGATGTGTTGCCCATATGTTTGACATGGCTTTTTCTCCAGACATAAGCCTGAAATGATTTCCCTGTTATATTGTCCCATATACACCAACTCCTGAAAGTTTAATAGCCACTTGCAACATAGCATCACCCACACACAGCTACAGACCCCGAGCCCCGAGCTGAGAGACCTTAGAGAGATGCACCCTGGAGACCCTGTTATAGAGTGATAAACTCAGAGTAGCCTCCTTCTAGGGCCAGGGCCTTGCCTCGCTCCCCTCACTCCCAATACATTGTTCAACCACCTCACATTAAATTCAGGTGGAAAAAGTGCGGTAGTGCACTGCTCGGTGTGGCGGTGCTATCCCCCTGCACTGCAGCTAAGAAGTAAGTGTCTCTCCCACAAGGTCTCTCCCGGGCCCAGCAGTCATATTACAGTGTGATGAGTTGAGGAAATGATGGTCTATTTATTTCATTACGAGAGGATTCCTCTGATGGAGGGGAAGATGGAATGAAAGAGAGAGAGAGGTGGGGCGGTGTTATGCATTTGGAAAATCCTTCATTCCCGTTGAATTCAGACTTTAATTTATATTCATGAAGCCCGAGATGGCAGTATTTCTTGGGGAGAGCAAATGGGCCTAAATATTTAATGTGTGGTACTGCTACTCGAGGTAGTAAACATGGCTGTTCAGAAAAAGAAAACAAAAGGAAGGAGAGGGAAGTGGAAGAACGTTTGATGTTTTGAGAGAGGATCTGCACTGTCATATGTCAAGTGACCTTGTGTTAACCTTGGATTACGTAATATGCAGGGATTAATTATTGTAGATTGGCACTGTTGGTGGTAGACTTTGTCTGAATTTCGCATAAATAGAACATGTCTCAGACTTGCTGTATTCCATAGAGTACCTCCAAAAGTCTTCAAAAATGTTTCTAATTTGTGGAAATCTTGATTGTGGATTTGTCAACTACATCATAGTACTGAGTCATCATATTGTCCAGATGTACTGTTTATTAGCTACCTTATAGCATGTCATGTGTACACCGAATCGAACCAAAAGTGCAAATTCGTCCATCTAGCTCTCCAGGCAGGCTCAATCAAACGCTCAAAGCATTTGAAAGAAAGCTAAAACTATTTGAATCCAGATATGATACACCATCAGCACGACAGCACTGACATCACACCGTTTACACAAATGGTTCTCAACTGGTTTTGCCTGGGGACCAAAATTTGACAATGACAATTGAGTCGCGACCCAATATTATGGACTGTTGATTATTCAATTTTGTAATGTTGCATTGCAGCTGCCTTCTTGGACAGGCTTCACTTGAAAAATAGACTCTGTCTCACGGGTCTGCTATTATGGTATTAAAGAAAGTAATTACACAGCCATACTAACGGAGGAAACATTTATTATAAATTCAATGTGTAATGCGTTATCAGACTCAGAACATGACATCAAAACCAGTCCAATAATGTTAATGAACAGTAACACATACCGGTTTTTAAAATAGAGAAAACAGCAATCATCAATTACCATGTGAATAGTTTCAGAACCTTAAATAAAGTTAAATAAAGGTTAAAAAAAATAAAAAAATAAACAACCTTAAAAGTATTTTAAAGGTGTACGTTTTTAACCAGTTAAATAACATGTAATATGAATGTCAGAATTACTTAACAATATGTCACACCCTGACCATAGTTTGCTTTGTATGTTTCTATGTTTTGTTTGGTCAGGGTGTGATCTGAGTGGGCATTCTATGTTGTATGTCTAGTTTGTCTGTTTCTGTGTTCGGCCTGATATGGTTCTCAATCAGAGGCAGGTGTTAGTCGTTGTCTCTGATTGGGAACCATATTTAGGTAGCCTGTTTTGTCATTGTGGGTGGTGGGTGATTGTCTATGTTAGTTGCTTGTGTCAGCACATTTCATAAATAGCTTCACGGTCGTTGTTCATTTATTGTTTTGTTCAGTTTACTTCGTGTTTTCGTCATCCATTAAAATGATGCATTCACCGCTTCTTACGACGATCGTGGGACAATAACTCATTAAACTGTTTATTTATTGTGTGTGTGTGTGCGCGTGTTCGCGTGCGTGGCCTACCAGTGGGAAAGCTGGGGTGTTTTTCAGTTTGAAATCTGGGGAGATGGTTGACAGGGCAACTCGAAGGTCAAGCTGGCTGTCCAGTTTGTTTCTGCTTTTAATTTTCAGCGCGACCATAGCAGAGAGCCCACTTTGACACAGATAGGTAGTGCTGAACGGTAGCATGATTCTGATTGCATAACATGCGAGTGCAGGGTACTCTCCCACTAAGTTGCACCAGAACTGTGGCAATGTCATTTCCGGGATGCGCATGCTCAGTCCGCAGTCAAATGACAGCTCCACCAGCTGATCCTCTTCGTTGCCTGGCAACGTGACGTTTCCCATCTCCACTCGAAAGTGGTCCCGTATACAGTTGTCTTGTCTCCTGTTCTGTTCCGGGAAGTAGTCTCAAAACTTTCCTTGTAACTTGACAATGGTTTTTTTGAGTGTGTCGCCATGCGCTTTGTTGGTCAGATTCTGAATCTTGAAATCAGCATTGGGAAACATGTCAATATTCCCGTTAGAAACATGATTTACCGAAATGATAAGCTTCATATAGAAGGCATGCACTTTGTCCCTCTGTTCAAATCGGTAGCATTTTTCGATTGTCCCTTCTCCCTTGAATTGACACATTGAGCGAATTCAGGTGATCAAAAATATCTGCCAGGTAGGCAACATGTGAGCCATTACTCACAATCGAAATCTTTGGCCAGAGATCACTTGTTTTCTGGAAGAAACGCAGCAATCTCCACTCGAAGCTCATAAAAGCAACCCAACACTTTACCCCTGGAAAGGCAGCGGACCTTTGCATGATAAAGCACCTGCTGGTGCTCGCTCCCCATATCCCTGCAGAAGTCCTGGAAACACCTGCTGGTGCTCGCTCCCCATATCCCTGCAGAAGTCCTGGAAACACCTGATTTTTGTGGAACTCTTTTTGATATAGTTGACACACTTGATCACATCCTGCACAGTGGCGTGGAGCTCAGGCACCATGTCCTTCGCTGCCAATGCCTCCCTGTGTAGGAAGCAGTTGGTGCTCTCTCCAGGATACGCTTTACCTCTCCGAAGTGCTTTCCCGTCATGGCAGTGGTCACACCGACGCATCCATCTCAGACCAGTTCCACGGAGCCCAGGTGCATATTGATTGTGTTAAAGACAGCTTCTGCAATGGCGGTGGTGGGCAAATCAGCACTAAAAAGGAACTGCTCCTCGAAGTTATTATCCCACACGTGTCTAGCTTAGACCATTTGAATTGCATGGTTAGCCACATCTGTGGATTCATCAAGCTGCGGTGCTAGGGCTTACTTTTTCGAACATTCTGTTAAAAATTGCGCAACATTTCAGCGTCCTGCTACTCATGCCAGGAATATAGTATATGCATATGATTAGTATGTGTGGATAGAAAACACTCTGACGTTTCTAAAACTGGTTAAATCACGGCTGTGACTATAACAGAATGTGTGTTTCGTCGAAAAGCCCAAGGACAACTGATCACCAAAAAGTGGAAAAAATATCAATGCGCCACTTGCATGTATTGTCTATGGCACAGCAAAATACATGGCTCCGAGATTACAAGTCCTACAGCTTCCACACGATGTCGCCAGTCTTGTCAATTGCCTGGGGGTTGTTTCTTGGTCAAACGAAGAAGAGAGACCCCATTCCATCCGGTCTCCCACAGGATGTTTTGGAAGAGAGATTTCCGACCATGATTTGAAGACGTGGAGCTATTGAATACACATCGCCCCGTGATCAATTTGATAGATTATTAACGTTTACTAATACCTAAAGTTGGATTACAAAAGCATTTTGAAGTGTTTTGTGAAAGTTTATAGCCAACTTTTTTAATTTAAAAAAATGACGTTGCGTTTTAAAACAGTGTTTTTTTCTGGATCACACACTTTTCATAGATGGATATTTTGGGTATATATGGACTGATTTAATAAAAAAAAAAGACCCAATAGTGATGTTTATGGGACATATAGGAGTGCCAACAAAGAAGCTCGTCAAAGGTAATGAATGTTTTATATTTTATTTCTGCGTTTTGTGTAGCGCCGGCTATGCTAATTATTTTGTTTACGTCCCCTTCAGGTATTTCGGGGTGTTGCTTGCTATCAGATAATAGCTTCTCATGCTTTCGCTGAAAAGCATTTTAAAAATCTGACTTGTTGGCTAGATTCACAACGAGTGTAGCTTTAATTCAGTACCCTGCATGTGTGTTTTAATGAACGTTTGAGTTTTAACGAGTGCTATTAGCATTTAGCGTAGCGCATTTGCATTTCCAGATGGCTGGGTGGGACGCAGACGTCTCAGGGGACGCTAAGAGGTTAATGGCCATTTTCACTGATGCGCTCTGATGTCTGGCGTGTTATGCCATCAGACATGTCCTGGACTTGGATGCTTGGTGTCCAGATTTTCATTTTGGAGGATTTCATGCTCTCATTAGCTAACCGCTCGTTGCATAGGACATCTACACTTACCCAGCCTGTCTTCAATATATGTAAAACCATATTTGATGAATTCGGGTTCGTATTTTTTTCTTCTTGACAGGGACCCTCCAAGTCTGAACGTAGCAAGCCATTTCAACACTGCTGACACAGTGCAATAATTGGTGTAGTGCCTGTGTGTAGCGGTAACGTTGAGAAAGTAAGCAACAATATGCAGTGAGGCGGTATCCTTTCAAAAAAATACATTAAATGTTTTATATTCTTGCAAAAGTCCCACAACCCCTTAAAATCCTCCCCCGACCCCATGACACCTAAGGTGAGAATCCCTGGTTTACACCATCCTTAAGTGTGTTGACATTCACCTTAACCAGAGTACATGACACTGCTGTCCAGACCATGACGCTTACCTTATTATGCGTTTTGGATTTGGTGGCCCTCTGAGTCACACACATAGCCACGGACACAAAGCGTGACATCTAGCCAGCAGGCCAGCATCAGTCTCATGCTGATTAGCTAGTGATCCCAGGACACCTCGATAGAGAACTGGAATTGCCCAGAAAGTGTCAACAATGGACACAAACAAAAGCCTGAGAGACACCTTTACCACCGAAGACCTAACCCATTCCGAATTACATTTTGTCAAAGGATTGTGGGCCATTACAGTTCCACACAATAGCCACCACTGTTATCTCTTCCATTTTATTCTACCTTTCTTTATTTTAGCTTATTCATAGTTTATCATTTTCTGGGAATAATTGTGAGAAATATACCCCCAGAAGCCTTTTCCCACACAAAGCCAACCTTCCCGTGTTTTCACACTCTGCTGCGCTTGAAAAGAAGCTAAACAGATAGAGAATAAGCAGAGAGAGAGAGACAGAGATAGATAGAGACACATGATAATCGGTTTTACATTTGGCTATAGTTGTGTTTGTTGCTGGACCGGAGCCCCCTTGTGCTAATGCAGTGTTACAAATAAAGATCCCAATTGCATTGCATTGCAATGTGCCACGAGGAGGCTGGGAGTTAGTTGTGCTTGCTCGCAGGGTACGGGCGGGATAAGTGGGAGAGTTAGGTCGCAGCAGCAGCTGGAGCCCCCAAAAACACGTGTGTGTGTGTGTGTGTGTGTGTTGATCCTAGGGAAGTGCCAGATGTAACCCCCCTGAGTAGACCTGCTGCAGATACTGTAGCGACAGAGTACTCACACACAAACACACAGAGAGAGAGTGACATGCACACCTCATTAGCAGTAACAGGACAACACACTGCTCTCACGGTGGGGTAGAATATGATGCAACCCCAATGTTGGGTTGGTAATGACTGCTTGTGTCTGTGTGTGAATGTAGCCCAGTAGTCTGTTGACTAGTGTACCTGCCACCCTACTGTCTCTTGATTACTACACTGCTTCGACCTCCCTGTCGCTCTCTCTCTCCATCACACACACACACCACAGGAACCAGACACTCAGAACCTTCACCACTTAGATCACTTAGATCACAATTTCAACAATGATATGTATTTAAGTCTAGACGAAACACAAGTACAAGCATCTGGCTGGGCTCTCAAATACAATGGAATTGTGTTTTTTTATTTATTTATTTATGATGATGTTTGAGACTCTTTATCTTTCTTCATCTGTAGTCCTTACTTGAGACTTTACTTGTTTTCCAGGGGGACTAAATGAGAACCAACATCCAACTGGATTTCGGAGATGGCACGGCAGTCTCCTGCTCCAACCTGAGCTGGATCGAAGAGCGGATCAGACATGTTTACAAGACGGCTGGGATATTCCGTTTCTCAGCCTTGGCGGAGAACACCCTGGGATTTGATTCCACCACCTTGTATCTCCATGTTATATGTGCATCACCTCTATACATTCATCTATTGTGTCAGGGCTATTCAATTCCAACCATTGAGGACTGAAGTACTTTTGGTTTTATTTTCTACTGTACCTGGTAAATAATTGGTCAGTTACTGTGATGTTGGACATTGATTGGGCACAGTGGTCGAACACCTGGTGACCCTGGTCTGAATCAGTCCCTGATTGGAGGGAAAGGATTGAAAACAACAGTGCTGTGGTTCTCAAGGATCATAATTAAATATCTCTGCCTCATATTTTTCTGTAAATTACCACCTTACTAAGTATACAGCTGTGTTCAATGGAGCCAGATAAAGGCAAAGTACCAGAATGCTTTCAACATAGTACAGCACATTGATGCTCTCTCTCTTTTCATCTTGTAATGAACAAGCCAGCCAAATGTCAAGTAAATAATAGCGACAAAAATAACATGCTTATGTCTAAAAGGCTTCAAGAATTATCCAGCTCTTTGAGGTGCAGTGTTTGAATTGCCCCCTCGGCTCTTGATTTGAACAGGGAGGCTTTCGTCAACTAGTGAAGGTGCCATTTTGTGGTCATTTACAGCGGAGAGAGAATGCAGGTGATGCTTTTAGCGCTGGCCAAGCACATGCACACACACTATCACACACACACACACACACACACACAACACATTGGCACATACACATCTGTATAGACATGGGAAAGGGACACACAAACACACACACACATGCGTTTGAAAGCTATAAGAGTTAACAGAAGCGCAGAGTTTTTTACTGTTAAAATACCGTGTTATATCTCTCCGCTATAGGAACCTTTACCACTTAGATCACGGTAATGCCATGTACACCCACGTCAGCTCCCATTAAGGTCTCAGCATGTCAGACAACAGTATTACACACAAGGTGTCGCGTCAAAAACATGATAACGCCAATGTGTTTTAAGTCGAGAATAAATCTTGTTCTTCAACTAAATTCCATCAAAACATTATGACAGTTATGATAATTGTTGATTAAGATTTCATTCACCTTCCCATTTTTGCTAAAGTAGTCATTTGAAAAGAAGATCCCACAGCACTACCCCAGTGATAATGATAAGTGAGACTGGCAAGCGCAGTGTGTCACACCCTGATCTGTTTCACCTGTCTTTGTGCTTGTCTCCACCCCCCTCCAGGTATCTGTGTTATCTGTTTGTCTGTTGCCAGTTCATCTTGTCTCTACCAGCGTTTTTTTCCTGTACTTCTTTATTGTTAGTTCCTGTTTTCTAGTTCTCCTGGTTTTTGACCATTCTGCCTGACCTGACCCTGAGACTGCCTTCCGTTCTGTACCTTACGGACTCTGCCCTAGATTACTGGCGTTGACCTGTCGTTTGCCTGCCCACTGTTTTGTAAATAAACATTTGTTATTTCAAGCTGTCTGCATCCAGGTCTTATCCTGAGCTCTGATAGTACAAACTGGCCCTGACTGACCCAGCAGCCTCAGGCCAGCTCTGCCTTTATTTAACAAATTCTTATTTTCAATGACGGCCTAGGAACAGTGGGTTAAATGGCTGCTCAGAGGCAGAACGACAGATTTGTACCTTGTCAGCTTGGGGTTTTTGAACTTGCAACCTTCCAGTTACTAGTCCAACGCTCTAACCACTAGGCTACCCTGCCGCTTTGTCTATTTCTGTTTTGGTTAGTGATTATTGTCTTATTTCACTGTAGAGCCTCCAGCGCTGCTAAACATGCTTTAGCTAGCCCTTTTGTTCCACCTTCCACACAAGGTGACCTCACCTGGTTTAAATGGTGTCTCTAGAGACAAAACCTCTCTCATCGTCACTCAATGCCTAGGTTTACCTCCACTGTATTCACATTCTACCATACCCTTGTTTGTACATTAAGCCTTGAATCCATGCTTTCCACCTGGCTACCACTTCCCCGGTCAACAGCGCTGTACCCCCCCCCCCCACAACAACTTGCCCCACAGCAATTTCACAGCAATTTCTCCTCCACCCAAATCCAGATAGCTGATGTTCTGAAAGGGTTGCAAAATGTGGACCCCTGCAAATCAGCTGGGATAGACAATCCGCCGCAATTGTTGCAACCCCTATTACTAGCCTGTTCAACCTCTATTTCGTATCGTCTGAGATCCACAAAGATTGAAAAGCTGCCATGGTAATCCCCCTCTTCCAATGGGAGACACTCTAGAACCCAAACTGTTACAGTACTATATCCATCCTACACAGCCTTTCACGGGCCTTGAAAAGCCAAGTTAACATAACAGATGAACGACCATTTCGAATCCCACCGTCCCTTCTCTGCTATGCAATCTGGTTTCAAAGCTGGTCATTGGTGCAAATCAGCCACGCTCAAGGTCCTAAACGATATCATAACCGCCATCGATAAAAGACAATACTGTGCAGCCGTATTAATCAACCTGGCCAAGGCTTTCGACTGTCAATCACCACATTCATATCGGCAGACTCAACAGCCTTGGTTTCTCAAATGACTGCCTCGCCTGGTTCTCCAACTACTTCTCAGACAGAGTTCAGTGTGTCAAATCGGAGAACCTGTTGTCCGGACCTCTGGCAGTCTCTATGGGGGTGCCACAGGGTTCAATTCTCTGGCTGACTCTTTTCTCTGTATGCATCAATGATGTTGCTCTTGCTGCTTATGATTCTCTGATCCACCTCTACGCAGATGACACCATTCTGTATACTTCTGGCACATTTTTGGACACTGTGTTAACTAACCTCCAGATGAGCTTCAATGCCATACAACTCTCCTTCCGTGGCCTCCAACTGCTCTTACATGCAAGTAAAACTAAATGCATGCTCTTCAACCGATCACTGCCCGCACCTGCCCGCCCATCCAGCATCACTGCTCTGGACGGTTCTGACTTAGAATATGTGGACAACTACAAATACCTAGGTGTCTGGTTAGATGGTAAACTCTCCTTCCAGACTCACATTAAGCATCTCCAATCCAAAATTAAATCTAGAATCGGCTTCCTATTTCACAACAAAGCGTCCTTCACTCATGCTGCTAAACATACCCTCGTAAAACTGACTAAGCAACCGATCCTTGACTTTGGCGATGTCATTTACAAAATAGCCTCCAACACTCTACTCAGCAAATTGGATGCAGTCTATCACAGTGCCATCCGTTTTGTCACCAAAGCGCCATATACACTTCCCACCACTGTGACCTGTACTCTCTCGTTGGCTGGATCTCGCTTCATTTTCATAGCCAAACCCACTGGCTCCAGGTCATCTATAAGTCTTTGCAAGGTAAAGCTACTACCTTATTCACAACTACCTTATACACACACAAGTGTAAAGGAATGAATAAGAATATGTACATAAAATATATTAATGAGTGATGGTATAGAACAGCATAGACAAGATGCAGGAGATGTTATAGAGTACGGTATATACATATGAGATGAGTAATGTAGGGTATGTAAACATTATATGAGGTGTCATTTTTTAAAGTGGCTAGTGATACATTTATTACATAATTTTTTCCATTATTAAAGTGGCTGGAATTGAGTCAGTATGTTGGCAGCAGCCACTGTTTAACAGTCTGATGGCCTTGAGATAGAAGCTGTTTTTCAGCCTCTCGGTCCCTGCTTTGATGCACATGTACTGACCTCGCCTTCTGGATGATAGAGGGGTGAATAGGCAGTGGCTCGGGTGGTTGTTGTCCTTGATGATCTTTTTGGCCATCCTGTGACATCGGGTGGTGTAGGTGCTACCTTATATAATGTTACTTACCCTACATTATTCATCTCATATGCATACGTATATACTGTACTCTAGATCATCGACTGCATCCTTATGTCACTAGCCACTTTAACTATGCCACTTTGTTTACTTTGTCTACATACTCATCTCATATGTATATACTGTACTCGATACCATCTACTGTATGCTGCTCTGTACCATCACTCATTCATATATCCTTATGTACATATTCCTTATCCCCTTACACTGTGTATAAGACAGTAGTTTTGGAATTGTTAGTTAGATTACTTGTTGGTTATCACTGCATTGTCGGAACTAGAAGCACAAGCATTTCGCTACACTCGCATTAACATCTGCTAACCATGTGTATGTGACAAATAAAATTTGATTTGATTTGATTTGAGCCTTGACCATCCGGAACGATGGGCGGCTATGGGAATTCAGGATGGAGAGGAGATCTGATTCCACCTCACCTCCGAGGCATCCCAGAAGTTCCCGACATCTCCGTTTCAGAGAAAATCCGAGGCTACCCGAAGTCTCCCGATTCATCTCTTCCCGAGTTGATGCAACTTGACTGGGCTAGGTTGTCTCCAGTCAAACATTTACACAGGATTAACACGAATAGTTGCCTGTAATGCGAGACTACTAGTCATTTCATGTCCTCATGTCCACTAAAAGACCATTCCCACTCAGCCCCTCTCCATTCCCATGGACGTTAGAGCGCTGGACGGGCGCTCTATAGGCAGGGTCAACCACAACACCACTCCCATCAACCTACGAGTATCAGGGAATCACAACAAGGCTATCCAATTAATGCTTATTAACTTCTTTTGGATCATTGGGACGCTAGCATCCCACTTCGTCAACATCCGGTGAAATTGCAGAGCAGGAAATTCAAAATACAAAAGTAGTAATATTAAAAATTCAAGTGTTATACGCCATTCTTTACGGCGAAAGCATAGCATTTGATCATCTGAGAACAGCGCCTCACCCACTTCCTGCATTAACATTAATTCATAACCTGCACAGGTGTCACAAAACTCAAAAATAGCGATAAAATAAATGATTTAATAATCCAAAGGGTCCCAGTTACACAATGAAAGGTCGTTTTGTTCGATAAAGTCCTTCTCTATATCCCAAAAATGTCAGTTTATTTGACTCGTTTGATTCAGAAATCAACCTGTTCCAACTCACCCAACGTGCCTACAAAGGAATCTAAAAAGTTACCTGTAAAGTTCATCCAAACAATTCAAACAACATTCCTAATCCAACCTCAAGTACCCTAATATGGAAATAATCAATCAAATTTAAGACAGAATATACGGTGTTCAATACCGGAAAGAAAGAACGAGGAGTGCGCACTCATTCACGCGCACCCTAAAGACTAGAGTCCTTCTGAGGGATATTTCTAAAGAATACAAATTCTTCTTCATTTAAAAAAAACAAGCATGAAACAGTTGACAACTGTTGACATCTAGTGGAAGACATAGGAACTGCAATTTGGGTCCTAATTATTAGACTTTCCCATAAAAAACAATTGAAAATTCCAATGACCTCAAAAAATAAAATTTCAGGATGGATTGTACTCGGGGTTTAACCTGCCGAATCAGTTCTGTTATACTCACAGACATTATTGTAACAGTTTTCGAAACTTTAGAGTGTGTTCCATCCAATACTACCATGCGTATGCATGTCCTAGCTTCAGGACCTAAGTTACAGACAGTTTACGTTGGGCACCTCAGTCATTCAAACTTCCGAATACTGCCCCCTAGCCCCTAAAGTGAAGTCTGCTCAGGTTCCCATTGTATTGGGGTTTTCTTGGCTCTATCGACACAATCACCTCATTAACTGGACTGCCGGTGCCATCATTGCCTAAAGTCGGCGCAGCCTGCCCCGGGACGTCTTCCTGTGTGCTCGGAAGTTGCCCCGGACCTCTCCGCCATTCCCGCAGAGTACCAGGACCTCTGGGAGGTTTTCAGTAAGGCCCGAGCTACTTCGCATCCTCCACACCTACCCTATTACCTTCTTCCTATCCTATGACACCACCCCAGGGACGACTATATTCACTGACAGGTCCGGAGACCATTGGCTATGGAGACCTACATTGTGGACTCCGTGGCTGCAAGGTGTGTTCATCCTTCTGCCTCCCCCGCCAGCGAAGGGTTCTTCTTAGTGAAGAAGAAGGACAAAACCCTTTTCCTGTGCATCTCCTCAGCGTTCGAGCCACTCCAGTGGGCCACCATTTTCTCCAAGTTGGACCTACTGAACGCCTACCACCTGGTGCGGATACAGGAAGGGTACGAGTGGAAGAAGCCTTTAACGTGGCCAGTGGTCATTACAAATATCTGGTCTAACCAACGCTCTAGCTGTGTTCCAGGCCCTGATTTAATGATGCTCTCCGTGACAAGTTGAGCAGGTTCGTCTTCGTCTACCTCGACGCTCGACGATATCCTAGTTTTCTCCCGCTCAGCCCAAGAACACGAGCTCCACATCTGACATGTCCTCCAGCGCCTCCTGGAGAACCAGCTTTTGCTGAAAGCGGAAAAGTGCAAATTCCATCGTTCCACCATCCCCTTCCTCGGTTACATCATCACTACTGGGAATGTAGAGAGGGATCACAGAAAGGCCCCAACCGACATCCAGAGTACAGCTGCAAAGCTTCCTGGCATATGCCAATTTTTATTGCTGCCTTATCCAGGGTTACACCACCCTGGCTTCCCCCGTCTGCACTTACCTCTTTCAAGGTTTCGTTCACGCTGTCCCCAGCTGCTGACCGAGCATTCCGGGGCCTCAAGCACTGCTTCACCAAAGCTCCCATAATAGTTAATCCTGACCCGTCCCGTCAGTTCGTGATGGAGGACGACGCTTCGGATGTCAGAGTGGGGGATGTCCTGACCCAGCATTCTGCACTGGACCTCAAGCTGCATCCCTGCACCTTCTTCTCCCATCATCTTAACTTCTTGACGCACCCATCCCGTTAGCGGGATCATCATCATTACTAAACATATTTAATTTTCATGAAATCACAAGTGCAATATAGCAAAACACAGCTTAGCTTGTTGTTAATCCACCTGGCGTGTCAGATTTCAATATAGCTTTTTGGCGAAAGCATAACAAGGGTATATGTTAGAACATCTCTCTCAGTAGACAAAATATTACAAACACCTAGCAGCCAAGTAGATTGCTCACGAAAGTCAGAAAAGCAATAGATTAAATCACTTACCTCTGATGATCTTCGGATGTTTTCACTCACGAGACTCCCAGTTACACAATAAATGTTCCTTTTGTTCCATAAAGATTATTGTTATATCCAAAATACCTCCATTTGTTTGGCGCGTTATGTTCAGAAATCCACAGGCTCGAGTGGTCATGACATCGCAGACGAATATTCCAAATTGTATCAAATGTCAAACGTTTTTTATAATCAACCCTCAGGTTGTTTTTAAAATATATAATCGATAATATATCAACCCGGGACTGTCGCTTTTTCAATAGGAGAGGGAGAGACAATGGCTGCCCCACTCTGTTGTGCAAGCAAAACTCATGTGAACACCCATCTATCCACTGACGCGATGTTATCTTTCTCGCTCATTTTTCAAAATAAAAGCCTGAAACCATGTCTAAAGACTGTTGACACTTTGAGCAAGCCATAGTAAGGGGAATCTGGTTGATATCCCTTTAAATGGAGGGAAGGCAGGGTATGGAACATGGAGCTTTCAAAATAGAAGCCACTTCCTGGTTTAATTTTCCTCAGGTTTTCGCCTGCAATATCAGTTCTGTTATACTCATGGACAATATTTTGACAGTTTTCTATCCTAATCTGACAATTATATGCATATTCTAGTTTCTGGGCCTGAGAAATAGGCAGTTTCAAATGGATACGTTTTTTAGCCAAAAATGAAAATCCTGCCCCCTACACTCAAGAAGTTAACGCCACGTAAAGGACTTACGATGTGGGGAATCGTGAGCTTCTTGCGGTGAAGAAGAAGTTTGGAGGGAGTGGAACATCCTTTCATTGTGTGGACGGATCACACAATGAAAGGGGACCCAGATGACCGGATGTTGGTACCTGACGCTGTCCCTTGGTCCTGGAGTGGCCCCACTCCTCCAGGCTTGCTTGCCACCCGGGGTTCCATCAGACCCTGGCCTTTGTGTGACAACGCCTTTGGTGGCTTACTATGGTCCCTGACGTCTCTGCATTTGTCGCTGCCTGCACGACCTGTCAAGACCACCTCCAGGTATTGATGACAGGCAGACTGCCACCGGACCCCAGCTCCCGGTATCGTCTCGGGCAGTGGGTATGGCTGACACTCGGGATCTGCCCCTCCGGATTGAGTCCCGCAAACTTTCCACCTATGTTACCGACCCTTTCCCCATCTCCAAGATTCTTAGCCTCTGCTGTTCATCTTCTGTTGCCCCATACCTTACATATACAAACTATGTCTCACAGCCCTTTGTCTCCTGCCTTTGACCTGTCATTTGCCTGCCCCTGTTTCGTAAATAAACATTTGTTACTTTGAACTGTCTGCATCTGGGTCTTATCCTGAGGTCTGATAGTGTGAGAGATCTTCTTTTCTCTATTTCATAATTAAGATGGTTGCTATTTCTATTTTCCCATACACCTGTAAAAAATAAAGTTTGGATGTGCCAGTGCTTTTCATATTAAAGCTAAAAAATAATCCAACATATTAAATATGATGTGTGAGGGCTTTCAAATTGAAGATATAGGTAGTCTGAAACAATATCCATGTAATTACAATCATATACTGAGTCTGAATCATCCAATACTGAGTCTGAATCATCATCTGTGTTTGTATCAGGTCCTGGTCTCACTGTAACTAAATCGGAGGACAGGATTATTGTAATGGCTGGAATGGAATCAATGGAAAACACCGAAGACATGGTTTCCAGTTCCATTCCACTTCAGACATTACTATGAACTGTCCTCACTTCAGTAGCTTCCACTGATGTGTGTGTGTATATATATATATATATGAGGTATACATGATGTCTATGGTATTATTGAAGATGACTATGATAGAGGTGGAGCAGTCTCTGATTTTGTTCAGACATTTTATTAGTATGTCATAAGTTATGACCTTAGCTGCATTGGTTCTAGGTTGTATGTGGAGGATGTTTTTGTAGGGTTTTACTCAAGTCAGAAGCTCCAACTACTCTAAGTGAGAAGTTGAAGGAGAAGTTGTTATCATCTGAAATGGGTTTCTTTCATGTTCCGGGGTTTTAGGTAAATGTTTTAGGTGAAGGGATTATTACCTGATCAAAGTGTGATCATCCATTTTGTCCATGTTCCTTCTTCCTCCAGCCGGCGATCAGCTTAGATGGGAGCATCTCGTACACCTTCACCAGCGAGGGAATGAACACTGTTACGGTCCAAGTGTCTTCAGCAATCGCCATATTGCAAGAAACCAAGACGATAGAAGTCCAGGGTAAGGATCAGGATCTCTCTCTCTCTCTCTCAGATCTCCCTAATCAAATTATTCTGCTTGATGTAATGCTAATTATCACCTCTAGAAGCCATCTCACTTCGTATGCAACAGTTGAGAGTACTTTACATTAGAATATGTCAGGATAAATGCGAAAGGGGACATTTCCAAAAGGATTTAAGAAATCAACTGTGCGAGCAATCGTCTCCCCTTGTCAAAACATGAGCACACGCCCACAGTCACACACACCAACATCTCTGTCAGCTTTCTCACCCATCAGAAGGCAGTTAGAGGAGGGACACAACCAGAACGAATGACAGTGGGGAATGGACAGGATACCTTAAGAATAATGCACCGAGATCAGGAGATGAATTAACGGTCTGTTGCTGTTTCTCCCCTGGGTCTCTCTCTCTTTCTGACAGAGTTCTTCAAATCTCTGCTTTTATCTTTCTCTCTTAATCTGGACGAGTACAACCCTGACGTCCCCGAGTGGAGACAGGATGTGGGGAGAGTCATTAGAAGGCTCTGCTCCAAGTAAGTGTACATTTCTTCCATCTTTCTTTTTCTCCTTTTCTATCTGCTCAAGACACCTCAACGTTTGCCCTCGGGTTGTCCTGTGATTCGTTATCACATAGGTGCGAGAGGCTCAGCTTCTTCTTCCCAATGCGAGGAAGCTTGACGAGCACTAATAACTTGTTTTCAGAAGTTGGAGAGATGAAATGCATTCTTTGGAATTAGCCTGGAATGAAGGAGATCTTAGCAATTACTGTGACATTGGATGTGAGTAGTATCTGCGGAGGAGGGCTAGCACTGATATGACATAGTTAAGTGTGTTATTCTTCCACTTTGTGTGGAGGTTTAGGCCTATTGCGTGTGACTTGTGGTCTCTCTGTGGATTTGACATGAGAGGCGACTCAGGCAAGCTAGGCTGGGAGCCAGTGGAGGGAGCTACTGTGATAGAGGTCACAGTGAGGCTTTTGTGAAGGATAAAGTGCACTTTGTCACCTGGGTGCCTGGGAGCCACATAGTATGTTCATGGCAGTATAGTATAGCACCAGCCAAATGAACTGTGTTGAACTGAGGGGCTCACTCAGTTATAGAAAGCTAGAGATCTAGCTTGGGCTGTTAATTGCTAGCCTCAATAGTGTTACAGCACCTCTTTTCATGTAAAATGTTTTGTTATACAACCTTTTAGGACCTACAATAGATACTTTATATGGTATATGGGTCTCTATTGAGTTTATGAACACTAGTTCATGTGTCATGTCCTCCTCCATATACAGTTTAATCATATAAAACCATCCCTCCTTTCACTCTTTCTCCCTTTCTCTGAAAGAAAATCATATTAAGGCCTATGAATCCATGTACTGCTAGAGTTGACATAGGGTTCATAGCCTAGATATTGTGCAACAACCGCCATACAAAGTGTTATTCTGTTTTCTTCATTAATTAGAAATTTTCTGCTGTTCGCATTCAGTTCACCTTCAAGATGAAACATATAACTCCACACAATAAAGTCAAGATGAGGAGAAGGGGCATCAACATCGCAATTAAAGTCAGGGCAATTAAAGTCAGGATTCTTGCTACGTAAGCTTAACTTTCTGAACATTCGAGACGTGTAGTCCACTTGTCATTCCAATCTCCTCTGCATTAGCGTAGCCTCTTCTCTAGCCTGTCAACTATGTGTCTGTCTATCCCTGTTCTCTCCTCTCTGCACAGACCATACAAACGCTCCACACCGCATGGCCGCGGCCACCCTAATCTGGTGGTCCCAGCGCGCACGACCCACGTGGAGTTCCAGGTCTCCGGTAGCCTCTGGAACTGCCGATCTGCGGCCAACAAGGCAGAGTTCATCTCAGCCTATGCCTCCCTCCAGTCCCTCGACTTCTTGGCACTGACGGAAACATGGATCACCACAGACAACACCGCTACTCCTACTGCTCTCTCTTCGTCCGCCCACGTGCTCTCGCACACCCCGAGAGCTTCTGGTCAGCAGGGTGGTGGCACCGGGATCCTCATCTCTCCCAAGTGGTCATTCTCTCTTTCTCCCCTTACCCATCTGTCTATCGCCTCCTTTGAATTCCATGCTGTCACAGTTACCAGCCCTTTCAAGCTTAACATCCTTATCATTTATCACCCTCCAGGTTCCCTCGGAGAGTTCATCAATGAGCTTGATGCCTTGATAAGCTCCTTTCCTGAGGACGGCTCACCTCTCACAGTTCTGGGCGACTTTAACCTCCCCACGTCTACCTTTGACTCATTCCTCTCTGCCTCCTTCTTTCCACTCCTCTCCTCTTTTGACCTCACCCTCTCACCTTCCCCCCTACTCACAAGGCAGGCAATACGCTCGACCTCATCTTTACTAGATGCTGTTCTTCCACTAACCTCATTGCAACTCCCTCCAAGTCTCCGACCACTACCTTGTATCCTTTTCCCTCTCGCTCTCATCCAACACTTCCCACACTGCCCCTACTCGGATGGTATCGCGCCGTCCCAACCTTCGCTCTCTCTCCCCCGCTACTCTCTCCTCTTCCATCCTATCATCTCTTCCCTCTGCTCAAACCTTCTCCAACCTATCTCCTGATTCTGCCTCCTCAACCCTCCTCTCCTCCCTTTCTGCATCCTTTGACTCTCTATGTCCCCTATCCTCCAGGCCGGCTCGGTCCTCCCCTCCCGCTCCGTGGCTCGACGACTCATTGCGAGCTCACAGAACAGGGCTCCGGGCAGCCGAGCGGAAATGGAGGAAAACTCGCCTCCTGCGGACCTGGCATCCTTTCACTCCCTCCTCTCTACATTTTCCTCCTCTGTCTCTGCTGCTAAAGCCACTTTCTACCACTCTAAATTCCAAGCATCTGCCTCTAACCCTAGGAAGCTCTTTGCCACCTTCTCCTCCCTCTTGAATCCTCCTCCCCCTCCCCCCTCCTCCCTCTCTGCAGATGACTTCGTCAACCATTTTGAAAAGAAGGTCGACGACATCCGATCCTCGTTTGCTAAGTCAAACGACACCGCTGGTTCTGCTCACACTGCCCTACCCTGTGCTCTGACCTCTTTCTCCCCTCTCTCTCCAGATGACATCTCGCGTCTTGTGACGGCCGGCCGCCCAACAACCTGCCCGCTTGACCCTATCCCCTCCTCTCTTCTCCAGACCATCTCCGGTGACCTTCTCCCTTACCTCACCTCGCTCATCAACTCATCCCTGACCGCTGGCTACGTCCCTCCCGTCTTCAAGAGAGCGAGAGTTGCACCCCTTCTGAAAAAACCTACACTCGATCCCTCCGATGTCAACAACTACAGACCAGTATCCCTTCTTTCTTTTCTCTCCAAAACTCTTGAACGTTCCGTCCTTGGCCAGCTCTCCCGCTATCTCTCTCAGAATGACCTTCTTGATCCAAATCAGTCAGGTTTCAAGACTAGTCATTCAACTGAGACTGCTCTTCTCTGTATCACGGAGGCACTCCGCACTGCTAAAGCTAACTCTCTCTCCTCTGCTCTCATCCTTCTAGACCTATCGGCTGCCTTCGATACTGTGAACCATCAGATCCTCCTCTCCACCCTCTCCGAGTTGGGCATCTCCGGCGCGGCCCATGCTTGGATTGCGTCCTACCTGACAGGTCGCTCCTACCAGGTGGCGTGGCGAGAATCTGTCTCCTCACCACGCGCTCTCACCACTGGTGTCCCCCAGGGCTCTGTTCTAGGCCCTCTCCTATTCTCGCTATACACCAAGTCACTTGGCTCTGTCATAACCTCTCATGGTCTCTCCTATCATTGCTATGCAGACGACACACAATTAATCTTCTCCTTTCCCCCCTCTGATGACCAGGTGGCGAATCGCATCTCTGCATGTCTGGCAGACATATCAGTGTGGATGACGGATCACCACCTCAAGCTGAACCTCGGCAAGACGGAGCTGCTCTTCCTCCCGGGGAAGGACTGCCCGTTCCATGATCTCGCCATCACGGTTGACAACTCCATCGTGTCCTCCTCCCAGAGCGCTAAGAACCTTGGCGTGATCCTGGACAACACCCTGTCGTTCTCAACTAACATCAAGGCGGTGGCCCGTTCCTGTAGGATCATGCTCTACAACATCCGCAGAGTACGACCCTGCCTCACACAGGAAGCGGCGCAGGTCCTAATCCAGGCACTTGTCATCTCCCGTCTGGATTACTGCAACTCGCTGTTGGCTGGGCTCCCTGCCTGTGCCATTAAACCCCTACAACTCATCCAGAACGCCGCAGCCCGTCTGGTGTTCAACCTTCCCAAGTTCTCTCACGTCACCCCGCTCCTCCGCTCTCTCCACTGGCTTCCAGTTGAAGCTCGCATCCGCTACAAGACCATGGTGCTTGCCTACGGAGCTGTGAGGGGAACGGCACCTCAGTACCTCCAGGCTCTGATCAGGCCCTACACCCAAACAAGGGCACTGCGTTCATCCACCTCTGGCCTGCTCGCCTCCCTACCACTGAGGAAGTACAGTTCCCGCTCAGCCCAGTCAAAACTGTTCGCTGCTCTGGCCCCCCAATGGTGGAACAAACTCCCTCACGACGCCAGGACAGCTGAGTCAATCACCACCTTCCGGAGACACCTGAAACCCCACCTCTTTAAGGAATACCTAGGATAGGATAAAGTAATCCTTCTCACCCCCCTTAAAAGACCTAGATGCACTATTGTAAAGTGGCTGTTCCACTGGATGTCATAAGGTGAAAGCATCCATTTGTAAGTCGCTCTGGATAAGAGCGTCTGCTAAATGACTTAAATGTAAATGTAATTAAACTGCAGTGTTGCCGTATTACAGTACAGCTCTATGGCTGACAATAGTGAGAGTCAGGCAGGGATGCACTTTTGCTCCTCAGCTGATTCCAACCTAATGCCTAATAGAGGTTTGAATGGGGAGTTCAGTAATAGAGGCTATTTTAAGTTATTTTCAGAAGTCATTCCATCTCCGGTTTCTCCGGATACTTCTTTCCTCCCCCTGTGGAACATGGAAGATGGCCGAATGTGACTGTTTGCAAATTCATATTTAATTTCACCAGGAGGTTAACATGTCCTCTTTTTTCCCCAAGAGAATGCACTTCCTCTGGTCATCCCTTTCTCGCTCCCCCCCCCTTTCCTTTCCTTTGTAACTACAGTGCTTTACATCACAGAAAAAAAATGATAGATTATGGTGATTCACCTATAACTATCTATAACAACATTGTTGGAAATAATGCACTATGGAAGGAGTTATGAAAATTGAATAACCCAGTATTGTCAAGTTCATGACAAATGAAAAACACAATCCACATCATGGTGTGTTTACAATAGTAATTAGTAATTGACCACTGTTTCATCTTATTTACTTAGCTTTGAATACAGTAAGACTGTGAGGAAGCCTCTCCAAAAACATTTGCTGTTACAATATTAAAGCGACAAGATACAGCCCTGCAGAGGTGGTTTTTCAATCAAAATTGGGCTTGGACAAAGTTCTCTCCAAAACATTCAGTTATCTGACTGACTCACCTACTCTCCTCCCTTAACCCAGATCAGATTTTTCACTTCAGCCAAGGAGTTTGGGGGGCAGAAAATGCCAGCGCTACCCAAGCACACAGGGCCAGAAGGCTTTTTAGAGTAACAATCGATCGCAAAGAGAACAAACATGGCCTGAGTGTATTGATTTTTACAGTGGCTATTGCATCCCACCCCCTTCCCTTTCCCTCTCCCATTCCTTCTATGCCTCTTTCCCCTCATTGTGAGTCATTCCCTTGCTCTCTATTTGTCCACTACTTTGCTACTCAAATAGTGATTTTATGGCTTGATAATTGATGTTTGTCAAGTGTATGTGACTCGTCTACTATGCCACTCCATTGTCCGCTGATAGGGCCATAGAGTACCCATAAAAACATTAGTAGCTTTTAAAATGGACACTGATTGCTTGGTTGGAACCCGTGCCTAGCTGGTAATCTAAAGGCCATTATAAAGAAAAACATTTAGTAGTAGCTATTTTGAAGGCTTGGAAAAATATTGTTTGGCAAGATGTACTTTTCCCATCAAGAAAGAAATACTTTTGCAAAACAACATGGAGGCTGATATTAGATTGAAAAAATGATAACATTTTATTTGACACCTTGTCATAGTGGGTCCTAACAGCTGAAACAACTTTTCATAAACTGTGTCATTATATGTTGTGACATATTGTGTGATTTTAAGGCTGGTTATGACACCTACATGAGTGTCAAAACCTACAAAACCTACCACACAAAGCAAACCATTCCATTACACCGTAGCCTACTTGTAAATAGTATGTTAATGATATATTACATTTTCAAAAATTGACCATCTAAATTACAAACACACATTGATGTCAGACATGTACAGTTAAAGTCAGAAGTTTAAATACACTTAGGTTGCAGTCATTTAAACAAATTTTTCAACCACTCCACAAATGTCTTTAAATAAAGGTTCAATAAAAATCAATAAACACCTGTAAAATCTTGAAATATACTGTACACGTCAAAAGTTTGGACACACCTACTCATTCAATATTTTTTCTTTATTTTTCTATGATTTATTTACAATTCAAGTCACACACACATTCTGGTTTGCGCTTAGTGGGACTATCATTTGTTTTTCAACAGGACAATGACCCAAAACACAACTTTAGGCTGTGTAAGGGCTATATGACCAAGAAGGAGGGTGATGGAGTACTGCATCAGATGAGCTGGCCTCCACAATCACCTGACCTCAACCCAAATGAGATGGTTTGGGATGAGTTGGACCACAGAGTGAAGGAAAAGCAGGCAATAAGTGCTCAGCATATGTGGGAACTCCTTCAATACTGTTGGAAAATCATTCCAGGTGAAGCTAATTGAGAGAATGCCAAGAGTGTGCAAAGCTGTCATCAAGGCAAATGGTGGCTACTTTGAAGAATCTCAAATATAAAAAATATTTTGATTTGTTTAACACTTGTTTGGTTGCTACATGATTCCATATGTGTTATTTCATAGTTTTCGTTTCTTCACTATTTTATAATGTAGAAAATAATCCAAATAAAGAGAAACCCTTGAATGAGTAGGTTGCATTTGGTTATTACCACATCTTGGTCAAGCCCAAAATGATTTTATTGTCACCTCCCTCTCCTTTGATTTCAAACATATTAAATATGTATATAATCTAAGGGCAGTTTTTTTTATAGTATAATCAGCACCACATACTTCCAGTTTATTCCACAGTAAGTGTTGCTGTGTTGCACTTTATTTGTGACAGCTGTCGTTGTAAAAGCTTGTTTTTACCATAATATGAATGTTGCTACGCTTGTTTTAAGCAGATGGCTTTTAGTTGGAGTAAAGGCAACCATTTAGAAATAGCAATATCACGCTACCACAGTCTTTTAAATTTGGGAAATTAAAAACAGGGCAGGTTCTCATAATGCACCATCATTGCTGTGGATCTACCCATAATCCATAGCCGGATTTATTTACTGTTGACTAAACTTGGCAGGTGAGACGTCCCTTGTTCCAGCACTGTTGTTTTGGGCCTACACTACATCATCACACAAATCAGACAAAATAAATACAATTTGGTGCTGCATACGGTCCACCGGAAGGGAATCATTTTTTGACTATGTAGTGGCGCCAAAGCTC
The DNA here is from genome assembly GCF_034236695.1 of Oncorhynchus nerka. Taxonomy (NCBI): domain Eukaryota; kingdom Metazoa; phylum Chordata; class Actinopteri; order Salmoniformes; family Salmonidae; genus Oncorhynchus; species Oncorhynchus nerka. The sequence continues at coordinate 31,742,064 of NC_088410.1, forward strand.
TTTATTGTACAATGTGGTCCTGTATAAAACCATTTTGTTTTCAACTAATTGATTATAGTAAAGCATATGCATTGACTGTATGTAGCCCTACAGTAGCAGACTATTGTGATGCAAAATATATATCTCAACTGTACTCCATGGTTGTTATTAGTGACACATTGACATACAGTACAGGATCAGTATTGGCAATGAAGCAAGTAAATCTCTGAGGCATTCCCAGATTAGCCTTTATTGTGTTGGTCTGTTCTTGTTATGTTTAACGTTCATCTTCCTCTACCCTTTGTTACAGCACCATTGGTGGATTCCAGCCCGTGTCACAGCAGTTCAGCCATGCTGATGCTCCTATCAGTAGTATTCCTGGGTTTACCAGTGTTTCTCTTCTACAAATTCAAGAGGTATGTACAGTGCTGTATGATTATATCTTTAAACACTATATCGCAGCACTGCTCTAATCACCTGCCATCATCATTAATAATAGGTATTATTATAATAATGTGCTAGATCGGTACGGCCTGCATCAATCAACAGTAAACAGTAAATGTGGCATCAGACCGAGGCTCTACATCTGTCCTCATGCTCCTAGACCTTAGTGCTGCTTTTGATACCATCGGTCACCACATTCTTTTGGAGAGATTGGAAACACAAATTGGTCTACACAGACAAGTTCTGGCCTGGTTTAGATCTTATCTGTCGGAAAGATATCAGTTTGTCTCTGTGAATGGTTTGTCCTCTGACAAATCAACTGTAAATTTCGGGGTTCCTCAAGGTTCCATTTTAGGACAACTATTGTTTTCACTATATATTTTACCTCTTGGGGATGTCATTCGAAAACATAATGTTAACGTTCACTGCTATGCGGATGATACACAGCTGTACATTTCAATGAAACATGGTGAAGCCCCAAAATTGCCCTCGCTAGAAGCATGTGTTTCAGACATAAGGAAGTGGATGGCTGCAAACTTTCTACTTTTAAACTCGGACAAAACAGAGATGCTTGTTCTAGGTCCCAAGAAACAAAGAGATCTTCTGTTGAATCTGACAATGAATCTTAATGGTTGTACAGTCGTCTCAAATAAAACTGTGAAGGACCTTGGCGTTACTCTGGACCCTGAACTCTCTTTTGAAGAACATATCAAGACCATTTCAAGGACAGCTTTTTTCCATCTACGTAACATTGCAAAAATCAGAAACTTTCTGTCCAAAAATGATGCAGAAAAATGTATCCATGCTTTTGTCACTTCTAGGTTAGACTACTGCAATGCTCTACTTTCCGGCTACCCGGATAAAGCACTAAATAAACTTCAGTTTATCAGTGCTAAATACGGCTGCTAGAATCCTGACTAGAACCAAACAATTTGATCATATTACTCCAGTGCTAGCCTCCCTGGCTTCCTGTCAAAGCAAGGGTTCCTGTCAAAGCAAGGGCTGATTTCAAGGTTTTAATGCTAACCTACAAAGCATTACATGGGCTTGCTCCTACCTATCTCTCTGATTTGGTCCTGCCGTACATACCTACACGTACGCTACGGTCACAAGACGAAGGCCTCCTAATTGTCCCTAGAATTCCTAAGCAAACAGCTGGAGGCAGGGCTTTCTCCTATAGAGCTCCATTTTTATGGAACGGTCTGCCTACCCATGTCAGAGACGCAAACTCGGTCTCAACCTTTAAGTCTTTACTGAAGACTCATCTCTTCAGTGGGTCATATGATTGAGTGTTGTCTGGCCCAGGAGTGGGAAGGTGAACGGAAAGGCTCTGGAGCAACGAACCGCCCTTGCTGTCTCTGCCTGGCCGGTTCCCCTCTTTCCACTGGGATTCTCTGCCTCTAACCCTATTACAGGGGCTGAGTCACTGGCTTACTGGGGCTCTCTCATACCGTCCCTGGGAGGGGTGCGTCACCTGAGTGGGTTGAGTCACTGATGTGATCGTCTTGTCTGGGTTGGCGCCCCCCCCCCTTGGGTTGTGCCGTGGCAGAAATCTTTGTGGGCTATACTCAGCCTTGTCTCAGGATGGTATGTTGGTGGTTGAAGATATCCCTCTAGTGGTGTGGGGGCTGTGCTTTGGCAAAGTGGGTGGGGTTATATCCTTCCTGTTTGGCCCTGTCCGGGGGTGTCCTCGGATGGGGCCACAGTGTCTCCTGACCCCTCCTGTCTCAACCTCCAGTATTTATGCTGCAGTAGTTTATGTGTCGGGGGGCTAGGGTCAGTTTGTTATATCTGGAGTACTTCTCCTGTCCTATTCGGTGTCCTGTGTGAATTTAAGTGTGCTCTCTCTAATTCTCTCTTTCTCTCTTTCTTTCTCTCTCTCGGAGGACCTGAGCCTTAGGACCATGCCTCAGGACTACCTGACATGATGACTCCTTGCTGTCCCCAGTCCACCTGGCCGTGCTGCTGCTCCAGTTTCAACTGTTCTGCCTTATTATTATTGGACCATGCTGATCATTTATGAACATTTGAACATCTTGGCCATGTTCTGTTATAATCTCCACCCGGCACAGCCAGAAGAGGACTGGCCACCCCACATAGCCTGGTTCCTCTCTAGGTTTCTTCCTAGGTTTTGGCCTCTCTAGGGAGTTTTTCCTAGCCACCGTGCTCCTACACCTGCATTGCTTGCTGTTTGGGGTTTTAGGCTGGGTTTCTGTACAGCACTTTGAGATATCAGCTGATGTACGAAGGGCTATATAAATACATTTGATTTGATTTAAACTAAAGACGTTCCTTTGAAGTAACTTTTCTAATTTCCTTCATTGTAACGCTCGTCGTATGAAGTAGACCAAGGTGCAGCGTTGTACTTGTTCATGATTCTTTATTTTCTCAGAACACTAAACAACAACAGAATAACGACCGTCACGTTCTGTAGGCTTTACAGAGCTAACAAAAACAACATCCCACAACCTAAGGTGGCAAAACAGGCTGCCTAAGTATGATTCTCAATCAGAGACAACGATAGACAGCTGTCCCTGATTGAGAACCATAGAATGCCCACCCCACATCACACACATCACACCCTGACCTAACCAAATAGAGAAATAAAACTGCTCTCTAAGGTCAGGGCGTGACATTGAACTGTAGTAAACAGATTTAGAGTGATTTCGATACATGAGGCACATGAGAATCATTGATGTTATGTGAAGAAAACTATCATTCAATTGCTTTATATGCTCTTGCCGTGCTTTGGCTATTAGTAGCTGAATTATTGAAATAGTGAAAAAGTCTGTGAAAAACGCATCAATTATGGATATGGAAATTCCCACATTAAGCGAAAGAGGAAACAGATGTCAAAGATGACAAAGCAAAACAATTAAGTAACGAAATGACTTGTAATATGAGTGGAGGAAACACATATCTCTAATCATAAATATGAATGAAGAAAGATTTTTCAGAGATTATGCAAAATGTATATGCATTCTGATTACAGTCTTATATCACTACTAGATATTCTTGTCATATCGGAATTTAATGATCGATTGATTTTCTTAAATAGAAATCTATTGGCTTCATGATAATAACACATCCAGGGTTTAATTTAGCCTGGTCAAAAAACTCTGAACAAAAAGTGAAATATACATCTTTGAGAAATGGGATGAACCATCATTGAATAGTCATTCCCTATTTTAACATAGCTGTTGTCTGTCTACATTTACCAATCTTGCAGAAAAATCCCCTGGATTAACATATACAGTACACGGTTCGTCAATCAGAGTGACAGCACACATAAGATCACCCTCAGTGAGTTCTCTACGGCCAAATAAGTCATGGAGAAGGAGATGGACACCAGGGTAAAACGTAAGATACAAACTTAGTCTGATTAATCATTGTTTATTGTGTTATTAGCAAGTTGCTGATTTGGTGGCATTGATCTTCCTTTTTGAGAAAGACCCCCCCGATATTACACCTACATTGTCCAAATTACTTTTATTGGACTAGAACGCATATGGGTCATATATCCATGTATAACAATGTTGACCTTTGACCTGCAGTGTATACTCTACATTGTGTAATAAGTCTACATTGTTTCTTTACATGAAATCAACTGGTAGGAAAAAGGAGGAGTAGTGTATCTTCAGAAGGAAACAAACAAGCCAATGAGTCAGCCACACACGAAACAACAGCTTAGGAGCATTGATAAGACATTGTAATGAAACCCCAGTAATTAAGAGGCCGTATCAATGTCAAAGTAGGTATTTGTTTCACAGGCATCAAAGCCTCTCCTGCCAGTGGAGTGTTGTTTTTTTCTCTCTCCCCCAAGGCGAATTGGAAATGCCCGCAAGAGCACAAGGGAGATTCTTAACTGTACTAGCGTGTAAAGCCGGTGAAGGAACTCCACAAATGTGTACAGACTTAAAGGCCGTCATTGTAGTAGACCGTCATTGTAAATAAGAATTTGTTCTCAAATAACGTTTTTGGTTTCTTTTGTAATTTCTCGAACAAACCCATTGTTAATAACTTTCTAAGGAGGGTGCCTTGTTTGATGGCATCTATGCGATGAATTTTGAAATCAATCCACTCGACGAGACAAGTTGTAATTACAAGTATGAGCTACATAGGCCTACAGTTACACAATTTGGATTACAAAAAATGTCAAACGTTCAGTCCCTAATTGTCTTATTTCATGGACTTTAATCAAAGCCTTCATCAAAAGCTACGAAGAGAGTTATGTACATTTCTTAAAGTTTTACTTTTCATGTGTCACGCCCTGATCTGTTTCACCTGTCTTTGTGACCTCCAGGTGTCACGCGTTTTCCTCATTAGTCCCTGGGTATTTATTCCAGTGTTCCCTGTTTTTCTATTGCCAGTTCGTCTTATCTTGTCAAGTCAACCAGCGTGTTTTTCCGTTCTCCTGCTTTTTCTTATCTCTTTTGCTAGTCCTCTTGGTTTTGATCCTTGCCTGCCTTGAATCTGGACCCACCTGACTGACCATACTACATGCCTTGACCTTGAGCCTGCCTGCCACTCTGTACCTCCTGGACCCCGAGCTTGTTCATGATATTTTGCCTGTCCACGACCATTCTCTTGCCTGACCCTTGGATTATAATAAATATCAGACTTGAACCATCTGCCTCCCGTGTCTGCATCTGGGTCTCGCCCTGTGCCCTTATATCATGAGCTATTGTCTAAGAGTTTTTGTCTGTATGGGCTACTATGTCTAGGTCTCCGATCTAACAGGGAATATGATTGGACATGTACCACATTATCTTTTGATATCTGTTAGCGCTCTGTATATACTACATATACTACATATGTATATTTACTTTCCGCATGCTTGTCGTAAAAGTACAATGCCGGACACAGGAGATCTAGTCATGGACTGTTATCAGTTCATAAAAGTGTGTTAAAAATGTTGTGTCCTTAGCATCCTTAATGTGATGACATGCTATTTTATCAAGTCGATTACCTAACATTTAATTGATTACGTGATTTCATTAAATCATGGAACAATTAACTCATTAATAACCTGGAGCACCACGGATAAGTTTATTTAAGGTGTTCCTTCTAAAGATATCTTACATTTCAGTCTGTCATTATTTATTCTTTACCTTCTATCAGTCTCACCTGAACATTGTAAATGATTGGTTATCTCTACGAACCCTAGCATAAATTATGAATCAGCAATGTACAAATTGGATTAATTATTTAGTTACTAACTAACTAACTAATCAAGTCACAGAAATACATGAAAACACACACAATTAGTTCATGATACAAAGAAAAAGTGACGGAATGTGACAGATTGGTAGACAAAGGAAAGGGGGTGTGGACCGCTCAAGAGCTGGAAACTCATAGCTGATAACTACACTCATAGACATTGCTAATACCTTACATGAACAAACACTCTTTCTGAAAGAAATTGCAATTTACGAGTGTATGTCACACCCTGACCATAGTTTGCTTTGTATGTTTCTATGTTTTGTTTGGTCAGGGTGTGATCTGAGTGGTCATTCTATGTCTAGTTTGTCTGTTTCTGTGTTTGGCCTGATATGGTTCTCAATCAGAGACAGGTGTTAGTCATTGTCGCTGATATGAGCCATATTTAGGTAGCCTGTTTTGTCATTGTGGGTGGTCGGTGATTGTCTATGTTAGTTGCTTGTGTCAGCACAGTTCTCATTATAGCTTCACGGCCGTTATTCGTTTATTGTTTTGTATAGTTCGTATTCAGTGTTCAGTGCTTTCTTTTATTATAAAATCATCATGAACACATACCACGCTGCATTTTGGTCCGCTTCATACGATGATCGTGACAGTGTATGTCTTGATGTCTCTCTCTGTGAGAGAGTCGACAGAAAGCCTCTGGTTTGTCCACCAGAGATCAAAGTCATATGTCGTTAGAATGGATTCTTCAGAGTACCATTCGGAAATGTTCTCATAGAATAACTGCTTCGGCGGTTGGTGGTATTCTCGTTCTAGACTTACGTAATTTCTAGCTGCAGACTAGTAATTATACATCTAAGATTTGCTCCTATTCTGTTGTGATCGATAGTCTCAGAGTTGAACCATTTACAGCCATGTAGTCAATGCTCCACGTGTTATGGTCTTGTCCTTTGGAAGAGTTATAGTGCGTCAGCTGCTTGTTTTATAGTCTTAGAAATTCAACCATTTGCAACCTTAGCTTACACCATGGTTTGCGTGGTCTGGTGTAAATTTCATCAGGCTTGGGTTTTATACATTTTAGTAGGGCTGTTCCACGCCGATGTAATGTTTATGTTCACGTGGGTGTGACCACTGACTCATTAATCTTTATATGAAAGGTTATCACATTACATCTTTTCACAAATAGTTGTGTGTTTAATCATTTAACCTGTTGCTTCTACTCGGGAAGCTTGCGTCCCAACTAGAGCTCTGGAAATGCAAATGCGCTACGCTAAATGGTAATAGTATTAGTTAAAACTCAAAAGTTCATTAAAATACACATGCAGGGTATCGAATTAAAGCTACACTTGTTGTGAATCCAGGCAACAAGTCAGATTTTTAAAATGCTTTTCGGCGAAAGCATGAGAAGCTATTATCTGATAGCATGCAACACCCCAAAAGACCCACAGGGGACGTAAACAAAATAATTAGCATTTCGGCGTTACACAAACCGCACAATAAAATAGAAAACAGTCATTACCTTTCACCATCTTCTTTGTTGGCACTCCTAGATGTCCCATAAACACTATTTGGGTCTTTATTTCGATTAAATCGGTCCATATAAAGCCTAGATATCGTTATATGTAGACTGTGTGATAAACGAAAAAACATCGTTTCAAAACGTAACGTCATTTTTTTTTAAATTCAAAAAGTCGACGATAAACTTTCACAAAACACTTCGAAATACGTTTGTAATGCAACTTTAGGTATTAGTAAACGTTAATAAGCGATAAAATTCATCAGGAGGCGATGTAAAGATCATTAGCTGTCCGTCTGGAAAAATGTCCGGCTAGAAACTCAACGAAAATATCCGGTCCTAGACCGGATTAGATACGGTGTCCTGTATGTGTTTGACCAAGAAAAAACTCGAAGGGAAATGACAAGACTCTAGACACCCTGTGGAAGCTGTAGGTACTGCAACCTCAGTCAATTAATTGTGGTTCACGTTTATCAATGGGTTCAAGTAGCGCATGGATATATTTTCCCCATTTTCAGTGATCAGTTTTTCCTGTGCTTTTCGATGTAAATGCCGTTCTGGTAAAGCCACAGCAGTGATTTAACCAGTTTTTTAAACGTCTGAGTGTTTTCTATCCACACAGACTAAGCAAATGCATATACTATATTCCTGGCATGAGTAGCAGGGCGCTGAAATGTTGCGCGATTTTTAACAGAATGTTCAAAAAAGTAGAGGGTCGACTGAAGTTGTTAAGTTTCACAACATTTAGATGTAAACATGACAGCTTGGAAATGTACACTTTAACTTCTTGCGACTCTCAAACCCGGATCTGGGAGCGTAATCATCGCCTCAAACTAATTAGCATAATGCAGCGGACATAAATCTTCCGATTCATGAAAATCACAAATGAAATATAGAGACACAGCTTAGCCTTTTGTTAATCACACTGTCATCTCAGATTTTCAAAATATGCTTTACAGCCAACGCTAGACAAGCATTTGTGTAAGTTTATCATGGCATAATGCTATGCTAGGCTCTGCTAGCAGCAGGCAACATTTTCACCAAAATAAGAAAAGCAATCAAATTAAATCATTTACCTTTGAAAAACTTTGGTTGTTTTCACTCAGGAGACTCCCAGTTAAATAGCAAATGTTCCTTTTTTCAAAAAAATATTATTTTTGTAGGCGAAATAGCTCCCGTTTGTTCTTCACGTTTGGCTGAGAAATCGACCGGAAAATCACTACAACGCCAAACTTTTTTCCAAATTAGCTCCATAATATCGACAGAAACATGGCAAACGTTGTTTAGAATCAATTCTCAAGGTGTTTTTCACATATCTATTCGATAATATATCCGTCGGGACAATTGGTTTCTCATTAGAAGCGATTGGAATACTTTACGCAAGATTTTCTGCGGGAGCCATCATGTGACCACTTGCTCAATGTGGTCCCTTACGGCTATTCTTCAACATAAATGCGTAAAAAGACGTCACAATGCTGTAGACACCTTGGGGAATACGTAGAAAGCGTAAGCTCATTCGTAGCCCATTCACAGCCATATAAGGAGTCATTGGCATGCATGCAGGGCTTTCAAAATATGGGGCACTTCCTGGTTGGATTTTTATCTGGGTTTCACCTGTAACATCAGTTCTGTAGCACTCACAGACAATATCTTTGCAGTTTTGGCAACATCAGATTGTTTTCTATCCAAGGCTGTCAATTATATGCATAGTCGAGCATCTTGTCCTGACACCGTTTAAAACGGGAACGTTTTTTATCCAAAAATGAAAATACTGCCCCCTAGTTACAAAAGGTTAAGAGATACCGTTATGTGTGTTTCCTGTCCTTCATGAGACCACCAAATGAAACTCACTCGTCATATCTGTCTCTTAAGTGTCCACAGACCATTCCCACATTCTCAAAAGGGGAAATATTGTTTAATTCCCCCATTTTGGGGGATTTAGGAGTTTGGCCAAAAGAGAAGGTATTTGTTCTCTTAGACTCTCTCAATACTGCATGGCAGTTTCTTCCAGGTATTCATTTTTCATTTGACTTTATTTAACCAGGTAGGCCAGTTGAGAACAAGTTCTCATTTACAACTGCGACCTGGCCAAGATAAAGCAAAACAGTGCAACAAAAACAACAACACAGAGTTACACATAAACAAACGTACAGTCAATAACACAAAAGAAAAGACAAATAGAAAAATATATGTACAGGCATAAATAATTACAATTTAGCATCAATACTGGAGTGATAGATGTGCAGATGATGAATATGCAAGTAGAGATACTTGGGTGCAAAAGTTACATTACTCTTTTCCTAACCTTAATGGTGTTATACTCAATGCTTAGGTAGCTAGCTCTGGAAAACGATGCTAATTGCTTCAGAGAAGCATTAGCATTGTTGTATTTTGAAGCTACCCTGGCCTTAGGACTCCCAAATGGCGAGCTGTCTAAGGCACATCGTCTCTGTGCTAGAGGCGTCACTACAGACACCCACGTAGCTAGCTACATACTTCTATTAGCTCTGTAAAACAATGCTAATTGCATCAGAGAAGTATTGGCTTGTTGTATTTTGAAGCTACCCTGGAAAAATCTGAGTGCATTACACAAAGCTGTTTATCATGTCCGCCTTATCCACTGCCTCCATTTTGAGGTTATAGTCAAGCACGCAGTCTGGTTTGATTTTTCTCTCTACCGTCAGGTGGTCCACATTCCCTGTGGCCGACATGGTTGATGTATGGACAGTGGAGAGGACATGGATGTCTCGTTTGTCATGTCACTTTACTGCCAGCTTTTGACATTTCTTATTTTGTATAACGGATCATTTAGGATGACAGTAGCATTGTTGATGAAATGCAGTCATCTCAGCAGAACTAGGAAGCAGTCTTGGGAAAAGAGTGTGGCAAAGAAGGGAGTTGCAAACATAGGATCTGTGCTCCAGTATTCTCTTAGGGAGTTCATCTTTACTATCCCCATGAGAAGGACTGTCACCAGGAAGGTATACATTTCACTAATTGTGGTTGTCCCCCCTACTCCTAGCTCTCTCTTCTCCTGTAAGGAGAAGGCATTGCAAATGGTCTCTGCAATGTCTCCCACCAGCTCCTCTGTCACAAACAACTTGAAGCACTCTGCCTCAGATGGAAATGGCAAGGGGGGATGCACTCCAGACTGGGACTTAAAGCAAACAGCAGGGCCAGGATGGGTGAAATGGCTGGCAGCCTTCCAGCTACCACAGAACTCCTGTACTTCATCCACTGTCGGTCTGCCTCCATCACCACCAGCATCTTCAAAGGGAACTGGGACTTTGTCAGTGGACAAGGGGTCCTCAGATTCAGGATTCTCAATGGCTGGGTGGCAGCTCCTCACTGTCACTGTCAGAATCTGATTTGTGACTTTTAGACTCATTGTCAGAATTCTTTTTAATCAACAGAATTTCCACATTTTGTGAGTTGTCTCCTTTTGAAAGACATTGCTAATGCTAAATTTTAGCTCACTAGCTACATACATAAACAACAACACTGAATGTCTCAGAGTGGGAGTAGCTGGTTACGTGATTGGCTGCTTGCACGCACGACTTGTGTCATTAAATCAATATCAGAAAATGTTTTGTGGTAATTATTTATATATTTACTGTTTTATTCACATGTTTTTCAATTACCGGTGATAAATCATGCATTCTGATTCTTGCATAGATTGTAATGGGCACATAGTATGTGTGTAAAATACTTTTTTTGAAGGTTGTACTGATTATGATGATTTTATGAATTATAGCTAATTCCAGCTATGTGTGGAGCCATGTTTGTTGACATACAATGCATTCTGGGTTTCACGTAATCGTCTGTTGGAACAAAGATGCTATAACAAAATGAGGTGAGTAAGGATTCACAAATTTTTTGAGAACTTCAGGAAGTGAATTGTGGGATGTGAATGATGATAGACGACACACCTCTTCAATATGCATACTATAAACAGACCAATCTCATCTTGTCTTCTTTTATTATCTTTGGTTTCTGTGAGGAAAAAAGTATGGCTGCTTGCTGAAATTAATCATTGTTAGAATACTTTCGAATTCTAGAAAGTGTTTTACTCAATTATTTCGACCAATGGTGAGCTCACCCGTGATGTGATTAATTATACATAGTAATTGTAGTTTGTCAGCCAAAAGTTTGAAAATATGACCGCTTGTGTTGCATCAATCTTTCGTCAGTTAGCACTAGGACAAATGTAGACTACATTTTTCCAGTTAGGATGATTGTGTTATGCTATAGATACTTCTGTGAATATCTGAACATTGCATCCAAAATTAAACTACTCACATTCTGGACATAACTTTGTAAGGACTGTGTTTGTGTAAATAGTTTCTGAAAAAAGTGTGGCCAGCTCAAATGCTGATTGTTACCTCATTCAAAACCGGCCGTTCTAAATCAGCGTTCTAATCACACAGCTGTGATCGTAGGCTTCAGGGACCACTGTTGAACGATCACACCCGTGTGAGTGTGAAAGGGTTAATGTGAGTCTGGAACGAGAGTTTACAGTCTAACCAGACACCTAGGTATTTGTAGTTGTCCACATATTCTAGGTCAGAAACGTCCAGAGTAGTGATGCTAGTCGGGTGGGAGGGGACGGGCAGCAATCGGATGAAGAGCATGCACTTAGTTTTACTAGCATTTAAAAGAAGTTGGAGGCCATGGAAGGAGAGTTGTATGGCATTGAAGCTCGTTTGGAGGTTGTTTGGAGGTTGTTTAGCACAGTGTCCAAAGAAGGGCCAGATGTATACAGAATGGTGTCATCTGCGTAGAGGTAGATCAGAGAATTACCAGCAGCAGAGCGACATCATTGATATTTAGAGAGTAAAGAGTTGGCCCGAGAATTGAACTCTGTGGCACCCCCATAAAGATTTCCAGAGAACAGGCCCTCCGATTTGACACACTGAACTCTATCTGAGAAGTGGTTGGTGAACCAGGCGAGGCAATCATTTGAGAAGCCAAGGCTATTGAGTCTGCCGATAAGAATGTGGTGATTGACAGAGTCGAAAGCCTTTACCAGGTCGATGAAGACGGCTACACAGTACTGTCTTTTATCGATGGTGGTTATGATAATGTTTGGGACCTTGAGTGTGGCTAAGGTGCACCCATGACCAGCTCAGAATCCAGAATGCATAGGGGATATGGTATGGTGGGATTCAAAATGGTCAGTGATCTGTTTATTAACTTGTCTTTCGAAGATTTTAGAAAGACAGGGCAGGATGGATATAGGTCTTTATTAAGAAAATATTTACTAAATAAACTAAAGTAAAAAAATAAATAAAAAGCAACACAATGAAATTACAATAACAAAGATATATACAGGGGGTACAGGTACTAAGTCAATCTGCAGGGGTACAGGTTAGTAGAGGTAATTTTAGGTAGGGGTAAAGTACTGGGTAAAGTACTACTGGTGCTCCTTCTAACATACGTGTTAACGGTTTACAAAAACGGGCTTAGTATTAAAATTGATGGTCACACCCAGTGGGTAAAACTGGTTGAAATGATGCCAATCCTGTTCTCCATTCAGTATGACGTTGTTTTAACTAGTTTAACCCTCTGGGTAGGCCTACAAATCACCTACAGTCCAATGATGAACTCCCTGATTCCCACCTTACTCAGAGCAATAAATAGTTTTGAATGAGTGCCTGATACAGTAGGAGGGAGGGAGGAGGAGACATAGGGCTGGAAGGAGGGAGGGTTAGCTAGATGATTTAGGTAATGTAATGGTCATGATGATGATGCTCCTTTCTGTTAGTCTAGCGGTGTGTGTGTGTGTGTGTGTGTGTGTGTGTGTGTGTGTGTGTGTGTGTGTGTGTATTAGCTCTCTGCCAACACTCTTTACCCCTCCCTCCATTTGGAGCCTCAGATTCCCTGACTCAGCAGTGGATCCATATTTCTAATAGATTTCAGAAATCTTCATTAGTGCATATTGAGAGATTGTAAAAGGCTGTCTGCGGGGAGACCGAGTGCATGTACTGAGAGAAGTCTGGTATCTCAGTGGTCATTTATCATACTAGTGCTACTGTGCTGAAAGTTGTGTTGTTTGTTTGTCTATGTAGATTGATCCACATGAATACATTCATCTACATTTAATATTACTAGAGTGCTGTAAGTAGTTTATTTTGCCTACGTAGATGTTTCCACACGTGTGCATACAGGTAACTGACAAAATAAAGGAAACACCAACGTAAAGCATCAAGCCAGAACAGCTTCAATGTACCTTGGCATAGATTCTAAAAGTGTCTGGAACTCTATTGGAGGGATGCGAAAGCATTATTTCACAATAAATTCCATAATTTGGTGTTTTGTTGAGGGTGGTGGAAAACGCTGTCTCAGGCGCCGTCCAGAATGTCCCATAAGAGACCAATCCCATCAGGATAGATCTGCTTCAACATAGGTTGAAGTTTATCCCTCAGAATGGTTGTGTATTTATTGGTATTTACCTTGCCCTCTAAGGGGTTGAGTGGACCTAAATCATGCCAGGAAAAAGCACCCCACAGCATAACAGAGCCGCCAGAATCCTCATTTACTCAAGTGTTTCCTTAATTTTGGCAGTTACTTGTAGGTCCATATGTAATATTACTGGATGACAGCCACACATAGGTCGACATATATTACTAGATATCAATGAGACATTGATGCCAACAATCATCATAGTAAGAGGCGATAGAGGGATGGGTGTGGGGGACGATAAATTATTACCGCTGTGATTGACATGTCTGGTCAGGTTTGGGAGGGGCCACCTCCCGCCTCGTTAGCCGTGTCCATCCTGGCCCGCCGTGTTTCTATGACGATGTCAAACGTGTCGCCTATTAGAGCCACTCATACTGGAAGGGACCCTGAGGCCCCTCAGGAAGTGTGATACAACTGGAGGCCTTCAATGTATGCTGCAGTATGGGTCTTATTTAAAGCCCAGTCATTAGGTTACCCGCCCATCACACTTCCATCCTGGATCAAATGAAATCAAAGTTTATTTGTCACGTGCGCCGAATACAACAGTGAAATGGTTACTTACAGGCTCAAACCAATAGTGCGAAAGAAAAAGGTGTGTGTGTAGGTAAGTAAAGAAATAAAACAACAGTAAAAAGACATTTGAAAATAACAGTAGCAAGGCTACATACAGACACCGGTTAGTCAGGCTTATTGATGTAGTATGTACATGTAGGTATGGTTAAAGTGACTGTGCATATATGATGAACAGAGAGTAGCAGTAGCGTAAAAGAGGGGTTGGTGGGTGGTGGGACACAATGCAGAGAGCCCGGTTAGCCAATGTGTGGGAGCACTGGTTGGTGGGGCCAATTGAGGTTGTATGTACATGAATGCATAGTTAAAGTGACTATGCATATATGATGAACAAAGAGTAGTAGCAGCGTAAAAGAGAGGTTGGGGACACGCACAATGCAAATAGTCTGGGAAACTATTTGGTTACCTGTTCAGGAGTCTTATGGCTTGGGGGTAAAAACTTTTGAGAAGCCTTTTTGTCCTAGACTTGGCACTCCGGTACCGCTTGCCATGCGGTAGTAGAGAAAACAGTCTATGACTTTGGTGGCTGGGGTCTTTGACCATTTTCAGGGCCTCCTCTGACACCGCCTGGTGTAGAGGTTCTGGATTGCAGGCAGCTTTGCCCCAGTGATGTACTGGGCCTACGCACTACCCTCTGAAGTGCATTGCGGTCGGAGGCTGAGCAATTGCCGTACCAGGCAGTGATGCAACCGGTCAGGATGCTCTCGATGTTGCTGCTGTAGACCCTTTTGAGGATCTCAGGACACATGTCAAATCTTTTTAGTTTCCTGAGGGGGAATAGGCTTTGTTGTGCCCTCTTCACGACTGTCTTGGTGTGTTTGGACCATTCTAGTTTGTTGGTGATGTGGACACCAAGGAATTTGAAGATCTCAACCTGCTCCACTACAGCCCCGTCGATGAGAATGGGGACGTGCTTGGTGCTCCTTTTCCTGTAGTCCAAAATCATCTCCTTATTCTTGGTTACGTTGAGGGATAGGTTGTTATTCTGGCACCACCTGGCCAGGTCTCTGACCTCCTCCCTATCGGCTGACTCGTCGTTGTCGGTGATCAGGCCTACCACTGTTGTGTCATCAGCAAACTTAATGATGGTGTTGAGAGTCGTGCCTGGCCATGCAGTCGTGGGTGAACAGTGAGTACAGGAGGGGACTGAGCGCGCACCCCTGGGGAGCTCCAGTGTTGAGGATCAGCGTGGCAGATGTGTTGCTACCTACCCTAACCACCGGGGGGTGGCCCGTCAGGAACTCCAGGATCCAGTTGCAGAGGTAGGTGTTTAGTCCCAGGTTCCTTAGCTTAGTGATGAGCTTTGAGGGTACTATAGTGTTGAACGCTGAGCTGTAGTCAATGAATAGCATTCCCACATACAGTGGGGCAAAAAAGTATTTGGTCATCCACCAATTGTGCAAGTTCTCTCACTTAAAAATATGAGAGACGCCTGTAATTTTCATCATAGGTACACTTCAACTATGTCAGACAAAATGAGAAAAAAATGAATTTATTTGCAAATTATGGTGGAAAATATTGGTCACCTACTGCTTGAAAAAAGAAAAGGAATTAAAACACCATTCCAAGTGGTTTGGTGGTTGGATTGGCTAGTTTTAGCCTCTGCTTTAGAATTTGTTCTCTATTTCTCCCTAGGTAGCAGGTATCAAACATTTACATTTACATTTAAGTCATTTAGCAGACGCTCTTATCCAGAGCGACTTACAAATTGGTGCTTTCACCTTATGACATCCAGTGGAACAGCCACTTTACAATAGTGCATCTAGGTCTTTTAAGGGGAGGGGGTGAGAAGGATTACTTTATCCTATCCTAGGTATTCCTTAAAGAGGTGGGGTTTCAGGTGTCTCCGGAAGGTGGTGATTGACTCCGCTGTCCTGGCGTCGTGAGGGAGTTTGTTCCACCATTTGGGGGCCAGAGCAGCGAACAGTTTTGACTGGGCTGAGCGGGAACTGTACTTCCTCAGTGGTAGGGAGGCGAGCAGGCCAGAGGTGGATGAACGCAGTGCCCTTTGTTTGGGTGTAGGGCCTGATCAGAGCCTGGAGGTACTGAGCTGCCGTTCCCCTCACAGCTCCGTAGGCAAGCACCATGGTCTTGTAGCGGATGCGAGCTTCAACTGGAAGCCAGTGGAGAGAGCGGAGGAGCGGGGTGACGTGAGAGAACTTGGGAAGGTTGAACACCAGACGGGCTGCGGCGTTCTGGATGAGTTGTAGGGGTTTAATGGCACAGGCAGGGAGCCCAGCCAACAGCGAGTTGCAGTAATCCAGACGGGAGATGACAAGTGCCTGGATTAGGACCTGCGCCGCTTCCTGTGTGAGGCAGGGTCGTACTCTGCGGATGTTGTAGAGCATGAACCTACAGGAACGGGCCACCGCCTTGATGTTAGTTGAGAACGACAGGGTGTTGTCCAGGATCACGCCAAGGTTCTTAGCGCTCTGGGAGGAGGACACGATGGAGTTGTCAACCGTGATGGCGAGATCATGAAACGGGCAGTCCTTCCCCGGGAGGAAGAGCAGCTCCGTCTTGCCGAGGTTCAGCTTGAGGTGGTGATCCGTCATCCACACTGATATGTCTGCCAGACATGCAGAGATGCGATTCGCCACCTGGTCATCAGAGGGGGGGAAAGGAGAAGATTAATTGTGTGTCGTCTGCATAGCAATGATAGGAGAGACCATGTGAGGTTATGACAGAGCCAAGTGACTTGGTGTATAGCGAGAATAGGAGAGGGCCTAGAACAGAGCCCTGGGGGACACCAGTGGTGAGAGCGCGTGGTGAGGAGACAGATTCTCGCCACGCCACCTGGTAGGAGCGACCTGTCAGGTAGGACGCAATCCAAGCATGGGCCGCGCCGGAGATGCCCAACTCGGGGAGGGTGGAGAGGAGGATCTGATGGTTCACAGTATCGAAGGCAGCCGATAGGTCTAGAAGGATGAGAGCAGAGGAGAGAGAGTTAGCTTTAGCAGTGCGGAGTGCCTCCGTGATACAGAGAAGAGCAGTCTCAGTTGAATGACTAGTCTTGAAACCTGACTGATTTGGATCAAGAAGGTCATTCTGAGAGAGATAGCGGGAGAGCTGGCCAAGGACGGCACGTTCAAGAGTTTTGGAGAGCAAAGAAAGAAGGAATACTGGTCTGTAGTTGTTGACATCGGAGGGATCGAGTGTAGGTTTTTTCAGAAGAGGTGCAACTCTCGCTCTCTTGAAGACGGGAGGGACGTAGCCAGCGGTCAGGGATGAGTTGATGAGCGAGGTGAGGTAAGGGAGAAGGTCACCGGAAATGGTCTGGAGAAGAGAGGAGGGGATAGGGTCAAGCGGGCAGGTTGTTGGGCGGCCGGCCGTCACAAGACGCGAGATGTCATCTGGAGAGAGAGGGGAGAAAGAGGTCAGAGCACAGGGTAGGGCAGTGTGAGCAGAACCAGCGGTGTCGTTTGACTTAGCAAACGAGGATCGGATGTCGTCGACCTTCTTTTCAAAATGGTTGATGAAGTCATCTGCAGAGAGGGAGGAGGGGGAGGGGGAGGAGGATTCAAGAGGGAGGAGAAGGTGGCAAAGAGCTTCCTAGGGTTAGAGGCAGATGCTTGGAATTTAGAGTGGTAGAAAGTGGCTTTAGCAGCAGAGACAGAGGAGGAAAATGTAGAGAGGAGGGAGTGAAAGGATGCCAGGTCCGCAGGGAGGCGAGTTTTCCTCCATTTCCGCTCGGCTGCCCGGAGCCCTGTTCTGTGAGCTCGCAATGAGTCGTCGAGCCACGGAGCGGGAGGAGGACCGAGCCGGCCTGGAGGATAGGGGACATAGAGAGTCAAAGGATGCAGAAAGGGAGGAGAGGAGGGTTGAGGAGGCAGAATCAGGAGATAGGTTGGAGAAGGTTTGAGCAGAGGGAAGAGATGATAGGATGGAAGAGGAGAGAGAGCGGGGGGAGAGAGAGCGAAGGTTGGGACGGCGCGATACCATCCAAGTAGGGGCAGTGTGGGAAGTGTTGGATGAGAGCGAGAGGGAAAAGGATACAAGGTAGTGGTCGGAGACTTGGAGGGGAGTTGCAATGAGGTTAGTGGAAGAACAGCATCTAGTAAAGATGAGGTCGAGCGTATTGCCTGCCTTGAGAGTAGGGGGGAAGGTGAGAGGGTGAGGTCAAAGAGGAGAGGTGGAAAGAAGGAGGCAGAGAGGAATGAGTCAAAGGTAGACGTGGGGAGGTTAAAGTCGCCCAGAACTGTGAGAGGTGAGCCGTCCTCAGGAAAGGAGCTTATCAAGGCATCAAGCTCATTGATGAACTCTCCGAGGGAACCTGGAGGGCGATAAATGATAAGGATGTTAAGCTTGAAAGGGCAGGTAACTGTGACAGCATGGAATTCAAAGGAGGCGATAGACAGATGGGTAAGGGGAGAAAGAGAGAATGACCACTTGGGAGAGATGAGGATCCCGGTGCCACCACCCCGCTGACCAGAAGCTCTCGGGGTGTGCGAGAGCACGTGGGCGGACGAAGAGAGAGCAGTAGGACTAGCGGTGTTGTCTGTGGTGATCCATGTTTCCGTCAGTGCCAAGAAGTCGAGGGACTGGAGGGAGGCATAGGCTGAGATGAACTCTGCCTTGTTGGCCGCAAAGGCAGATCGGCAAAGGCACACTGATCGCAAACAGAAGGCTAGACAACCAGGTGAAGACCTACATCACCTACAACAAGGGTCATGATTGGAGGTTGCTACAGGCCCCTGTGCCAGACCTGGCTGGCAACAATATCCACTATATACTGGTGAGTTATACTTTACTGATGCTAACAGGGAAGGCTCATCGCTGTCTTGATCATACATGATCTAAGACTGCCTGAACTCTTTGAGGTGCTTACCAGACCCAGATTAAGTTTAGTTGAGGAAAGAAAAAGCATACCCAATAGATAATCTCTATTGAAAATTCATTTTAGTCCAGGAATATGTGTTAGGTCCCTTCAAGTTATATACATATATGATAACAGTCGCGTTACGCCACACACTCAAGGGAGTTTGCTTACTCATCTTAACTGAAATGGATTTACTTTACATAATCACATTTAAGCTATGATATGAGATTAATTGTGTACAAACTCGTTATTATCAATTTATGTGCCCTTTCTTTCCTTTTATCCCACATGAGGGGACTGTAAAGGATGACTATGTAGAGAAATATTGGTGCCCTTACAGCAATGTCACGCTATTAATTGACAAAGATGAAAGTTACATTTTTTGGGGCGCTCTGTGAACAGATATAATTTTCCTTTGTTCTCGGCTCGCCCCTGAGACTTCACTTAATGACTGATAACGAAAATTACAACAAACTATGGAGCATGGTTTTGTGTTTAGTTTTATTCATGTCTTGTTGTATAGTTAACTGCCTATGTTAGCATTGTTGTTAGCATTTGGTGTAAATGTAACTCGCTGGAAGACTTCAGCATCAAAAGGATTCTATTAAGCTCTATCTTCGGGCTTTCTGAGATGAAAGCCTGATAAAGACAGCATGGCAGATTTATTTTCCTTATCTAAAGGACCTTCTCTTGAAATAAAAAGCACATGCTTGTGCACCTTTAAAGATCAACCCTGTAGTGTTCTATGTACTATTGGTGATTTGATTGACCAGTGTATGATGGCTTCGTCAAATACAATTGACTGTCTGTCATTTCTCACCCCTCAGCCCTTCTGTATAATGGCTTCGTCAAATATAATGGACTGTCTGTCATTTCTCACCCTTCAGCCCTTCTGTTCCCTCCATCTCCAACTGCAGATGTCTGAAAACACCTAACTGTCAGGAAGCATATCAAACAAGGCTTCAGCACCGGGAATCATGGTGGCCACAGGTACGAGAATACAGAATGAACATTTGATAGATACAGTGGGGCAAAAAAGTATTTAGTCAGCCACCAATTGTGCAAGTTCTCCCACTTAAAAAGATGAGAGAGGCCTGTAATTTTCATCATAGGTACATTTACATTTTACATTTAAGTCATTTAGCAGACGCTCTTATCCAGAGTGACTTACAAATTGGTGCTTTCACCTTATGACATCCAGTGGAACAGCCACTTTACAATAGTGCATCTAGGTCTTTTAAGGGGGGGTGAGAAGGATTACTTTATCCTATCCTAGGTATTCCTTAAAGAGGTGGGGTTTCAGGTGTCTCCGGAAGGTGGTGATTGACTCCGCTGTCCTGGCGTCGTGAGGGAGTTTGTTCCACCATTGGGGGGCCAGAGCAGCGAACAGTTTTGACTGGGCTGAGCGGGAACTGTACTTCCTCAGTGGTAGGGAGGCGAGCAGGCCAGAGGTGGATGAACGCAGTGCCCTTGTTTGGGTGTAGGGCCTGATCAGAGCCTGGAGGTACTGAGGTGCCGTTCCCCTCACAGCTCCGTAGGCAAGCACCATGGTCTTGTAGCGGATGCGAGCTTCAACTGGAAGCCAGTGGAGAGAGCGGAGGAGCGGGGTGACGTGAGAGAACTTGGGAAGGAAACATAATGATATGGGGATGTTTTTCTGCAAAGGGACCAGGACGACTGATCCGTGTCAAGGAAAGAATGAATGGGCCCATGTATCGTGAGATTTTGAGTGAAAACCTCCTTCCATCAGAAAGGGCATTGAAGATGAAACGTGGCTGGGTCTTTCAGCATGACAATGATCCCAAGCATTTCAAGGTCCTGGAGTGGCCTAGCCAGTCTCCAGATCTCAACCCCATAGAACATCTTTGGAGGGAGTTGAAAGTCCGTGTTGCCCAGCAACAGCCCCAAAACATCACTGCTCTAGAGGAGAGATCTGTATGGAGGAATTGTAACGGTGTTCTTCATTTGTAGAAAGAGAGTCGGACCGAAATGCAGCGTGGTGGTTACTCATGTCTTTAATGAATGAATGACGATACATGAAATAACTGAATACACAAAACAACAAACGGAACGTGAAACTTATTACAGCCTATCTGGTGAAACAACACAGAGACAGGAACAATCACCCACGAATTACAAAGTGAACTCAGGCTACCTAAATACGGTTCCCAATCCGAGACAACGAGAATCACCTGACTCCAATTGAGAACCGCCTCAGGCAGCCAAGCCTAACTAGACACACCCCTAATCATACACAATCCCAATGCTAAACAAACCCCAATACGAACCCAACACATAAACCCATGTCACACCCTGGCCTGACCAAAATATATAACGAAAACACAAAACATATTGACCAAGGTGTGACAGAACCCCCCCCTAAGGTGCGGACTCCCGGACGCACCTCAAAACCATAGGGAGGGTCCGGGTGGGCGTCTGTCCATGGTGGCGGCTCCGGCTCGGGACGTGGACCCCACTCCATTAATGTAATAGTTCCTCCCCTTTGCGTCCTGGGGTAATCCACCCTCTCCGCCGACCATGGCCTAATAGTCACCCAGATCCCCACTGGACTGAGGGGCAGCTCGTGACTGAGGGGCAGCTCGGGACAGAGGGGCAGCTCAGGACAGGGGGCAGCTCAGGACAGAGGGGCAGCTCGGGACAGAGGGGCAGCTCGGGACAGAGGGGCAGCTCGGTACAGAGGGGCAGCTCGGGACAGAGGGGCAGCTCGGGACAGAGGCAGCCCGGGACAGAGGGGTAGCCCGGGACTGAGGGGAAACCCAGTACTGAAACCAGTACTGAGAGGAAACCCAGTACTGAGAGGAAACCCAGTACTGAGAGGAAGCTCAGGCAGGTAGTAGGCTCGGTAAATCCTGGCTGGCTGGCGGAACTGGAAGATTCAGGTTGACAAGCAGATCTGGAAGATTCTGGTGTCTGGCAGATCTGGAAGAGACTGGTTGTCTGGCAGATCTGGAAGAGACTGGTTGTCTGGCAGATCTGGAAGAGACTGGTTGTCGGGCAGATCTGGAAGAGACTGGTTGTCGGGCAGATCTGGAAGAGACTGGTTGTCGGGCAGATCTGGAAGAGACTGGTTGTCTGGCAGATCTGGAAGAGACTGGTTGTCGGGCAGATCTGGAAGAGACTGGTTGTCGGGCAGATCTGGAAGAGACTGGTTGTCGGGCAGATCTGGAAGAGACTGGTTGTCTGGC
Organism: Oncorhynchus nerka; assembly: GCF_034236695.1. NCBI lineage: Eukaryota > Metazoa > Chordata > Actinopteri > Salmoniformes > Salmonidae > Oncorhynchus > Oncorhynchus nerka. Next base: position 31,764,223 of record NC_088410.1, read on the forward strand.
AGATCTGGAAGAGACTGGTTGTCTGGCAGATCTGGAAGATCATGGCTGACTGGCACTTCTGGCGGATCCTGGCAGACTGGCGGCGCTGTGCAGACTGGCGACGCTGGGCAGACTGGCAACGCTGGGCAGACTGGCGACGCTGGGCAGACTGGGAGCACTGGCGGCGCTGGGCAGACTGGGAGCACTGGCGGCGCTGGGCAGACTGGCGGTGCTGGGCAGACTGGCGACGCTGGGCAGACTGGCGACGCTGGGCAGACTGGGAGCACTGGCGGCGCTGGGCAGACTGGGAGCACTGGCGGCGCTGGGCAGACTGGGAGCACTAGCGGCGCTGGGCAGACTGGAAGCACTGGCGGCGCTGGGCAGACTGGAGACTCCGGCAGCGCAGGAGAGGAGAAAGGCTCCGACAGCGCTAAACAGGCGGGAGACTCCGGCAGCACAGGAGAGGAGACAGGCTTTGGTTGCGCTAAACAGGCGGGAGACTCCGGCAGCGCAGGAGAGGAGGCAGGCTCTGGCTGCGCTAAACAGGCGGGAGGCTCCGGCAGCGCAGGAGAGGAGACAGGCTCTGGCTGCGCTAAACAGGCGGGAGACTCCGGCAGCGTAGGAGAGGAGACAGGCTCTGGCTGCGCTGAACAGGCGGGAGACTCCGACAGCGTAGGAGGGAAGGAAGGCTCTGGCTGTGTTGAACAGGCGAGGCGCACTGAAGGCCTGGTGCGTGGTGCTGGAACTGGTGGTATTGGGCCGAGGACACGCCCAGGAAGCCTGGTGCGTGGAGCTGCCACCGGAGGACTGGAGTGTGGATGTGGCACATGATGGGCTAGACAGTGAAGGCGTACTGGAGAACTTGAGAGCAGTGTTGGCACAGGACGTGCAAGGCTAGGGATGTGCACAGGAGGCCTGGTGCGTGAGGCTGGCACCAACTTCACCAGCCGACTAACACGCACCTCAGGTTGAGTATGGAGCGCTAACTCAGGTGCTATCAAATCCCCGACACGATCCGTCGGACGAATATCGTATCTATAGCACCAAGCTAGCAACTCCCTCATTACTCTCCACTCCACTTTCCCCATTAACTCCTTCACAGTCTCTGCTTCGCTCACCTCTAACACCGGCTCTGGTCTCCTCCTTGGCTCCTCACGATAAACAAGGAGAGTTGGCTCAGGTCTATCTCCTGACTCAGCCATACTCTCCCTGAGCCCCCCCCCAATAATTTTTTTGGGGTGACTTTCGGGTTTCGCTCTGCGCTGCCGTGTCTGTTTCTCTAACTCCATTCGCCTATAGCCCTCTTCGCACTGCCCTAGCGAATCCCAGGCGGGCTCCGGCACTCTCTCTGGGTCGGCTGCCCACCTGTCTATTTCTTCCCACGTCGTATATTCCATGCTCCTGCTGTCCATAACGTCCTCCCTTCGCTGCTCAAGCTGTCGCTGCCTGTAACCACGCCACTCGGTCAGTTTGTGATTCTGGGTGATTCTGTAACGGCATTCTTCATTTGTAGAAAGAGAGTCGGACCGAAATGCAGCGTGGTGGTTACTCATGTCTTTAATGAATGAATGACGATACATGAAATAACTGAATACACAAAACAACAAACGGAACGTGAAACTTATTACAGCCTATCTGGTGAAACAACACAGAGACAGGAACAATCACCCACGAATTACAAAGTGAACTCAGGCTACCTAAATACGGTTCCCAATCCGAGACAACGAGAATCACCTGACTCCAATTGAGAACCGCCTCAGGCAGCCAAGCCTAACTAGACACACCCCTAATCATACACAATCCCAATGCTAAACAAACCCCAATACGAACCCAACACATAAACCCATGTCACACCCTGGCCTGACCAAAATATATAACGAAAACACAAAACATATTGACCAAGGTGTGACAGGAATGGGCCAAAATACCAGCAACAGTGTGTGAAAACCTTGTGAAGACTTACAGAAAACATTTGTCCTCTGTCATTGCCAACAAAGGGTATATAACAAAGTATTGAGAAACTTTTGTTATTGACCAAATACTTATTGTCCACCATAATTTGCAAATAAATTCATTAAAAATCCTACAATGTGATTTTCTGATTTTTTTTCTAATTCTGTCTGTCATAGTTGAAGTATACCTATGATGAAAATTACAGACCTCTCTCATCTTTTTAAGTGGGAGAACTTGCACAATTGGGTGGCTGACTAAATACTTTGTTGCCCCACTGTAACACTAGATTAGACTACTTTATTGTGCACTTATGTGGAAATGAATGTGGCTAAATAGAAAGACATCTAGTCAATGTAGGTAATGGTATAAAAGGAGAATAGCTGTCTATCTTTTCCAGGTCAGTGCTGAAATTCCATTTGATTGTGAATATTATGATGGTTATCCAAACCCTAACATTACTGATAGGGATCTGCATGTCTTGCTATAAACAACTCATCTTCAACCGTGTGGGAAAATATTGTATCTTAGCAATGACAACAAAAATGACCTACATCCATGAATCTGCTTTCTTGATCTCTGTCCTCAAACAATATTTGCTCTGTCACCAAAACAATAGTTTGTCCCCTCCTCCTATCCTCTAATCTCTTACTGGATCTGTGAGATCCCTAAGCCACTGCGAGCCTGTATAAATGTTACTGAAACTGTCCAGAGACACACTATAACACTTCTGATGTTGTCCTTACTCACAGACGTTAGGTTTTGGTGACCTGGTTTATTTAAGTGGGCCAGTGCAGACTGAGAACACATGACACAATTTATTATGTTTGTGTGGGTTTGGGTATCTCTTCAAAACCCTCTGCTTTGGCCCAGTTCATCACTCGCCCCTGCACCCTCACACAGACACACACACACACACACACACACACACACACACACACACACACACACACACACACACACACACACACATAAGTTAGCTGGTGCAGAGAGAGATCAGTTGGTGAACCTGACAAACATGATGCAACTCAAAACTCATGCTTTGCTGTATTCCAACCATGTTCATCTCATCTGATGCTGGTAACAACTGGAGACAGGTGAATTTGTACTGAATCTGGGGGTAAAATCTACGGCATTCTAATCAAGGAAAACACTGAATATTGTAGTCTTGAGATAAGTATTATGGACGTGTACTGCTGTCTCTGCCTTTTGATCATGAGGTGTTTTGAAACTCTCAGTATTCAGCTGTATACTGCTGTAGTTTATTACATCCAGAGATATATGGTAAAAACTGTATGTAAATATTCTATTATATTGAATTGCATGTGAGTCCTCTTTCATATATTCGAGGAGGAGCACAACGTCTGATTTCTGGATAAAGAAGGGGCACTAGTCGCTGTAGAACAACCAACTGTCCCCACCAGACATTTACAGTAGGTTTAACCTAAATCAGTGTTTGTATCTATGTAAAGTGGGTACTGTAATACGTTAGTACTTCTATTGATGTCAAGAAAACTTTTTTAATTTCACTTTATCTGTTGATTATTAAATGCCGTTTGAGGTTGGAACAACTTGCAATGTACAAATGTATGCAATAAATCTACTAAAAGTCCCCCTTTTAGTACTTTAACATTGACCATCCTATTCTAAATTGGAGCGCCCACATTTTGCCTCAGTGAAGACCAACTCAACTGAAACCACATCTCTCTTCTTCTTATATCACTTTAGGAAAACATTTAGAAATTACTTTTAGCACCAGTCAAGTGTGGATGATTCCTTCCTTCCTGGTTGTGTCTCCGAGACGATTTAACTGCACTAGTGGAGGAAAGGAACACAGTTGAAGCCTTCATAGCAGGCCAGTGTTGAAATAGTATTTGTTTTCTTTCAGCGTTTAATTGAGCCATTTAATTGTCTGGAGTGCCAGATGGGCGGTGTTTGCACTTTCGGGCAGATTCCATTGGATCCAATAGGAATGGCAAGCTCAATAACGGGCAGCTAAAGTATAACAAGTACTATTTGAACCCAGGAAAACGCTGTAGGAACCAATCGTCTCGCTCGCTCTCTCTCTCTCTCTCTCTGTGTCTCTGTTCTCTCGCTCTCCTCCCAGCTAGTGTAACATTTCCTGACCCTGGTATCCTCCTAATAGATGTGTATAAATGCTTTGTCTGTTGTCTGAGTTTATAGCCAGATGAAGGCATGCTGACTGACGGAGGTTTAGATGGAAGCTGCAACAAGGGGGCTGCTGCTTCTTGCATCCTAGAGCAAGACTGTGCATTGTTGAGTGTTGTTCCCAACCTTGTCACACACAGTACTCCAGTGTTCTCACATCTGAAGTGATGTTGATGAGATGTCAGAATCAATAGAGAACAGGCCTGGAGGATGAAAGTTGCCCAATCTCTTGTTATTTATTTTTATTTGTCTCCCCACACCTCTCCGCCCCTGTTTTGTAGTCGTTAGAACATGAAACAGTTGTATTCTGGTTTGTTTTGTGTGTTGTGTTTTTCCTTCTACATCACTTCACTGTAGACTGTTAGTAAACTCAAGACTCAACTCAACTCTATGACGTTGTTGTTTTCTCTTCAAGTTGTTATGCCTCCACGCTTTGATAGTCAAACACAGTTCTGTTGTTTTATTCTTCTTCTATTCAACAGAACGTTTGTTAACTGTAGTCAATTAGACCCAACCTGAGATTCAGCGACTGACTGTCTATGGAGACGACTCACTCCAATGATCTTCCATGAACCCAGTTGACACACTGTAATTGAGAGCATCTGGGCTTATATTCAGCATAGGTCCGTATAACCTAATTCATTATGATCTAAAAGCTTACTCAGAGTTACACTATATATACAAAGTATGTGGACACCCCTTTAAAATAGCGAATTCGGCTATTTTAGCCACACCCGTTGCTGACAGGTGTATAATATTGAGCACACAGCCTTGCAATCTTCATAGACAAACATTGGCCATGGAATGGCCTTCCTGAAGAGCTCAGTGACTTTCAACATGACATCATCATAGGATGCCAACATTCCAGCAAGTTAGTTCTTCAAATCTCTGCATTGCTAGAGCTGCCTTAGTGAACTGTAAGTGCTGTTATTGTGAACTGGAAACGTTTAGCAACAACGGCTCATTCGCAAAGTTTAGGTCACACGAGCTCACAGAACGGGACCGCTGAGTGCTGAAGCACATCTGTCCTCAGTTGCAACACTCACTACTGAGTTCCAAACTGCCTCTGGAAGCAATGTCAGCGCAATAACTGTTCGTCAGGAGCATCATGAAATGTGTTTCCATGGCCGAGCAGCTACACACAAGCCTAAGATCACCATTTGCAATGACAAGCGCCGGCTGGAGTGATGTAAAGCTCGCTGCCATTGGACTCTGGAGCAGAGGTAACACATTCTCTGGACTGAAGAATTACGCTTCAGTCCAGATGGACGAATCTGTGTTTGGCGGATGTCAGGGGAACGCTACCTGCCCCACTGAATCGAAGCAAGTCCCCGCAGCAATGTTCCAATATCTAGTGGAATGCCCAGAAGATTGGAGAGGGACAAAAGGCGGACCAAATCCATATTAATGCCCATGATGTAGTGTATGAGATGGGATTTGTTGCATTACAATGGCACCCTATTTATTAGTAGCCTACTCTACTTTAGACCAGAGCCCTATAGGTCATGGGAGCCATTTGATGTGTTATTGTGTTGTCATTCTGTTAAAGGATCAGTTTTGATGAGGGGCCTCAGTGGACTAGATATAGCTTGTCCTTGGTGCCTCTGTTTGTGGATGGCATGTTGGTGGAGGCTGGGATAGAGAACCAGAACATGACGTGAGTAGAGACGATGGAGGAATGGAAGGGATGGCATGAGTAGTAATGAATGATCTAGAGATGGGGGGGATGATGTTCTTTTGTCCTTTGTTCTTTGGGGACCAAGAGATGGGGGGGATGATGTTATTTTGTTTTTCATTCTTTTGGGACCCTGTTCTTTTTGCTGATGAGAGAGCGAGGGTAAGAAGTCAGAGGAATCCTATTATTTTGGACACTTGTTGTTTTTTGGGATTAGTGGAGATGAAGAGAGAGAAAGAAATGGAGGTATGATGTGTTTAATCTTTCTGTCTTCCAGTTTTTGGGACTTTGCTCCTTTTGGTGAAAGGAAGGGATGATGTTATATGTCTCTCCTTGTTCTCTTGGGAACTCTGTTCCTCTTTGAGAGAAGATATAAGGGGATGGGAGGAAAGAATATAGGGGGTGGGAGGGAGGAATTTCAATAAAACTAATGATGATGTCTCGTCTTTATTAACAGACATCTAAATGGGAGATCCCATAAGGGTTGTCAGTCTGTTAGTTAAGGACCGAATGCCCCATTTGATAGACATATTTAACGAGGAAGGTTCCATTACTCATAGACTTAAGGTAATTGGTCAAACGTGTAGCGCTGACAACACTTGTTGAGTTATATTAACTTGTGTATCCATCTAGTTGCCATGGAGAATAGTTTGTTTTGTTTTTTGTTATGAAAGAAGAGTGAGGTTATCTTACTTTGGTTTCTCAAGACACTTCAGCCATAGGTCCAAGTAGCAACTTATCAAGATAGACTACAAGTCCATCTGTAACAGGAAATGTACAGAAGGAGACTATCAGATGTGGCACCTTCACAACAAGGTAAGACCTCTTCAAAAGGAAGTAGGTCCAACTTATTAATGTGTCCCGATTACCTTATACCTAATGCCAATGTATTTGCATGGTAGTTAGGGACTGTACTCTATTTATAATGAGCGATACCTGGAGAAAATCGGACCTCTGAAATTAAAATGAATGGCCCTTCCTGAAAGCAAAAAAAGTCTCCCTGTACCATTTAACCTCACTCCTAGGACAGACCAGAGCCTTTTAAATGCAGTTTTAGAAACTGTTATTCGTTTTGTAAGCATAACATGACAAAGTTGCCAGAAGGTTGTGGATTCACTGACCATTGCGGACAAGAGTAAGGGGGAAAGATATCCACTATGATAAAAGAACTGCATGACTATATACACGTTATTGTAAAAAAGAGGATAGTCTAAGTTTGGAACAGTGCTAAAGTTGTCCATCAACTAAAAAAAATGTAGCTCAATTTTTACCATTTGTTAACACAGCAGCCCCATATCACACAGGCATATATGCCCTTATCATTTTCTATTTTATTCCATGATATTGTTGTTACAAAAAATATTTATGTCGACTCTGATTAGGGCATGGGAATAAAACAGCAAACTATGCATGCTTAGCACACAGCATGATCCTCAAACAAAGACTGGCCAAACTGGTGTTTAAATTGAATTCTAAGTTTTTTTTAAAATTATGTTGTACTGTCACATTCGTTACAAGGATCGGACCAAGGCGCAGTGTGGTATGAGTACATTCTTATTCATTTATTTAAAGAATGAACACTGAACAAACTAACAAAATGAACCGAAAAGCTATGCAAATGAGTGCTGACAGGCAACTACACATAGACAAGATACCACAAACACCAAAGGGAAATGGCTACCTCAATATGATCCCCAATTAGAGACAAAGATAAACAGCTGTCTCTGATTGAGAACCATATCAGGCCAACATAGAAATACAAAAACCCCTAGACCTACAAAACATCCTAGACATAAAACACTAGAGTACCCACCCTAGTCACACCCTGACCTATCCAAAATATAAAGAAAACAGAGATATCTAAGGTCAGGGCGTAACAGTACCTCCCCCCCAAAGGTGCGGACTCCCGTCCGCAAACCTGAACCTATAGGGGAGGGTCCGGGTGGGCATCTGCCTCGGTGGCAGCTCCGGTTCTGGACGCAGCCCCCCCTCTTTCTGCTGATTCCTCCGCCTTTGTAGAAGCGGACCATGGACCGTCGCCGGAGACACCGGACTGTGGTCCGTCGGTGGAGGCTCCGGACTGTTGACCGTCGGTGGAGGTTCCGGACTGTGGACCGTCGTTGGAGGTTCTGGACTGTGAAACGTCGCCGGAAGCTCTGGACTGGGAACTGTCTCCGGGAGCTTTGGACTGGGAACTGTCGCCGGAAGCTCTGGATTGTGGAGGTGCACCGGAGACCTGATGCGTGGTGCCTGCACTGGTGGTACTGGGCTGAAGACACGCATTTCAGGGCGAGTGCGGGGAGCAGGCACAGGACGTACTGGACTGTTGAGGCGCACTGGAGGTCTGGTGCGTGGTGCCGGCACTGGTGGTACCGGCACCGGAGACACAGTACGCAGAGCCGAGCAGGATATCCTGGTCCAAGGAGGTGTACTGGAGAACAGGAGCGCTGAGCCGGCACCATCCGTCCTGGCTGGAAGCCCAATCTAGCACGGCAAATGCGAGGAGCTGGAATACAGCGCACTGGGCTATGAATGCGAACTGGAGAGACTGTGCGCATCTCTGCATAATACAGTGCCTGACCAGTCACACGCTCCCCATGGTAAGCATGAGGAGTTGGCTCAGGTCTCCAACCTGACTCAGCCAATCTCCTCGTGTGCCACCTCCCCCCAAAACATTTTGGGGGAAATGTCTCTCGGGCTTCCGTGCTAGCCGTGTCCCCTCGTATCGTCGCCGTTCCTCCTATGCTATCTCCACCTGCTTCTATGGCAGGGTATTTTCCCCTGCCATTACCTCCTTCCAGTTCCAGGATGTCCTCCCCTCATCTTTCTCCCGGGCTCAGGATGTCCAATCCTCTTGAACACGCTGCTTGGTATTTTTGCGGTGGGATCTTCTGTCACGCTCGTTGTAAAGCTCGGACCAAGGCGCAGTGTGGTATGCGTACATTCTTATTTATTTAACTTGTTATGGCTGTAATCCCAATACCGGGATCGATATGACAACTACCAGTGAAAATAGAGGGCGCCAAATTCAAACAACAGAAATCTCATAATTACAATTCCTAAAACATACATGTGTTTTATGTCATTTTAAAGGTAATCTTGTTTTTAATCCCACCAAAGTGTCCGATTTCAAATAGGCTTTTCAGCGAAAGCACTACAAACGGTTATGTTAGGTCTCCACCAAACCACAATAAGCACAGCCATTTTCCAGCGAATATAGCATTCACAAAAAGCATAAATAAAGATAAAATGAATCACTAACCTTCAATTATCTTCATCAGATGACACTCATAGTACTTCATGTTACACAATACATGCATGTTTTGTTTGATAAAGTTCATATTTATATTTTAAAAAATCTGATTTTACATTGGCTTATTAGATTCACTTGTTCCAAAAACATCAAGTAATTTTGCATAGCCACATCGTTTCAACAGAAATACTCATCATAAATGTAGATGATAATACAAGTTATACACATGGAATTATAGATATACCTCTCCTTAACAGGACGCGACAATGAGGGTACAGTGTATAGTTAAGGGCATTACAGCACCACTGAATCACAGCTTTGGTAATGCATTGATTCAATTTCTTTCCAGTCAAAGTCAAACAAAAGTATGGTGTCCAGTTTAGTACATTACAGTCATGCAGACTCCCAGGGTGTTTTGGTTACATATTAATACTAATCTCTCCTCGCTTATTATTAGTATAATATATCAAGTGTTATATTATATGTTATATGTATACACTAAACACAACATGTAAAGTGTTGGTCCCATGTTTCATGAGCTGAAATAAAAGATCCCAGAAATGTTCCATGCGCACAAACGCTTATTTCGCTGAAATTCTGTGCACGAAGTTGTTTACATCCCTGTTAGTGAGCATTTCTCCTTTGCCAAGATATTCCATCCACCTGACATGTGTGACATATCAATAAGTTAATAAAACAGCATGATGATTACACAGCTGCACCTTGTGATGTGGACAATAAAAGGCCACTCTAGAATATGCAGTTTTGTCACACAACACAATGCCACAGATGTCTCAAGTTTTGAGGGAGCGTTCAATTGGCATGCTCACTGCAGGAATGTCCACCAGAGCTGTTGCCAGAGAATTGAACATTAATTTCTCTACCCACCTCCAATGTCGTTTTAGAGAATTTGGTACTACGTCCAACCGGCCTCACAACTGCAGACCACGTGTATGTCGTCGTGTGGGCAAGTTTTCTTATGTCAACGTTGTGAACAGAGTGCCCCATGGTGGCTGTGGGGTTATGGTATGGGCAGGGATAAGCTACAGACAACAATCACAATTGCATTTTATCTATGGCAATTTGAATACACAGAAATACTGTGACGAGATCCTGAGGCCCATTGTGAGGCCCATTTTTTAAAGCTATCTGTGACCAACAGATGCATATCTGTATACCCAGTCAAGTGAAATCCATCTCATTTATTTATTTCAATTGACTGATACCCTCATATGAACTGTTGCTCATGTTGCATTTATATTTTTGTTCAGTTTATAACCTCTGATTTCAGTCTCGTCATTGTCCCACTTTGGAATCAACCTCTGGACCTTTTGTTCACAGCCCAACAGAACAACACGCCGGTGCAGTGTCACCCTGTTATGCAATAGGGAATCAGTAAACATTTCAGACCTTGACTTTTGTGTACACTTCAAAGTCAATTAAAAGTTTTATTGTTGTTCACTCTGAACGTTGAAGTTTCTCAACGAGATTGTTGTTTTAAAAAAAAAATGGATTTCACTGTCTCTATCACCAGCTGTAGAGCAAGAGAGAGAGAGAGAAAGAAAGAAGGAGCATGAGAGAGACAGAAAGAGAGAGAGACATGTCATGCCGTGTGGTCAGGAAGTTTGTGAAATGTCGCATATTATAATTTCAGTCCCAAAATAATTATAAACAACTATCACAGGAGACTAATGGATTCTAATTAAAACTCATACAGTTTGACCTGACACCACTGGTATTTACATAGAAATGTATCATTGCTTTTCTCTTTCCTGTTTTTAGAAGATAAAAACAACAACAACCCACAGTCCTATTAACACCCTTCATCTTCTCTACATTATTATAAACATAGCAAAACAAGCTCAGCAGAGAGACAGCCATTAGAAGCAAATTGCGTAAAATGATCCCCAAATATATTTGATAATTGGAAGCTCTGACACCAAAAATGAACCAAATGATTGGGATCCTGAAATAGTGTAATAAATCCTAAATTGGCTTAAATGGGACAACATACACAAAGCATCATACAACATGTCTCTCTCTTTTATGGACAATGAAACTTCTCTTGATCTACTCATGTTTAGATTTGAGATAAAAGGATATGTTTTCATGTCTTCTATTTTACTGCAATTGTGAGTTATTATACTAGTATACTATAATTACCATTCAATGTCGTGGGTCCGACAGATACACGACTCAGCAGAGAGGAGTTTCGCTTAGTCTTTTCCCAGCATGCAATAGTTTCCTGGTCTGCGTTTCATATAGATCTGTTTCTGGCCCATCACACACGGCTCGCCCTGTGAAACACATACAGGATATTAATCCATATAGTGAACGCACATGGGATTACAGTATGTCATTTTCAAATGTCAAATTTGCATAGAACAGCAAGTCAAACCATTCTTATGTTAACCTATTGAGCTTATTGGAACTACGCAAACACTGTAAGTACACTATCTACCATGTAAAAACATTGGTACCCTGAGGAAAATGGTGGAGGGTCATGCTTTTTCAATTTCAGTCAGGGGGAGGGTTTAGTATTTTTGTATTTAGTCCAGGGGAGTATCAGGAATTTTGTATTGATTAAATGCCAATTTGCTCAGGTTTGAGAATTAGTTGCTTATTATAGTATCTCAATGTGTGCCCGATGATGCCCCTCATCACTGATTCTCTGCTGGACGCACAATATCAAGTGCGCCTAGTATTGACTCAATAAAATGATCCATAGCCAATACTACAGTGCCTTCGGAAAGTATTCAGACCCCTAGACTTTTTCCACATTTTGCTACACAGCCTAATTCTAAAATTTATTAAATATATAAAATATATCAGCAATCTGCACACAATACCCTATAATGACGAAGTGAAAACAAGATTTTTGACATTTTTGCCAATGTATAAAAAATCTAAAACAGCAATACCTTATTTACATAAGTATTCAGACCCTTTGCCATGAGACTTGAAACTGATCTCAGGTGCATCCTGTTTCCATTAATCATCCTTGAGAGTTTCTACACCTTCATTGGAATCCACCTGTGGTAAGTTCAATTGATTGGACATGATTTGGAAAGGCACACATATATATATACGGTCCCACAGTTGACAGTGCATGTCAGAGCAAAAACCAAGCCTTCAGGTCAAAGGAATTGCCCGTAGAGTTCCGAGACAGAATTGTGACTAGGCACAGATCTGGGGAAGGGTAGCAAAAAATGTCTGCAGTATTGAAGATTCACAAGCGAGTCCAGGCTCTGTTGCAGCCAGCTGCGACCGGGAGACCCATGGGGACGGCGCACAATTGGCCCAGCGTCTTCCGGGTTAGGGGATGGTTTGGCCGGGCAGGGATGTCCTTGTCCCATTGTGCACTAGCGACTCCTGTGGCGGGCCGGGCACAGTGCACGCAGACACGATCGCCAAGTGTACGGTGTTTCCTCCGACACATTGGTGCGGCTGGCCTCCGGGTAAAGTGGGCATTGTGTCAAAAAGCAGTGTGGCTTGGTTGGCTTGTGTTTCGGAGGATGCACGGCCCTCAACCTTCGTCTCTCCTGAGTCCGTACGGGAGTTGCAGCAATGAGACTGTGACTACCAATTATATACCACGAAATTGGGGAGGAAAAGTGGTCAAATAAAAATAAAAAATAAAAATGTAAAAAGATTCACAAGAACACAGTGGCCTCCATCATTCTTAAATGTAAGACATTTTGAACAACCGCCCACCCAAACGGGTGTAACATCTGCTTCCAACTCACACTCTCAAACATGTGAATCCCCAGTACGCAGCTCACTTTCCAGACCACTTTCCAGCTCACACTCTCAAAAACATAGATCCCATGAGCGCAGCTCACTCTCCAGATCCCAATCACCTGAATTATGATCCCCTGTTCACACACCTGTATGTCATTATCACATACATTTAGTTCAGTTCTTTGCACCCCATCATTGTGAGGCATTGTTTGTTTTGTGACACACTTCTATTCGAAGTGTTGTTTTTCCCGTAATTTACTCCTCCCGTGTATGTTGAAACCAGCTCTCTGTTCATTGGGGAGAAGGGCCTTGGTCAAAGAGGTGAACAACAACCCGATGATCACTCTGACAGAGCTCTGGAGTTCCTCTGTGAAGATGGGAGAACCTTCCTGAAGGACAAACATGTCTGCAGCACTCCTCCAATCAGGCCTTTATGGGAGAGTGGCCAGACTGAAGCCACTTGACAGCCCACTTGGAGTTTGCCAAAAGGTACCTAAAGGCTCTCAGACCATGAGAAAAAAGATTATCTGGTCTGATGAAACCACGATTGAACTCTTTGGTCTGGAGGAAACCTGGAACCATCCCTAGAGTGAAGCATGGTGGTGGTGGAAGCACCATGCCATGGGGATGTTTTTCAGCTGCAGGGACTGGGAGATTAACAGAGAGATCCTTGATGAAAACCTGTTCCAGAGTGCTCAGGACCTCAGACTGTGGCGAAGGTTCAGCTTCAAACAGGACAACGACCCTAAGCACACAGACAAGACAACACAGGAGTGGCTTCGGGACAAGTCTCTGAATGTCAACATCTCCGGAGAGACCTGAAAATAGCTGTGCAGCAACACTCCTCATCCAACCTTACAGAGGTTGAGAGTATTTAAAAAAAAGTTTACTAGGCAAGTCAGTTTTAAGAACAAATTCATTTGCAATGACTGCTGGGCCAATTGTGTGCCATCCTACAGCCAGATGTGATATTTAGTTTTTTTTGTATTTAATAAAGTAGCAAACATTTCTAAAAACCTGTTTTTGCTTCATCATTATGGGGTATTGTGTAGATTGATTATAAAAAACAACAACAATTGAATCAATTTTAGAATAAGCCTGTAACATAACAAAATAAAGTAATGTGGGCTGAATACTTTCCGAAGGCACCGTATACAGTATGCTATAGGCATAAGCTATACGAATAGCATGCAAGGAGAAGCAAAGGTCAAAGTTATATTTAGAAGAAAATGTATTTCCTTGTGCTGCTGGGATGGTGTATATAAAACAAAGTTACACTGCATTACACACTGCAATGGATAGGCATTCCCAATCATGAGCCCCGGCCTGCCCTGCTCTTGCTGATGTAAACACTTTTGTGCTGCCTAACAAATGACTGTGCTGTGTACAAATGCAGTTTAGGAGGTGAGTCAAAGGCTTCTTCTGGATTTTTTATTTTGTCCATTCAAAAAAAAGATTGTGAGAGAGTGAAGATGAAAAGGAAGACTGGAGGTGAGCTTGCTACTGGTATAGTTGAATCTATTTATCAGACTTATTGACCTTACAATAAGGCATGTTAAAGTAATTTACATTACTACGATGCAGCAGCAGTTTAATTTGACTTTAGGCTACGAACAACAAGAGGGCTTTGTGTTGTTGCCTATTTCTTCCTATTTAAGAAATAAGATACCTGTTTGACAGATTAAATCATAGTCTACTATCCATAGACTTTTGTCAGACGGGTCCTTCAGTCACCATACACTCCTTAAATATGTGTCAGTGAAAGTCTTGGTGTATTATGCTAAAACCAGAGCTCAAATTGAGGGGGTCTGCAGCCCAATCAATATATAATGATGATGTGTTGTAATGTATAAACATATCTATTATATGTATCGCGCTGAGGGGATAGGAAAAATGAGCCGTAACATAACACAGTAATACTGGATGTCCTTTGGATCAAAATCAAATCAAATTGTATATATCACACACTTCGTAAACTGCAGGTGTAGACTAACAGTGAAATGCTTACTTACGGGACCTTCCCAACAATTTAGAGATAAAAAATAATGAGTAACAATAACTTTTCTATACACACGGGGTACCAGTACCGAGTTGATGTGCAGAGGTATGCGGAAATTGAGATAGATATATACAGTTGCTTGCGAAAGTAATGAAACACATGGCATTTTTCCTAATTTGTGGCCTGGAATTTAAAAGGATTTTTTGGGGCGTTTGTATCATTTGATTTACACAACATGCCTACCACTTTGAAGATGCAAAATATGTTTTTTGTGTGAAACAAACAAGAAATTAGACAAGAAAACAGAAAACTTGAGTGCATAACTATTCACCCCCCAAAGTCAATACTTTGTAGAGACAACTTTTGCAGCAATTACAGCTGCACATCTCTTGGGATATGTCTCTATAAGCTTAGCACATCTAGGCACTGGGTTATTTGCCCATTCTTCAAGGAGAAACTGCTCCAGCTCCTTCAAGTTGGATGGTTTGCGCTGGTGTACAGCAAAAGTCAAACCACAGATTCTCACTTGGAATGAGGTCTGGGCTTTGACTAGGCCATTCCAAGACAAACCACTCAAGTGTTGCTTTAGCAGTGTGCTTAGGGTCATTGTCCTGCTAGAAGGTGACCCTCTGTCGTCGTCTGCAACGCTCGTCGGTGGAATGAGGTGAGGACCAAGCGCAGCGTGGAAAGTGTTCATCATTATATTTATTTAACAGAGAACACTAAACAAAATAACAAAGGAGAACGAAACGAAACTGTTCTGTAAAGTGACATACACATAACAGAAAACAATCACCCACACCACACAGGTGGGAAAAGGCTACCTAAGTATGATTCTCAATCAGAGACAACGAACGACACCTGTCTCTGATTAAGAACAACACCGGGGCAAACACAAAACCACAACATAGAAAAAAGAACATAGACTACCCACCCAACTCACGCCCTGACCATACTAAAACAAAGACATAGCAAAATAACTAAGGTCAGAACGTGACATAGTCTCAAATCTCTGGAAGACTGAAACAGGTTTCCCTCAAGAATTTCCTTGTATTTAGTCTGAACAGTTTCATAGTCCCTGCCGATGAAAAACCTCCTCACAGCATGAGGCTGCCACCACCGTGCTTCCTATGGGGATGGTGTTCTCGGGGTGATGGAGGTGTTGGGTTTGTGTCAGTCAGAACGTTTTCCTTGATGGACAAAAAAAAGCTATATTTTAATTTCATCTGACCAGAGTACCTTATTTCATATGTTTGTGGAGTCTCCCACATGCCTTTTGGTGAACACCAAACGCGTTTGTTTCTTTTTTTCTTTAAGGAATGGCTTTTTTCTGGCCACTCTTCCGTAAAGCCCAGCTCTGTGGAGTGTACGGCTTAAAGTGGTCCTATGGACAGATAGTTTAATCTCCGCTGTGGAGGCTTTGCAGCTCCTTCAGGGTTATCTTTGGTCTCTTTGTTACATCTCTTATTAATTCCCTCCTTGCCTGGACCGGGAGTTTTGGTGGCCGGCCCTCTCTTGGCAGGTTTGTTGTAGTGCCATATTCTACCCCTTTTTATTAATGGATTTAATGGTGCTCCGTGGAATGTTCAAAGTTTCTGATATTTTTTTATAACCCAACCCTGACCTGTACTTCTCCACAACTTTGTCCCTGGCCTGTTTGGAGAGCTCCTTGGTCTTCATGGTGCCACTTGCTTGGTGGTGCCCCTTGCTTAGTGGTGTTGCAGACTCTGGGGCCTTTCAGAAAAGTTGTATATATACTGAGATAATGTGACACTTAGATTGCAAAGAGGTGGACTTTATTTAACTAATTATGTGACATCTGAAGGTAATTGGTTGCACCATATCCTATTTAGGGGCTTCGTAGCAGAGGGGGTGAATACATATGCACACACCACTTTTCCATTTTGAATAGTTATTTTTTTAATTTCACTTCACCAATTTGGACTATTTTGTGTATGTCATTACATGAACTCCAAATAAAATCAATTTAAATTACAGGTTGTAATGCAACAAAATAGGAAAAGCGCCAAGGGGGGTGAATACTTTTGCAAGACACTGTACATATACAGTAGGTTGAGTTAAAGTGTTGATATTGATCACATTCTGTATGTGATTTGTTATAGTGATTATGGCTATGAACGGCATAGTGAATGGAACTGTCTACCAGCGTTCTGGGTCAACACAGCTGTTGTACTAAGGAGCTGCAGCCAAGGACAGAACTATCTAATCAGCACAGGGTGAGTTGCACATGAGGACACTATTTTGTAGCGTTTCTATGTTGTCTATTCTGTATGAAGACAACCCTTCTGTATATTTCTGCTCAATGAAAGGTTAAATATTTTTCCACTTCATTTTGTAAAGCATTATGTTGGTCATGATGTGGTCCATGTAAAAGAAAGCCGGAATAGGTGTCACACATTTAAAAATTGAAGTATAACAACACATTAAAGCTTACAGTGGCTATATTATCTCTCTGTATAGGTTGGCCAATGCTTATCATCTTCCCACTGTATTGAAACACTGTCAGGGTGTCACACCCTCTGTCACAGCTCCTAGTGTGAATAGTGATATTCGCTTTTTAGACCTGAGTCATTCACCAGACAGTAGATCTATACTGCGTGACAATGTGTACTGCTGAAAGCTTCAATGAGGGGAAAAAGTATTTGATCCCCGGCTGATTTTGTACGTTTGCCCACTGACAAAGAAATCATCAGTCTATAATTTTAATGGTAGGTTTATTTGAACAGTGAGAGACAGAATAACAAGCAAAAAATCCATAAAAACGCATGTCAAAAATGTTATAAATTGATTTGCATTTTAATGAGGGAAATAAGTATTTGACCCCTCTGCAAAACATGACTTAGTACTTGGTGGCAAAACCCTTGTTGGCAATCACATAGGTCAGACGTTGCTTGTAGTTGGCCACCAGGTTTTCACACATCTCAGGAGGGATTTTGTCCCACTCCTCTTTTCAGATCTTCTCCAAGTCATTAAGGTTTCGAGGCTGACGTTTGGCAACTCGAACCTCCAGCTCCCTCAAAAGATTTTCTATGGGATTAAAGTCTGGAGACTGGCTAGGCCACTCCAGGACCTTAATGTGCTTCTTCTTGAGCCGCTCCTTTCTTGCCTTGGCTGTGTGTTTTGGGTCATTGTCATGGTGGAATACCCATCCACAACCCATTTTCAATGCCCTGGCTGAGGGAAGGAGGTTCTCACCCAAGATTTGACGGTACATGGCCCCGTCCATCGTCCCTTTGATGCGGTGAAGTTGTCCTGCCCCTTTGCAGAAAACACCCCCAAAGCATAATGTTTCCAGCTCCATGTTTGACAGTGGGGATGGTGTTCTTGGGGTCATAGGCAGCATTCCTCCTCCTCCAAACATGGCGAGTTGAGTTGATGCCAAATAGCTCCATTTTGGTATCATCTGACCACAACACTTTCACCCAGTTGTCCTCTGAATCATTCAGATGTTCATTCGCAAACTTCAGACGGGCATGTATATGTGCTTTCTTGAGCAGGGGGACCTTGCGTGCGCTGCAGGATTTCAGTCCTTCACGGTGTAGTGTGTTACCAATTGTTTTCTTGGTGACAATGGTCCCAGCTGCCTTGAGATCATTGACAAGATCCTCCCGTGTAGTTCTGGGCTGATTCCTCACCGTTCTCATGGTCATTGCAACTCCACGAGGTGAGATCTTGCATGGAGCCCCAGGTTGAGGGAGATTGACAGTTCTTTTGTGTTTCTTCCATTTGCGAGTAATCGCACCAATTTTGTCACCTTCTCACCAAGCTGCTTGGCGATGGTCTAATAGCCCATTCCAGCCTTGTGTAGGTCTACAATCTGGTCCCTGACATCCTTGGAGAGCTCTTTGGACTTGGCCACGGTGGAGAGTTTGGAATCTGATTGATGGATTGCTTCTGTGGACAGGTGTCTTTTATACAGGTAACAAGCTGAGATTAGGAGCACTCCCTTAAGAGTGTGCTCCTAATCTCAGCTCGTTACCTGTATAAAAGACACCTGGGAGACAGAAATCTTTCAGATTGAGATGACTTATTTCCCTCATTAAAATGCAAATAAATGTAAAACATTTTTTTACATGCGTTTTCTGGATTTTGTTGTTGTTATTCTGTCTCTCACTGTTCAAATAAACCTACCATTAAAATTATAGACTGATCATATCTTTGTCAGTGGGCAAACATACAGAATCAGCAGGGGATCAAATACTTTTTTCCCCTCACTGTAAAAGCACAGCCAGGAGTCCTAGGGCACAGATTAGGACGCCTCGGGATGGCTGAGGTCTGAGGAGAACGGTACATCCTTAATTTATGCATATGCTTCCCTAAAATCAAAAGTCAAGTTTGTCCAGGAGTTACTAAGCATTTTGGAGTTTTATCAATGTGACCGATAACTACACATTCACTTTCAGGGTTAAAAGTCATGTTTTGTTTTAAGTTTAGTCTGTTATGTTCTGACAAACAGAGTGAAAAACCAACTGACAATTAGTCAAAGCTCAAACCAAGTTTTTCCCCCAATGGGTCAAACAGCTGCAAAGACAAAAACATATTTACACAAGCACATATATGTGTAACTTCCTCCTATGCTGAGTCTCCTCCTTACACTTCTGGACAGCCAATACATCTCTGTTGCTAGACAGGACATTGGTGATGCCTGTTCTTTCTCACTTCATCTGACACGACCTTGGCTCAAATGCCTCACTCCTCCACCAACTCACAGCTGTCCTGTTGGCTGGAACCAGACTGTGGCCCTTATCCTCTCCATAGGATACCTGATATCTAACAAAAACATCTTCTGACAGAATGTAAAACTTACTGCATTCCCCTTTCTCACTCGGTAGATTTCCATACCCTCAGTTCTAATATGATTACATGAACAAGGATATTTCACATTTCAAGTTTAGTAGTACCCAAAAAGTAAAATAATAGCAAGTATTGTTCACTAGCTCTGTCAATTCCACAATCACTGAGGTAAAACAAAAAGCGATTTATTGTCAAGCTTTGTTGATGAACGTGACCAATACCTTTGCCTTGTTAACTAATAGCGTCATTAAGCCATAACCTCAGTAATCCACACAAACCATGTACTAACTCATTCATATGGTATCTCCTTATTAAGGTACTGAAAAGGGAGTCAAGGACATGCACACACCCAGGAAGCAGATGTGTCCCAACAGGGCTCCAAAAGGCCTTTCTCTCTCCACCAGAGAGGGCAAGCTTACTGCCAACCTGCACACCAACGTCACCTTCCTGGTGCATCTGGATGAGGTAGGACTGGGCCAAAAGCCAAAATGGCCTCCTTTTTGTATATCATTGATATGGTCCTAGGAGCCCAAATGGATGCCTTTGTAGACGTCACTGTTCGGAGTTGCATTGATTTTTACCTTAAGCCATGGAATGAAAAATCTATATGTTTTATATTGTTATGCATAGTTGTAAAAGTAGTCCTAGCATGTGGTGTACAACTCAGTCACTGTAGGCCTACGTTACTGAGTGAAATATGGATGTTTCCCATATGTTCAACATGGATTTTTTTCCAGATATATGCCTATAATTATTTCCATGTTATGTTGTCCCATATACGGCAACTGCTGAAAGTTTAATAGTAACTTGCAACACAACATCACCAACACACAGCTACAGTAGTGCTCTGCTCGGTGCGGCGGTGCTTTCCCCCTGCACTGCAGCTAAGAAGTAAGTGTCTCTCCCACGAGGTTTCTCCCGGGCCCAGCTGTCATATTACAGTGTGATGAGTTGAGGAAATAAAGATATATTTATTTCATTAAGAGAGGATTCCTCTGATAAGAGAGACATATGCCATGTGGTCAAACCGTTTGTGAAATGTATCATATAATAATTAAAAACAACTATCACAGGAGACTAATGGAGGTGATGAATCTTCATGGCATCGGGACTCATGCATTCAGAAAATCCTTCTCGCCCGTTGAATTCAGACTTTAATTTATATTCATGAAGCCCAAGATGGCAGTATTTCTTGGGTAGAGCAAATGGGCCTAAATATTTAATGTGTTCACAAAACGAAAAGAAAGGCGATGGAGGTGGAAGAAAGTTTGATGTTTTGAGAGAGATGGGATCTGTAGTGTCACGTGTCAGGTTTTCATTATTACAAAGTTACTTCATAGCATGTCATGTGTACAGCAACTAGATTTATTGTACATTAGCTACCTTCTTCTATGTCATGTTTACACCAAACAGATTTACCCAACATTAGCTACCTTATAGCATGTCATGTGTACACCAACAAGAACCACTGGAATAGTCACAAAAGTGACAATCCGTCCATCTAGCTCTCCAAGCAGGCTCAATCAAACGCTCAAAGCATTTTAAAGAAAGAAAAAACTATTTGAACCCAGGTATGACACACCATCAGCACGACAGCACTGACTTCACACCGTTTTTACCATTCTTTGTGTGTTGACATTCACCTGAACAAGACTCCTTTACACAGTCCTGCTGTGTTTGGACCTGAACTAACACAACCCCTTATTGTCAACCAGCACTGCTGTCCAGACCATGACGCTTACCCTATTGTGCATTTTGGATTTGGAGGCCCTCTGAGTCACACATGGAGCCACGGACACAAAGCTTGTCATTTAGCCAGCAGGCCAGCATCAGTCTCATGCAGATTAGCGAGTGATCCCAGGAGACCTCGATAGAGAACTAGAAGTGTCCATTCCGAATGACATTTTGGCAAAGGATTGTGGGCCATAACAATTCCACACAATAGCCCCCAACGTTATCCCTTTTCTTCCATTCTATTCTGCCTTTCTTTATTCGGCTTATTCACAGTTTATCATTTTCAGTGTACAATGGTGTACAACGTTATCCCCAGAAGCCTTCCCCCACACATAGCCAACCCGGCTGCGCTTGAAAAGAAGCAAAGCAGAGAGCGAGAGAGAGAGAATAATGGGTTTTGCATCTTGCTATTGTTGTGTTTGTTTCTGGACCGGAGCCCCCTTGTGCTAATGCAGTGTAAAGATCCCAACTGCATTGCATTACAATGTGCCACGAGGAGGCTGGGAGTTAGTTGTGCTTGCTTGCAAGGTACGGGTGGGATAAGTGGGAGGGTTTGGTCGCAGCAGCAGCTGGAGCAACAACAAAATGTGTGTGTGTGTTGATCCTAGGGAAGTGCCAGGTGTTACCCCTGAGTAGACCTGCTGCAGATACTGTCGCGACAGAGTAGGGAGGGTCCAACACACACATTAGGGCTCTCTCTCTCATACACACACACGCACGCACGCACACACACAAGACAACAGGCAAACACACTGCTCTCATGGTAGGGCAGGATAAGATGCAACCCCAATGTTTGGGCTATTTCTGACTGCTTGTGTCTGTGTGTGAATGTAGCCCAGTAGTCTGTTGACTAGTGTACCTGCCACCCTACTGTCTCTTGATTACTACACTGCTTCGACCTCCCTGTGGTTCTCTCTTTCCATCACACACACAAGAGTGACACCCACACGTGCATGAACACACATACACTCACACGACAGGAGCCAGACACCCCCAGTGGTGTTGTGTAACATGTCAGACTCAGGATACACGCTAATGTAGAGATGTCACAACAGCAGCTGTTGGAATTTTGACAAAAACAAAGAATGAGTCCCTGCCTGTGCCCATGCATGCTGAGTACTGATTACTGAGTGGTACTGTGGTTTTGGGGCATTGTATTAAACCCCATTTAAACAATGATATGTATTTAAGTCTAGAATAAACACTAGTACAAGCTTCTGGCTGGGCTCTCAAACACAATGGAATTGTGTGTTTATAAAAAATAAATGGTTTTTGGGACTTTTTTGTCTTTCTGTTTCTTTCTTTAATCTGTAGTCCTTACTTGAGACGTTACTTGTTTTCCAGGGGGACTAAATGAGAACCAACATCCAACTGGATTTCGGAGATGGCACGGCAGTCTCCTACTCCAACCTGAGCTGGATTGAAGAGGGTATCAGACATGTTTACAAGACGGCTGGGATATTACACCCTGGGATTCCATACTACCACCTTGTATCTGCATGTTACATGTATGTTACCTCTATACATTCAGTTATTGTGCCAGGGCTATTCAATTCCCACCATTGAGGACTGAAGCACTTCTGGTTTTAGTTTCTACTGTACCTGGTAGATAATTGGTAATTGATTGGCCAGAGTGGTTGCTCACCTGGTGACCCAGGTCTGAGTCAGTCCCTGATTGGAGAGAAAGCATAGAAAACAATAGTGCTGTGGTTCAAGGATCATAATTAAATATCTCTGCCTCATATTTCTCTGTAAATAACCACCTTACTAAATATACAGCAGTGTACAATGGAGCCAGTTAAAGGCAAAGTACCAGAATGCTTTCAACATAGTACAGCACTTTGATGCTCTCTCTCTTTTCATCTTGTAATGAACAAGCCAGCCAAATGTCAAGTAAATAATAGCGACAAATATAACATGCTTATGTCTAAAAGGCTTCAAGAATTATCCAGCTCTTTGAGGTGCTGTGTTTGAATTGCCCCCTCACCTCTTGATTTGAACAGGGAGGCTTTCGTCAATTAGTGAAGGTGCCATTTAAAATGTTGTCTCTGGTCGCATCATTGAAACATCATTGTACTTAGATTTTTTTGATGGCATTGGTTCTGCTGGTGTTTTTTTCTCCGTGGTTTGGTTCATTTTGAGGTCATTTACAGGAAGAGAGAGCGCAGGTGAAGCTTTTAGCGATGTGCCAAGCACGATGCCGCCACAGGTTTCCAATTGGAATATTTTCTTACACCAGACACAGCTTAGGGAGCCTGTCCAAATGAATCACATCATTCACACATGCGTATGTACACACGCACGCACACATACACAACACACATACACATCCGTTTACACACACACACACACACTTAAGGGACACACAAATACACACTTTTCTCTCTCTCTGTCACACACATCACACACACACATATATACACTGCATACGTTTCAAAGTTAGGATAAGGATAAAGATTAGTCTCAGTTAAAGAGGATAAGAGTTAACAAAAGCCCAGGCTTAGATGTACACACCAGAATGCCAAGCCTCACCACTGTCAGCCAGAGTTTTACTGTTAAAATAACGTGTTATATCTCTCGCTCTAGGAAACTTCACTGCTTAGATAACGGTAATGCCATGTACACCCACGTCAGCTTCCATTATGGTCTCAGCATGGCAGACCACAGTATTACTCACAAGGTATCACGTCAAAAAGAAGATAACTCCAATGTGTTTTAAGTCTAGAATAAATCTTGTTCTTCAACTAAATTCCATCAAAACGATAAAATATTATGACAGTTCTGATAATTGTTGAGTAAGATTTCTGTAACGTGTACGCTGGGAGTCAGGAGGCAAGTACAGGGAGTGAATAATTTTCTAAATTAACATGGACAAAACAAGAACCATGAGTAGCGTACAGACATGAAACAGAAATAATAACACCTGGGGAAGGAACCAAAGGGAGAGACAGATATAGGGAAGGTAATCAGGAAGGTGATGAAGTTCAGGTGAGTCTGAAGAGGCACTGGTGCATGTAACGATGGTGAAATGTGTGGTTAATAATGAGCAGCCTGGTGACCTAGAGTGCCGGAGAGAGAGTATATGTGAAAATTTCATTAACCTTCCCTTATCAGCTTAAGTAGTCTTATTGAAAAGAAGATCTCACACATTACCTCAGTGATAATGACAAGTGGTATACAGAGGGAAGGTGTAATGGAACTGGAACGGAAGTGGAATGAGAAGAGGGCCTAGAACTGAGCCCTGTGGGACTCCAGTAGTGCGACCACATGGTGCAGACACAGATACTATTTTGATGTTGTGTACAGTATACACTATAATGTATGTGGGGTATCAACTATACAACTTTAGTAGAGTTGAACTGACACTTTTCATTCTTACACAATGATGCCATATAGTGTACATGTACTGCAGTGGTGGCTGGTGTCACTGCAACTAAATCAGAGGACAGGCTTATTGTAATGGCTGGAGCAGAATAAATGGAACAGCATCGAACACTTCAAAGACATGGTTTCCATTCCAGTTCCATTCCACTTCAGCCATTATTATGAGCTGTCCTCCCTTCAGTAGCCTCCACTGATGTATATATGGGTTATACATGATGTCTATGGTATTACAGGCGGAGCAGTCTCTGATTTTGTATTTTTTTCAAACATCTTATTAGTTTGTCATGAGTTATGACCTTATCTGCATTGGTTCTAGATCTTATGGGGAGGATGTTTTTTGTAGGGTTTTATTCAAGTCAGAAGCTCCGACTACTCTTCGGGAGAAGTTGAAGGAGAAGTTGTTATCATCTGGAATGGTTTTATTTTATGTTCTGTGATTTAATGTAAGTGTTTTAGGTGAAGGGATTATAACCAGATCAAAGTGTGATCATGCTGGTGATCAGTTTAGACAGGAGAATCTCATGCACCTTCACCAGTGAGGGAATGAACACGGTCCATGTGTCTTCAGCCAACAAGACAGCAAGACGATAGCAGTCCAAGGTAAGGATCAGTACTGCCTCTCTCTCTCCCGCTCTCTCTCTCTCTTACTCTCTCGGATCGCCCTAATCAAAATATTCTACTTGACGTACTGCTAATTAGCACATCTAGCAGCCATCTGAGTTGGTATGCTTCGTTTGAGGATACTTTACATTTGAATGTGTCAGGATATGTGGGAAAGGGGACATTTCCCCAATTATCTAAGGAATCACTTGTGCGATCAATCATCTCCCCTTCAGCACACGAACACGCACACACTCACACACACCGACATCTCTGTCAGCTTTCCCACCCATCAGAAGGCAGTTAGAGGAGGGACACAACCAGAACAAATGACAGTGGGGAATGAGAAGGATACCTTGAGAATAATGCACCTAAATTAGGAGCTGAATTAACGGTTGGTTTCTGTTTCTCCCCTGGGTGTCTCTCTCTCTCTCTCTCTCTGACAGAGTTCTTCAAATCTCTGCTTTTATCTTTCTCTCTTAATCTGGACGAGTACCACCCTGATGTCCCTGAGTGGAGACAGGATGTGGGGAGAGTAATTAAGAAGACTCTGCTCCAAGTTAGTGTGAATTCCTTTTCTCGTTTTCTCCCTCGTCTCTTTCTATCTGCTCAGATGCTTCTGCGTTCGCCCTCGAGCTGTCCTGTGATTCATTATCACACAGGTGTGAGAGGCTCGGCTTCTTCTTCCCCTCGCGAGGCAGCTTGATGAGCACTAATAACTTATTTTCAGAAGTCGGAGCAATCAAATGCGTTCTTCGGAATTAGTCTGGAATGTACTTAGGTAAAAATACTTTAAAGTACTACTTACGTTGTTTTTTTGTGTATCTGTACTTTACTATTTATATTTGACAACTAACCTTTACTTCTCTACATTCCTAAAAAAAATTATGTACTTTTTACTCAGTACATTTTCCATGACACCCAAAATGACTTACATTTTGTATGCTTAGCAGCACAGAAAACTGATTCAATTCACACACCTGGTCATCCCTACTGCCTCTAATTTCGTGGACTCACTAAACAAAAATGCTTTATTTGTAATTGATACATGAGTGTTGGAGTGTGCCCCTGGCTATCCATGAATTTAAAAAATAAAAATAAAATTGTGCCATCTGGTTGGCTTAAAGAAAGCTCCAGCTTGGGCTATTAATTGCTAGCTTCAATAGATTGATACAACACCTCTTTTCATACAGAACATTTTGTTATACAACCTTTAGGACCATGGAAGATGACCGAAGGCTCCCTTTCAGGTTACAGACAGTGACTGTCTGCAAATTCATATAATTTAGTACGTTTTCACAGAAGCCCCCCCCCCCCCCCAACCCCCCTGCTGGACGTTAACATGTCCTCTTTCTTCCCAAAGAGAGTGCACTGTTTCTGGGCATCCCTTTCTCGACCCCCGTTCCTTTCCTGGGTAACGAATGTACTTTTCTTCAGAGAATGAAATGATAGGTTATGATGATTCACTTATAACTATGTATTTCAGCAATGTTAATGCACTATGGAAGGAGTTATGAAGACAGAATTACCCAGTATTTTCATAGCTCATAGTTGCGGTCAAGTTCACGACGAATGAAAAACAGAATCCACGTCATGTTTTGCTACAATAGTAATTAGTAATTGACCACTGTTTCATCTTATTTATTTAGCTTTGCATATAGTAAGATTGTGAGGAAGCCGCTCCAAAAGTGATTGCTGTTAAAATATTAAAGTGGTCCTGAAGAGGTGGTTTTTCAGCCAAATTCAGTCGGACTCACCTACACCCCTCCCTTAACCCAGATCAGATTTTTCACTCCAGCGAACGAGTTTGGGGGTCATAAAATGCCAGCGCTGCCCAAGCACACAGAGACAGAAGGCTTTTAAGACTAATGAGTGTTCGCAAAGAGAACAAACATTGCCTGAGTGCATTGATTTTTTTGGCAGCCCATTCCCTTCCCTTTCCCTCTCCCATTCCTTCTATGCCTCTTTTCCCTCATTGCAAGTCATTCCTTTGCTCTCTATTTGTCCACTACCTTGCTACTCAAATAGTGACTTTTATGCTTGATAATTGATGTGCTTCAAGTGTGTGTGACTCGCCGACTACGCCAATCCATTGTTCGTCGATAGCCCCATAGAGAACCCATGAAAAAATGAGTGCCTTTTAAAATGGACACTGATTGCCGGTTCGAATCCCCTGCCTCACAGGTAATCTGAAGTGGTTAAAAGACATTAACAAAAACATGAAATAGTAGCTATTTTGAAGTCATGGAAAACAGTAGTTTGGCAAGAAGTACTTTGCCATCAAGAATGAATTACATTTTCGCAAAACAGGGAGGTTGAGATTGGATTTAAAAAAGGGTCAAACTTTATTTGACACCTAGGGCCATAACACATTATGACACGGTCATAACCACGGTCATAACATGGTTAGCAGATGTCAATGCGAGGGTAGCGAAATACTTGTGCTTCTATTCCGACCATGCAGTAATATCTAATAAGTAATATAACAATTTCACAACAACTACCTTATACACACAAGTGTAAGGAATGAATAAGAATATATACATATAAATATATGGATGAGCAATGGCCGAACTGCATAGGCAAGATGCAGTAGATGGTATAGAGTACAGTAATTACATATGAGATGAGTAATGTAGAGTATGTAAACATTATATAAAGTGGCAATGTATATAGTGACTAGTGATGCATTCATTACATTCAATTTTTAATTATAAAAGCAACTAGAGATTTGAGTCAGTATGTTGGCAGCAGCCACTCAATGTTAGTGATGGCTCCCTCCCTACTTTGTGCAATTTCCACCTGAAGACATACCCAAATCTAACAGCCTGTAGCAGAACCAAGGATATGGATATTCTTGGTACCATTTGAAAGAAAACACTCTGGAGTTTGTGTAAATGTGACTTGAATGTAGGAGAATATAACACAATAGATGTGGTTTAGATAAAACAATGGAAAAAACCATACGTTTTTAATTTTAATTTTTGTGTCATCATTTTTAAAATGAACAAGATAAAACAAACATTCAGATAGGATGATGGGGACAATTTCATTGAAATATATAAGAGGGCAACAGTACTTGTGCAAAGTTTCAGAATGAAAACTTCAAAAATGAGTGTTCTACATGACATTCATGAAGTCACCCAGGTGTCCCACACAAGTAGCCCAAATGTACCCAAGTGGCCAAATTGGTGAAGGAATACATTTTGAAACAAACAACTATATATACAAAATACCAAAATGGTATTCTAACACACCAAAACAATAGGGGAAAAATATAATTATTGATAAAAAAAATAGGAAAAAAAATATATATAAATTTACAAAATAACATGGGTAACTATTTACACACTTTCAATATTTGGAAGACCCTCAGTCCTCTATCAAATCAAATCAATTTATATAGCCCCAGCCTAAAACCCAAACAGCAAGCAATGCAGGAGTAGAAGCACGGTGGCTAGGAAAAACTCCCTAGAAAGGCAAAAACCTAGGAAGAAACCTAGAGAGGAACCAGGCTATGAGGGGTGGCCAGTCCTCTTCTGGCTGTGCCGGGTGGAGATCACAGTGGTTGTAGAGGGTGCAACAGGACAGCACCTCAAGAGTAAAAATGAACACTTTAAGGTTCTATAGCCGCAGGCAGAACAGTTGAAACTGGAACAGCAGCAAGGCCAGGTGGACTGGGGACAGCAAGGAGTCATCATGCCAGGTAGTCCTGACGCAATGTCCTAGGGCTCAGGTCCTCCAAGACAGAGAAAGAGAGAATTAGAGAGACCATACTTAAATTCACACAGGACACCGGATAAGACTCCCATTCGGGGGTCAGTGTCACTGTGAAAGAAAATGTTCAGTTAAAATAGTTTCACATATGAGCCCTTATTCAACAGGTATAATAAACATATATATATATGGAGTACAGGGAACATAAGGTTGAATATATTATTATGACCTGCTAGATCTGTCTCTTTAATATTTTGACATTTCAGCTAGATCTACTGTCTCTATTATATTATGACAGACCAGCTAGATCTACTGTCCTTATTATATTACAACAAACCAGCTGTATTTACTGTCTCCATTTCACTTTGGCCATTGTTATGGGCCTGCTCTCCCCTCAACAGCCTCAAATAGGCTATTTCATGTGGGTTGGGGTGGGGCGGCAGACACACGCATCTCACATTTCATGACATTACATGTTTATATATTGCTTCTAAAATTGAAAAATAAAATCACAAATAATATTTTATATTATTAATTTCAAACAAGGGCATTAGCATGATAAGAACCAGTCCAAAACGATGTCCTCTCCCGTTCAAAAAATATTCCTCCACAATCGCTAAATGAATCGTCCTACAACAGTCTCTGTCTCACTTTCCCAATCAATTTATTCAAAAATTGTGTGTACATCTGTATATCTAGACTTAGATTTTGCTTTCCCTGACTTAGTCGCCAAACTGATTGATATATAAACAGCCTAATCTGCGCGTTTACCAAACAATGCAGTGCGTGTTTCTCCTTCCGGTATGAAACTTCAATAGCGGATGACTCTCTTTACGCTGGAGCTTACTACATGGGTTGGTCTTGCAACACATAAACTTGAACTATTGCCGTTTACCTCAGCTCATTGGCTATCTACCCAGCTAGATTTCAAGACGAGCAGTGGTCATTGGGTTAAAAGACAGTCAATCAACGAAACAGCGGGCAAATCATTGGTGCACAATGATGTCATGACTTCAAATCGGTTTCTTTCAGTCAATACGTCCCGCGAAATGACCCATCACGTTTGATTGTGTTACAAACAAACCAGTTGATTGCAGTGAAACCAAACATGACTGGAAAAGTAACGTTCTGTGTGGGTGATTTACCTGGAATGTGTCGTCGAAAATGGAATGAGACGGAATTCCCGACGCAAGCGGTTCAAAAATGTTTCGTGTTAGGCTAGAAAAACGGATTTTATCAAACAAAAGATCATTCATTGTGTAACAATGAGCATTGGAATTGCAAACAGACGAAGATCGTCAAAGGTAAACTATTTATTTTAATGCAGTTTGTGATTATGTTACGCCTGTGCTGGTTAAAATAGTTTTTTTATGGGGCTCTATGCTCAGATAATCGCATCGTATTCTTTCGCAGTAAATCATTTTACAAATCTGACAACGCAGTTGGATTAGCAAGATTCTAGGCTTTCGATACATGTGAGACACTTGTATTTTCATGAATGTTTAATATGACTATTTATGTAGCGATCACCGTATGTTGTGGAATTTCAGCCCGCTAGCGGGTTCCGTGTGCAGGGAGGTTAACTTCTTGGATATAGGGGGCGCTATTACATTTTTTGGATGAAAAACGTTCCCGTTTTAACCAAAATATTTTGTCGCGAAAAGATGCTCAACTATGCATATAATTGACCGCTTTGGAAAGAAAACACTCTGACATTTCCAAAACTGCAAAAATATTGTCTGTGAGTGCCACAGAACTGATGTTACAGAAAAAAAAACAGATAAAAATCCAATCAGGATGTGCCGCATTTTTTTAAACCGCCTCATGCCAATGACTCCTTATATGGCTGTGAAGGAGCTAGGCGTCAGCTTACATTTTCCACGTTTTCCCCAAGGTGTCTGCAGCATTGTGACGTATTTGTAGGCATGTCATTGGAAGATTGACCATAAGAGACTACATCTACCAGGTGGTCGCTTGGTGTCCTCCGTCTAAAATATTATTTTGTGGTGTCCTGACTCTCTAGTTAATTACATTTACATGATTAGCTCAATCAGGTAATATTAATTACAGAGAAAGAAGAATAGCATGTCATATTACTTAATCCGGCATAGCCAAAGACATGACAGTGTCTTCACTCACATTTTCAACCTCTCCCTGTTCGAGACTGTAATACCAAAATGTTTTAAGCAGACCACCATAGTGCCTGTGCCCAAGAACACTAAGTTAACCTGCCTAAATGAGTACCGACCCATAGCATTCACGTCTGTAGTCATGACGTGCTTTGAAAGGCATGGCTCACATCAACACCATCATCCCAGAAACCCTAGACTCACTCCAATTTGTATACCGCCCCAACAGATCCACAGTTGATGCAGTCTCTATTGCACTCCACACTGGCCTTTCCCACTTGGACAAAAGGAACACCTATGTGAGAATGCTATTCATTGACTACAGCTCAGCGTTCAACACCATAGGCCCTCATCAATAAGCTAAGGACGATGAGACCAAACACCTCCCTCTGCAACTGGATGCTAGACATCCTGACAGGCTGCCCCCAGGTGGTAAGAGTAGGTAACAACACATCTGCCATGCTGATCCACAACACAGGGGGCCGTCAGGGGTGTGTGCTCAGTCCCTTCCTGTTCTCCCTGTTCACTCATGACTGCACAGCCATGCATGACTACAACACCATCATTAAGTTTGCTGATGACAAACAGTGGTAGGCTGTTTGCTGATGACAAACAGTGGTAGGCCGACAACGACGAGACAGCCTATAGGGGGAGGTCAGAGACCTTGCCTTGTTGTGCCAGGACAACAACCTCTCCCTCAACGTGATCAAGACAAAGGAGATGGTTGTGGACTACAGGAAAAGAGGACCGAGCACGCCCCCATTCTCATCGACGGGGCTGTAGTGGAGCAGGTTGAGAGCTTCAAGTTCCTTGGTGTCCACATCACCAACAAACTAACATGGTCCAAGCACACCAAGACAGTCGTGAAAAGGGCAAGACAAAACCTATTCCCTTCAGGAGAATGAAAAGAAGTGGCATGGGTCCTCAGATCCTCAAAACGTTCTACAGCTGCAACATCGAGTGCATCCTGACTGGTTGCATCACTGACAGGTATGGCAACAGCTTGGCCACCGACCGCAAGGCACTACAGAGGGTAGTGCGTACAGCCCAGTCCATCACAGAGGCCAAAGCTTCCTGCCGGCCTCTATACCAGGCAGTGTCAGAGGAAGGCCCTAAAAATTGTCAAAGACTCCAGTCACCCTAGTCATAGACTGTTCTTTCTGCTACCGCATGGCAAGTGGTACGGGAAAAGCCAGGTCTAGTACCAAAAGGCTTCTAAACAGCTTCTACCCCAAAGCCATAAAACTCCTGAACACCGAATCAAATAGCTATCCAGACTATTTGCATTGCCCCCCCCCCCCCTCTTTTACACCACTGCTGCTCTCTGTTGGTATTGTTTATGCATAGTCACTTTAATAACTCTACCTACATGTAGATATTACCTCAACTAACCAGTGCCCCCGCACATTGACTCTGTACCGGTACTACTCCTCTATATAGTCTCTCTATTGTTATTCTACTGCTGCTCTTTAATGACCTATTTTTTATTCTTATCCGTATTTTCTTTTAACTGCATTTTGGGTTAGGGGCTCGTAAAGTAAGCATTTCACCTGTTGTATTCGGCGCATGTGACTAATAAAATTTTATTTCATTTTTTGAACAATTCGCAAATTTTTTCCCCCATAAGGGTGGAGGTGTGGGTTGGAGAGAGGATTGCTCAAAACTCTTTGGTCAGATTTGGTGGTGGTTGAAGACTTAACAGGTATAATAGAACATATTTTGAAGGTTCTATTAGCCACATAATCCCATTGACAACACATAGCCTTGAGCTGGCAGTCTGTGGCTTACAGGGCTGGGTATACACAAGCAGGTCGGTGGGTGCTGGACCTTAAAGTGTGTGTGTGTGTGTGTGTGTGTGTGTGTGTGTGTGTGTGTGTGTGTGTGTGTGTGTTGTGTGTGTGTGTGTGTGTGTGTGTGTCACCTTAGAAAAGGTGGGAAGAGCCTTCAAGCTGCTTCAGAAAGGGAATCGGCATCACAGGCCGCCTCTCAGAGCTTGGGCTGGGAAAAATACAAAGTAGAAAATATAGTGTGCGCTACCTTTGATAATAGATATTAAAATGCATTTCAAAGTCAGTGTAATACCCCAGAGAGAGGGTGAGATGGAGTTGTTGAATATTATAATCAGCACCATATACTTCCAGTTTATGCCACAGTAAGTGATGCTGTGTTGTACTGTATTTGTGACAGTCATTGTAAAATGCCTGTTTTTCCATTAATTTTGCATTTACCTCGGAATATGAGTGTTGCTATGCTTAGTTTAAGCAGATGGCTTTTAGTTGAACAAAGGCAACCATTTAGAAAATTGTAATTTCACGCTATCACAGTCTTTATTAAAAATGCACTATCATTGCATCATCTACCCATAATCCATAGCCTGATTTATTTACTGTTGAATAAACTTGGTGACGGAGATGTCCCTTGTCCCAGCTCTGTTGTTTTGGGCCTACACTACATCATCATACAAATCAGACCAAATAAATGCAATTTGTTGCTGTTTACTGGCCACTGGAAGGGAATAGTTTTTGACAATGTTGTGGTGCCAAAACACAACATTATTGAACACCGTGTTTCTGTATAACACCATTTTGTTTTCAACAAATTCATTCAAGTTAAGCATATGGACTGACTGTATGTAGCCCTACTGTAGTAGACTATTATGATTCTAAATATCTCAACTGTACTCCATGGGTGTTATTGGTGATAAAATATTGTGTAGGATCAATTTTGGCAATGAAGCAAGAAAATCTCCAAGGGATTCCCATATTAACCTTTATTGTGTTGCTATATTCCTGTTGTGTTTAACGTTCACCCCTATGATCACTCGGCTATGAATGCCTCTCCCTAATTTAAATATGCCTTGGCCATCTCTGTTCTGGTTATTGATTGTTGTTTTATTTCACTGTAGAGCCTCGAGCCCTGCTCAATATGCCTTAAACAACCATTTAGTTCCACCTCCCACATATGCGATGACATCACCTGGTTTAACTAACCTCCAGATTAGCTTCAATGCCATGCAACTTTCCTTCCGTTGCCTCCAACTGCTCTTAAATGCAAGTAAAACTAAATGCAGGCTCTTCAACCGATCGCTGCCCGCACCTGCCGGCCCGTCCAGCATCACTACTCTGGACAGTTCTGACTTAGAATATGTGGACAACTTCAAATACCTAGGTGTCTGGTTAGACTGTAAACTCTCTTTCCAGACTCACATTAAGCATCTCCAATCCCAAATTAAATCTAGAATCAGCTTTCTATTTCGCAACAAAGCAACCTTCACTCATGCTGCCAAACATACCCTCGTAAAACTGACCATCCTACCGATCCTCGACTTTGGCGATGTAATTTACAAAATAGCCTTCAACACTCTACTCAACAAATTGGATGCAGTCTGTCACAGTGCCCCATATACTACCCACCATTGCAACCTGTACGCTCTTGTTGGCTGGCCCTCTCTTCATACTCGTCGCCAAACCCACTGGCTCCAGGTCATCTATAAGTCTCTGCTAGGTAAAGCCCCGCCTTATCTCAGCTCACTGGTCACCATAGCAGCACCCACCTTTAGCACGCACTCCAGCAGGTATATCTCACTAGTTACCCCCAAAGCCAATTCCTCCTTCGGCTGCCTCTCCTTCCAGTTCTCTGTTGCCAATGACTGGAATGAACTGCAAAAATCACTGAGCTGGAGACTCATATCTCCCTCACTAGCTTTAAGCACCAGTTGTCAGAGCAGCTCACAGATCCTTGCATCTGTACATAGCCCATCTGTAAATAGCCCTTCCAACTACCTCATCGCCATACTGTATTTATTTATTTATCTTTCTCCTTTGCACGCCAGTATCTCTACTTGCACAATCATCTTCTGCACATCAATCACTCCAGTGTTTAATTGGTATAATGGAATTACTTCGACACCATGGCCAATTTATTGCCTTACCTCCCTTATCTTACCTCATTTGAACATAGTGTATATAGACTTTTTTGTACTGTATTATTGACTATATGTTTGTTTATTCCATGTGTAACTCTGTTGTTGTAGTATGTGTCGAACTGCTTTGCTTTATTCTTGGCCAGGTTGCATTTGTAAATGAGAACTTGTTCTCAACTAGCCTACACACTCGAGCCACATGAGGTCTAGCATTGTCTTGCATTAGGAGGAACCCAGGGCCAACCGCACCAGCATATGGTCTCACAAGGGGTCTGAGGATCTCATCTCGGTACCTAATGGCAGTCAGGCTACCTCTGGCGAGCACATGGAGGGTTGTGCGGCCCCCCAAAGAAATGTCACCTCACACCATGACTGACCCACCGCCAAACCGGTCATGCTGGAGGATGTTGCAGGCAGCAGAGCGTTCTCCACGGCGTCTCCAGACTCTGTCACGTGCTCAGTGTGAACCTGCTTTCATCTGTGAAGAGCACAGGGCGCCAGTTGCGAATTTGCCAATCTTGGTGTTCTCTGGCAAATGCCAAACGTCCTGCATGGTGTTGGGCTGTAAGCACAACCCCCACCTGTGAACGTCGGGTCGTCATACCACCCTCATGAAGTCTGTTTCTGACCGTTTAAGCAGACGCATGCACATTTGTGGCCTGCTGGAGGTCATTTTGCAGGGCTTCGGCAGTGCTCCTCCTTGCACAAAGGAGGAGACTAGCAGTCCTGCTGCTGGGTTGTTGCCCTCCTTCGGCCTCCTCCATGTCTCCTGATGTACTGGTAGCGCTTCCATGCTCTGGACACTACACTGACAGACACAGCAAACCTTCTTGCCACAGCTCGCATTGATGTGCCATCCTGGATGAGCTGCACTACCTGAGCCACTTGTGTGGGTTGTAGACCCCGTCTCATGCTACCACATGAGTGAAAGCACCACCAGCTTCAAAAGTGACCAAAACATCAGCCAGGAAGCATAAGAACTGAGAAGTGGTCTGTGGTACCACCTGCAGAACCACTCCTTTATTGGGGGTGTCTTGCTAATTGCCTATAATTTCTTCCTGTTGTCTATTCCATTTGCACAACAGCATGTGAAATGTATTATCAATCAAATCAAAATCCAATCAAATCCAATTTTATTTGTCACATACACATGGTTAGCAAATGTTAATGCGAGTGTAGCGAAATGCTTGTGCTTCTAGTTCCGACAATGCAGTAATAACCAACAAGTAATCTAACTAACAATTCCAAAACTACTGTTTTATACACAGTGTAAGGGGATAAAGAATATGTACATAAAGATATATGAATGAGTGATGGTACAGAGCAGCATAGGCAAGATACAGTAGATGGTATCGAGTACAGTATATACATATGAGATGAGCATGTAAACAAAGTGGCATAGTTAAAGTGGCTAGTGATACATGTATTACATAAGGATGCAGTAGATGATATAGAGTACAGTATATACGTATACATATGAGATGAATAATGTAGGGTATGTAAACATTATATTAGGTAGCATTGTTTAAAGTGGCTAGTGATATATTTTACATCATTTCCCATCAATTCCCATTATTAAAGTGGCTGGAGTTCAGTCAGTTTGTTGGCAGCAGCCACTCAATGTTAGTGGTGGCTGTTTAACAGTCTGATGGCCTTGAGATAGAAGCTGTTTTTCAGTCTCTCGGTCCCAGCTTTGATGCACCTGTACTGACCTCGCCTTCTGGATGATAACGGGGTGAACAGGCAGTGGCTCGGGTGGTTGTTGTCCTTGATGATCTTTATGGCCTTCCTGTAACATCGGGTGGTGTAGGTGTCCTGGAGGGCAGGTAGTTTGCCCCCGGTGATGTGTTGTGCAGACCTCACTACCCTCTGGAGAGCCTTACGGTTGTGGGCGGAGCAGTTGCCGTACCAGGC
The DNA here is from genome assembly GCF_034236695.1 of Oncorhynchus nerka. Classification (NCBI taxonomy): domain Eukaryota; kingdom Metazoa; phylum Chordata; class Actinopteri; order Salmoniformes; family Salmonidae; genus Oncorhynchus; species Oncorhynchus nerka. Next base: position 31,801,204 of record NC_088410.1, read on the forward strand.
GGTGATACAGCCCGCCAGGATGCTCTCGATTGTGCATCTGTAGAAGTTTGTGAGTGCTTTTGGTGACAAGCCGAATTTCTTCAGCCTCCTGAGGTTGAAGAGGCGCTGCTGAGCCTTCTTCACGATGCTGTCTGTGTGAGCGGACCAATTCAGTTTGTCTGTGATGTGTATGCCGAGGAACTTAAAACTTACTACCCTCTCCACTACTGTTCCATCGATGTGGATAGGGGGGTGTTCCCTCTGCTGTTTCCTGAAGTCCACAATCATCTCCTTAGTTTTGTTGACGTTGAGTGTGAGGTTATTTTCCTGACACCACACTCCGAGGGCCCTCACCTCCTCCCTGTAGGCCGTCTCGTCGTTGTTGGTAATCAAGCCTACCACTGTTGTGTCGTCCGCAAACTTGATGATTGAGTTGGAGGCGTGCGTGGCCACGCAGTCGTGGGTGAACAGGGAGTACAGGAGAGGGCTCAGAACGCACCCTTGTGGGGCCCCAGTGTTGAGGATCAGCGGGGTGGAGATGTTGTTGTCTACCCTCACCACCTGGGGGCGGCCCGTCAGGAAGTCCAGTACCCAGTTGCACAGGGCGGGGTCGCGACCCAGGGTCTCGAGCTTGATGACGAGCTTGGAGGGTACTATGGTGTTGAATGCCGAGCTGTAGTCGATGAACAGCATTCTCACATAGGTATTCCTCTTGTCCAGATGGGTTTGGGCAGTGTGCAGTGTGGTTGAGATTGCATCGTCTGTGGACCTATTTGGGCGGTAAGCAAATTGGAGTGGGTCTAGGGTGCCAGGTAGGGTGGAGGTGATATGGTCCTTGACTAGTCTCTCAAAGCACTTCATGATGACGGAAGAGAGTGCTACGGGGCGGTAGTCGTTTAGCTCAGTTACCTTAGCTTTCTTGGGAACAGGAACAATGGTGGCCCTCTTGAAGCATGTGGGAACAGCAGACTGGTATAGGGATTGATTGAATATGTCCGTAAACACACCGGCCAGCTGGTCTGCACATGCTCTGAGGGCGCGGCTGGGGATGCCGTCTGGGCCTGCAGCCTTGCAAGGGTTAACACGTTTAAATGTTTTACTCACCTCGGCTGCAGTGAAGGAGAGTCCGCATGTTTTCGTTGCAGGCCGTGTCAGTGGCACTGTACTGTCCTCAAAGCGGGCAAAAAAGTTATTTAGTCTCCCTGGGAGCAAGACATCCTGGTCCGTGACTGCGCTGATTTTCTTCTTGTAGTCCGTGATTGACTGTAGACCCTGCCACATACCTCTTGTGTCTGAGCCGTTGAATTGAGATTCTACTTTGTCTCTATACTGACGCTTAGCTTGTTTGATAGCCTTGCGGAGGGAATAGCTGCACTGTTTGTATTCGGTCATGTTACCAGTCACCTTGCCCTGATTAAAAGCAGTGGTTCGCGCTTTCAGTTTCACACGAATGCTGCCATCAATCCACGGTTTCTGTTTAGGGAATGTTTTAATCGTTGCTATGGGAACGACATCTTCGACGCACGTTCTAATGAACTCGCACACCGAATCAGCGTATTCGTCAATGTTGTTATCTGACGCAATACGAAACATATCCCAGTCCACGTGATGGAAGCAGTCTTGGAGTGTGGAATCAGCTTGGTCGGACCAGCATTGGACAGACCTCAGCGTGGGAGCTTCTTGTTTTAGTTTCTGTCTGTAGGCAGGGATCAGCAAAATGGAGTCGTGGTCAGCTTTTCCGAAAGGAGGGCGGGGCAGGGCCATATATGCGTCGCGGAAGTTAGATTAACAATGATCCAAGGTTTTTCCAGCCCTGGTTTCGCAATTGATATGCTGATACAATTTAGGGAGTCTTGTTTTCAGATTAGCCTTGTTAAAATCAACCAGCTACAATGAATGCAGCCTCAGGATGTATGGTTTCCAGTTTGCAAAAAGTCAAATAAAGTTCGTTCAGAGCTATCGATGTGTCTGCTTGGGGGGGATATATACGGCTGTGATTATAATCGACGACAATTCTCTTGGTAGATAATGCGGTCGACATTTGATTGTGAGGAATTCTAAATCAGGTGAACAGAAGGATTTGAGGTCCTGTATGTTTCTGTGATCACACCACGTCTCGTTAGCCATAAGGCATACGGCCCCACCCCTCTTCTTACCAGAAAGATGTTTGTTTCTGTCGGCGCGATGCGTGGAGAAACCCGCTGGCTGCACCGCCTCCGATAGCGTCTCTCCAGTGAGCCATGTTTCCGTGAAGCAAAGAACGTTACAGTCTCTGATGTCCCTCTGGAATGCTACCCTTGCTCGGATTTCATCAACTTTGTTGTCAAGAGACTGGACATTGTCGAGAAGAATGCTAGGGAGTGGTGCACGATGTGCCCGTCTCCGGAGTCTGACCAGAAGACCGCCTCGTTTCCCTCTTTTACGGAGTCGTTTTTTTGGGTCGCCGGCTAGGATCCATTCCGTTGTCCTGGTTGAAAGGAGGAACACAGGATCCGCTTCGCGAAAATCATATTCTTGGTCGTACTGATGGTGAGTTGACGTTGATCTTATATTCAGTAGTTCTTCTCGACTGTATGTAATGAAACCTAAGATGACCTGGGGTACCAATGTAAGAAATAACACGTAAAAAAAAAAAAAAACTGCATAGTTTCCTAGGAACGCGAAGCGAGGCGGCCATCTCTGTCGGCGCCGGAAGTACATGTGTTGCTTCCTAAGTGGACAGTTTGATTTCACAGAAGTGTGATTGAAGTGTGATTGACTTGGAGTTACATTGTGTTGTTTAAGTGTTCCCTTTATTTGAACACTATATCAAAGCACAGGTCTAATCACCTGCCATCGTCATTAACCTCGTCCTTAACCACACGTACCAACACCTGGGTGTGATCGTTCTACAGTGGTGCCTGCAGCATACGCTCAAACCAGTGTGATTAGAACGCTTATTTAGAACGTCCTGTTTCAATTGACACAACAGTCAGCGTTTGAGCTGGCCATACAATTTTTTCACGGAAACATGTCCAAAATGTGACCAGTTTATTTTTGGATGGAGGTTTGAGAAATTCACAGAAGTAGCTACAGCACAAGACAATCATCCAAACCAGAAAATGTTGGCTAAATTTGTCCTAGCACTATCTGAGGAAAGATTGAGTAACGCAAGCGGTCACATTTTTAGAACTCTCATCTGACAGAAACTACAATGTGACTTAACTAATAGCAAATACTATGTATAATTAATCTGGTGAGCCCACCATTGATTAAAATAGTTGAGTAAAACACTTTCTAGGAATCGAAAGTAATCCGACGATGTGTAGTTTGTGCGCTACCATGTTTGTTTTTTCGCATCAACCAAAGATAATAAGAGGAGACAAGATGAGTTTTGTCTGTTTATAGTATACATGTTGAAGGGGATTTGTTGTCTACAAATGAGTGAACCCTCCCTCACGGCATTATAACATATTTGGTCTGACAGACGTTTATGTGAAGTCCAGAATGCATTGTATGTCAACAACCATGGCTCCACATATAGCTGGCAAATAGCTTAGCATTAGCTCATTAGAATCAGTACAACAAAATACCAACAAAACTATTTTACACACATCATAGGAGTCCATTACAATCTACGCAATAATCAGAATGAAATATTTGTCACAAGAACTTGAAAACAAGTGAATAAAAGTGTAAATACATTCTGCTCCATGATTGCATACATACAGTGGGGAGAACAAGTATTTGATACACTGCCGATTTTTAAGGTTTTTCTACTTACAAAGCATGTAGAGGTCTGTAATTTTTATCATAGGTACATTTCAACTGTGGGAGACGGAATCTAAAACAAAAATCCAGAAAATCACATTGTATGATTTTTAAGTAATTAATTAGCATTTTATTGCATGACATAAGTATTTGATACATCAGAAAAGCAGAACTTAATATTTGGTACAGAAACCTTTGTTTGTAATTACAGAGATCATACGTTTCCTGTAGTTCTTGACCAGGTTTGCACACACTGCAGCAGGGATTTTGGCCCACTCCTCCATACAGACCTTCTCCAGATCCTTCAGGTTTCGGGGCTGTCGTTGGGCAATACGGACTTTCAGCTCCCTCCAAAGATTTTCTATTGGGTTCAGGTCTGAAGACTGGCTAGGCTACTCCAGGACCTTGAGATGCTTCTTACGGAGCCACTCCTTAGTTGCCCTGGCTGTGTGTTTCGGGTCATTGTCATGCTGGAAGACCCAGCCACGACCCATCTTCAATGCTCTTACCGAGGGAAGGAGGTTGTTGGCCAAGATCTCGCGATACATGGCCCCAACCATCCTCCCCTCAATACGGTGCAGTCGTCCTGACCCCTTTGCAGAAAAACATGCCCAAAGAATGATGTTTCCACCTCCATGCTGCACGGTTGGGATGGTGTTCTTGCGGTTGTACTCATCCCTCTTCTTCCTCCAAACACGGCGAGTGGAGTTTAGACCAAAAATCTCTATTTTTGTCTCATCAGACCACATGACCTTCTTCCATTCCTCTGGATCATCCAGATGGTCATTGGCAAACTTCAGATGGGCCTGGACATGCGCTGGCTTGAGCAGGGGGACCTTGCGTGCGCTGCAGGATTTTAATCCATGACGGCGTAGTGTGTTACTAATGGTTTTCTTTGAGACTGTTGTCCCAGCTCTCTTCAGGTCATTGACCAAGTCCTGCCATGTGGTTATGGGATGATCCCTCACCTTCCTCATGATCATTGATGCCCCACGAGGTGAGATCTTGCATGGAGCTCCAGACCGAGGGTGATTGACCGTCATCTTGAACTTCTTCCATTTTCTAATAATTGCTCCAACACTTGTTGCATTCTCACCAAGCTGCTTGCCTATTGTCCTGTAGCCCATGCCAGCCTTGTGCAGGTCTACAATTTTATCCCTGATGTCCTTACACAGCTCTCTGGTCTTGGCCATTGTGGATAGGTTGGAGTCTGTTTGATTGAGTGTGTGGACAGGTGTCTTTTATACAGGTAACGAGTTCACGATCGGGGCCTGGTCGGGTGTCTGCAGTATATCCTTCGCGTCCGACTCATTGAAGAAGAACTCCTTGGCAGCATCATGTTGTGGGGGTGATTTGCTGCCGGAGGGACTGGTGCATTCACAAAATAGATGGCATCATGAGGTAAGTAAAAAATGTGGATATATTGAAGAAACGTCTAAAACATCAGTCAGGAAGTTAAAGCTTGGTCACAAATCAGTCTTCCAAATTGACAATGACCCCAAGCATACTTCCAAAGTTGTGGCAAAATGGCTTAAGGACAACAAAGTATTGGAGTGGCCATCACAAAGCCCTGACCTCAATCCCATAGAACAATTTACCCAACTTAATTAATGTGGGAAGCTTGCGGAATGCTACCCAAAACATTTGACCCAAGTTAAACAATTTAAAGGCAACGCTAACAAATACTAATTGAGTGTATGTAAACTGGGAATGTGATGAAAGAAATAAAAGCTGAAATAAATCATTCTATCTACTATTATTCTGACATTTCACATTCTTAAAATAAAGTGTTGATCCTAACTGACCTAAGACAGGGAATTGTTACTAGCATTAAATGTCAGGAATTGTGAAAAACTGAGTTTAAATGTATTTGGATAAGGAGTCTGTAAGCTTCCGAGTTCAACTGTACATATGTACATACAAACAAACCGTATGCTACAGTAGAAATGATAACACGACACTGGATATAAGGTACTTACTTTGATAGGAACGCACACATGTCCAAAGGAAAACAATGCAGTAATGTGAGGGACAGGCAGAAAATGTTCCAGTTCGTGGAGAACTGCGCAAATGTCTGCATTCTTGATATGCCAAAGAAATGGGGAAGGGCTCTCCTCGAAGAGGGAAGTTTTGTCCAGCTCAGTAAAGCCTCAAACATAAATTGTGCACAACACTGAAATGGGCTACTTCTATGTGAATTAATCAGGAGGCAGGACACATCTCAATTCAAACTGTTGTTAGAAAACACAACCTGTTAGAAAATCATTTTGAAATTGACAAGTTGAAACATAGCCTATAGATAATTAGCAGGCAGCATGTGTTAACTGTCCTATTGCATAACAATCACATTTTGGAACAGTGAGTGCATTCTGACATCACATGCATAAAACAAACCATTAGGGATATTTGGAACTCACATGTGAAAAGGTTAATAACAATTATAAGAATATGCTATCTTGGTAGGGCCGGCATCAATCAATGATGAACTAATGACGTTCCTTTGAAATAACATTTAAAATATCCTTTATTTGGATGCATGAGGAACATGTGTGATTTGGTGATGTTACGTTAAGAAAACTAGCATTCAATTGCTTAATATTCTGTTGCCATACTTTGGCTGTTAGTAGCTGAATTATTAAAATGATTTTTATCTAAAAGTCAGTGGAAAACGCATCAATTATGGATATGGAATTTCCCTCATTAATCTAAAGAGGAAACAGATTTATTGAAATGTCACACACGACAAAGCAAAAACAATTAAATAACTAAATTACTTGTAATTTGAAATAAATTGACGTACGGGTGGATGAAACACATTTCTAATCTTAAATATAAATGGGGAAAGATTTTAGAGATGATGCTAAATACACATTACAGTATGTTACCTCTACTAGACATTGATGTCATATGGGGATTTAATGATGGATAGATTAAGATTTTCTAGATAATATGTCCAGGGGTTAATAACAACTCTGAACTGAGAAGTGCTGTCAAAGGGATGGACCATCATTGAATAGTCAGTCATTCCCTATTGTAACATGGCTGTTGTCTGTCTACATTTACCAATCTGTAGAAAAATCCCTGGATGAACATGTAGGAGGAGGTGAATCAGGAGAAAGAGCAGATGATTGGTTCAGTTAGCCAGAGCGCTAGCATGCCTAAAACCACCCTCAGTGAGTTCTCTACACCCAAAGAAGTCATGGAGAAGGAGATGGATACCAGGGTTAAACGTAAGATACAAACTTAGTCTGATTAATCGTTGTTTATTGTGTTGTTAGCAAGTTGCTGATTTGGCGACTTTCGACTTCGTCGTTGAAAATATAATAAAACACATACATTGTCCAAATTAATTGTATTGGAGTACAACAAATATGGTTCATATCTCCATGTATAACAATGTTGACTTTTGACCTGCAGTGTATAAAGCCTTCATTGTTTCTTTACATGGAATTAACTGGTAGGAAAAAGGAGAAGTAATGTATCTTCAGAAAAAAGGAAGAAAATCAGGAAACAAACAAACCAATGGGTCAGCCATTCATGTCCCACACATGAAACAACAGCTTAAGAGCTTTTGATAGGACATTGTAATTAAACCCCAGTAATTAACAGGCAGTATCAGTGTCAAAGCAGTTATTTGTTTCACAGACACCAAAGCTTCTAATACCAGTGGCCTAACTCACGTTGTTGTTATGTTACATTTTCTCTCTCTACCCCAGGGCAAATTGGAAATGCCTGCGAGAGCACAAGGGAGATTCCTAACTGTACTAGCGTGTAGGGCCGAGGAAGTAATGCAACAAATGTGTAAAGACAAAGTATTGCTATTTTGAGGGTTCTCACTTTTTTGGTTTCTTTTGTAATTTCTCAAACACAAACCCAATGTTAATAGTTTTCTAAGTCCCTGATTTATACCGATATGCATGGGTGTCTTGTTTGATAGCATCTATGTGGCAAATCTGAAATCCACTCAATGAGACAAGTTTTAATAACAAGTATGAGCTACTTAGGCCTACTGTCACACAATTTGGATGACCAAAAAACGTCAAATTTGACATTTATGAAGAGTTATGTACTTTTTTGTTTGTTTTACTTGAGGTCTATGGGCCATTATGTCTACATGTAGGTCTGCTTTCTAACAGGGAATACGATTGAAAATGTACCATACTATCTTTAGATATCCTTTATCTCTGTCACGACTCCTACCGAAGGTGGCTCCCCTTCCTGTCCGGGTGGCGCTCGGCGGTCGTCGTCACCGGCCTACTAGCTGCCACTAAAGGTGGCTCCTCTTCCTGTCCGGGTGGCGCTCGGCGGGCGTCATCACCGGCCTACTAGCTGCCACCGATCCCTTTTCCCTTGTCTGTTGTTGTTGTCTGAATAGTAACACCTGTTTCTTGTTTGGTTTTTAGTTGGGCTATTTAAGCCGGTAGGCCCGCCTGCTCTTTGTGCGGGCTTATTTATTTTCCACTGTGTTATTGTGGGGTAGTGCGTGTTGTTTTGGGGTTTTCCCTCCGGACTGGTTAGGTCCTGGTTTTGGGCATTTGTGTATGTGCGCCCAATATCATTCCATACAAGAAGGAAAAAAACAACTTTGTGTTGACTTTCCACTCATCTGATGAGATGTCTAGAGTAAAAACTACGCAATACAATGATTTTAAACCACCATCCCATCCATATGAGTCTTATCAAATGATCCCACTATCAACACACTTCATCAGCTTCATTGAGAAGTTAGAAACCAACTGTTGAGTCAAGTTCCACCACTTGAATTCCCTAACGTGGTGAAGTACACACAATAGTGTACATGCTATCTAGTAGCTAGTTTCCTCCACTACACTGTTGTGCAATGCAATCCCCCTAAAGCTGTCACTAGCAAGAGTAGGAGCAGGAGCTCCAGTCAGCCAGCGGCTTGAAGGCACGCACAGGTCCCCTGGCAGCAGGTGTAGCCAATCTGGCGGTAAGCAGAGATTGGTGGATGGTTAAGCACCGAATGCACCATGTCGAGGCTATCCCATAATGCCATGCCTAGAGTCAGCACATAATGACACATAGGAGAGTTAGAGGAGAGAAGGACGCAGATGTTTTGAGAATGTTAAAGAAGTGTATTTTTAGTCACAGGAAAATGTGTTTCCCATGATAGTGTTGAGTAGTAAAGGAAAGAGATGGAGCTTCTGTATCTGTAGTCCCTTGTTACATTATAACAAGTGTGGTGCTACATTCTAATAAGAGTATTATAGCAGTTGTCATATCCAGCAGTTGCTGTAGAGACAACTAACGTTGTTATGATGCATGAAACATCATCCACAGAGGCTGTTTTTTTCCGCTCTGGTTCCGTTCTTCCTGACACAACATATCAAAGCAATGCTTTGTTTTGTTGAATGATAATTGCATCATCCTTACTCATCTATTTAGGGACAGTGATATGTCACACTGGCTTTGTTCAAAAACTTATTGAAAAGTTTATTGACAGATAATTGGAACATTAAAATATTTTTTCTTTGTGTCATCTCTGCTACCACCAGTTCCTACGGCAACTCCTGCACTGCCTCCACTGGCAGACAAAGCTGAACGAGCTGAGCTAGAAGGTCACTGAGAGTTCATCCACATGTACACTACCATTCATACGTTTGGGGTCACTTAGAAATGTCCTTATTTTTTAAAGATAAGCACAGAAGTACAGTGTAGACATTGTCAATGTTGTAAACGGTAATTTTTTTATGGAATTTTAATGGAAGTTTTTTAATGGATTTTTTTTTAAATATAGGTGTACAGAGGCCCATTATCAGCAACCATCACTCGTGTGTTCCAATGGCACGTTGTGTTAGCTAATCCAAGTTTATCATTTTAAAAGGCTAATTGATCATTAGAAAACCCTTTTGCAATTATGTTAGCACAGCTGAAAACTGTTGTTCTGATTAAAGAAGCAATTAAACTGGTCTTCTTTAGACTAGTTGAGTATCTGGAGCATCAGCATTTGTGGGTTCAATTGGCTCAAAATGTCCAGAAACAAATACTTTCTTCATGAACTCGTCAGTCTATTCTTGTTCTGAGAAATGAAAGCTATTCCATGTGAGAAATTGCCAAGAAACTGAAGATCTCATACAACACGGTGTACTACTCCCTTCACAGAACACAGCAAACTGTCTCTAACCAGAATTTTTAAAAGGGAGTGGGAGGCGCCGATGCACAACTGAGCAAGAGGACAAGTACATTAGAGTGTCTAGTTTGAGAAACAGACGCCTCACAAGTCCTCAACTGGCAGCTTCATGAAATAGTACCCGCAAAACACCAGTCTCAACATTAACAGTGTAGAGGCGACTCCAGGATGCTGGCAATCTAGGCAGAGTTGCAAAGAAAAAGACATATCTCAGACTCGACAATAAAAAGAAAAGATTAAGATGGGCAAAAGAACACAGACACTGGAAAGAGGCCTAAAAGGCCAGCATCCGGGAGTCGCCACTTCACTGTTGACGTTGAGACTGGTGTTTTGTGGGCACTATTTAATGAAACTGTCAGTTGAGGACTTGTGAGGCGTGATGGTTGCTGATTATGAGCCTCTGTATGCTTATGTAGATATTCCATTAAAAAAATCTGTTGTTTCTACAATAGCTACAACATTAACAATATCTACACTGTATTTCTGATCAATTTGATGTTATTTTAATGGACAATGTTTTTTGCTTTTCTTTCAACAACAAGGACATTCGTAACTGACCCCAAACTTTTCAATCGTATTGTATAATTCCATTTATTTCTCCAGAATTTCTTTGGAAAGGCATTCCTTCGGCATGTAAAGCCATCATAACGGTGGAGTACTGTCACGACTTCCACCGAAGGTGGCTCCTCTCCCTGTTCGGGCGGCGCTCGGCGGTCGTCGTCACCGGTCTACTAGCTGCCACCGATTCCTTTTTCTTTTCTGTTGGTTTTGTCTATATTGTTTTCACCTGTATCTTATTTGGTGTTAATTAGGGGCTGTTTAAACTGTTGTGTGGGTTTATCCTTTATGTCAGTGGTGTATTATTGTTTTTGCTTTTACGTGTAGGCTGTCCTTTATTTTCCCTGGTTGAGGGACTATTCGGTTTATTGGTCATTTTTGCCTGGTGGTTGGCTGGACCCAGCTGTATTAAACGTATTCATTGAAAGCACTGCTCTCCGCACCTGACTCCACACCCACCACTCCTAGCTATCCATGACAAGTACAACCATTCATCCCATAAGCCTCAAAGCTCCTTTTGCCCTATGAGCGGGAAACCATGGGGGAAATTTCCTGAATCTTCTCATTACCCGGGAGCTAGCATTTAGCAGTCACTTCTTAAAAGTCCTATTAGCGGGATCATTTTCGTCAACATCCGCTGAATTGCAGAGCAGCATATTCAAATTAAATGACTAAATATTGCAAAACACAGCTTAGCTTGTTGTTAATCCACCTGGCATGTCAGATTTCAAAAAAGCTTTTCGGCGAAAGCATACCAATCGTTTATGTAAGGACATCTCTCTCAGCAGACAAAACATTACAAACAGCTAGCAGCAAAGTAGATTGGTCACGAAAGTCAGAAAAGCAATAAAACCTTTGATGATTTTCAGATGTTTGCACTCACGAGACTCCCAGTTACACAATAAATGTTCCTTTTGTTCCATAAAGATTATTTTTATATCCAAAATACCTCCATTTGGTTGGCGCGTTATGTTCAGAAATCCACAGGCTCGAGCGGTCACGAAGTGGCAGATGAAAATTCCAAATAGTATCCGTAAAGTTCGTAGACACATGTCAAATGTTTTTTATAATCAATCCTCAGGTTATTTTTACAATATATAATCGATAATATTTCAATCGGACTGTAGCTTCTTCAATCGGAGAGAGAGAGAAAATGTCTGCTCCTCTCTGTTGGCGGATGCAAAACGCTGCTGGCTTTCTCGCTCATTTTTTCAAAATAAAAGCCTGAAACTATATCTAAAGACTGTTCACACCATGTGGAAGCCATAGGAAAAGGAATCTGGTTGATATCCCTTTAAAACTTCTTGCGACTATCAAACCCGTATCCGGGAGCGTAATCATAGCCTCAAGCTCATTACCATAACGCAACGTTAACTATTCATGAAAATCGCAAATGAAATGAAAGAAATATATGCAAGCACAAGCTTAGCCTTTTGTTAACAACACTGTCATCTCAGATTTTCAAAATATGCTTTTCAACCAAGCATTTGTGTAAGACTATTGATAGCCTGGCATAGCATTAAGCCTAGCATTCAGCAGGCAACATTTTCACAAAAACAAGAAAAGCATTCAAATACAATCATTTACCTTTGAAGAACTTCGGATGTTTTCAATGACGAGACTCTGTTAGATAGCAAATATTCATTTCTTCCAAAAATATTATTTGTGTAGGAGAAATCGCTCCGTTTTGTTCATCACGTTTGGCTAAGAAAAAAATCAGAAAATGCAGTCACTACAACGCCAAACTTTTTACCAAATTAACTCCATAATATCGACAGAAACATGGCAAATTTTGTTTAGAATCAATCCTCAAGGTGTTTTTCACATATCTATTCGATGATAAATCATTCGTGGCAGTTGGGTTTCTCCTCAGAAGCAAACGGAAAAATACTGCAGCTGGAGATTACGCAATAATTGCGACGGAGGACGCCAAGCGACCACCTGGTAAATGTAGTCTAAAATGGTCAATCTTCCAATGATATGCCTCCAAATACGTCACAATGCTGTCGACACTATGGGGAAACGACAGAACGTCTAAGCTCATTCGTGGCCCATTCACAGCCATATAAGGAGTCATTGGAACACAGCGCCTTCAAAATCTGGGGCACTTCCTGTTTGAAATTTCATCTTGGTTTCGCCTGGATTTGACTATCTACTTTGTTAGGTCAGATTGGTTGAATATGCGCTAATCACCACGGTCTGCGTTCCATTGATCTCTTTACCACATGTATTCTAAAGGCAGACCATTGTAATACTCTTCATTGCACAAATCCTGCAAATGCATGCATCATCAGTATTGTTCTGTTTCTTCTTTATTTTAATATTTCTACTGTAAAGAAACTGTTATTTTGAAATTGTTTCAAATAAATTAATTTTTCTAAATCACAAGGTAAAATCATTGGTACGGTTGATAGTTGTTTTAAAACATGTAGGCTAATGAAATTCTTATAGAATGGAGTGCAGACCAAGCCTCAACATTTTGAACACAAAGCATGACGCAATACTTGGCTGTGTCGTCACACAGTTCCATAGTTGTGCAGGCAATAAACGAGGCTATAGCCTATTATTGTACACTATTGTCCCTATTTTAATTCTATGTACACTAACCCACTAATCATGGGTTAAAGAATTTAAAATTTGCACATTTCTGAATGAATCAAAGCACTGTATTTATTGATTAAAGAATATATTTAGTGCGTAAAGGCTCTCCAAACCAGATTCATCATTTTGTTTATTTTGTATTATGGCGTACTATGGGGTACATACATACTTTCCTAACCCTAAAATGTTCCTAAATAATTGACAAGATCAGAGTATTTCTTAATCTACCAGTTGTTGTTGAAACAGAGACGAATATGCATATATTTAGATGGCTTTCTTTCATTAATCCCTATTTTCTGAACCTGTTTTCTTGATGTATTCTAGTCTGTTGACAAAATTCTAATTAAAGTACACTGTATTTAACTTCTTGGATATAGGGGGCGCTATTTTAATTTTTGGATGAAAAACGTTCCCATTTTAAACAAGATATTTTGTCACGAAAAGTTTTGGAAAGAAAAACCTCTGACGTTTCCAAAAATGCAAAGATATTGTCTGTGAGTGCCACAGAACTGATGTTACAGGCGAAACCCAGATAAAAATCCAATCAGGAAGTGCCGCATTTTTTTTAACCGCCTCATGCCAATGACTCCTTATATGGTTGTGAAGGAGCTAGGAGTCAGCTTACGTTTTCCACGTTTTCCCCAACGTGTCTGCGGCATTGTGACGTCTTTTTAGGCATTTCCATTGGAGAATGGCTGTAAGAGACCATATCAGGTGAATGGACGCATGGTGTCTCTGGGAGAAAACCTTGCATAAAATACTGAGGTAGCCATTTTTCCAATCGTTTCTTATGAGAAACCAACTGCCTCCACGGATATATTATCGAATACATATGTTAAAAACACCTTGAGGATGGATCCTAAACAACGTTTGCCGTGTTTCTGTCGATATTATGGTCCAAATTTTGAAAAAAGTTTGGCTTTATAGTTTAAGTATTTTCGGTCGATTTCTCAGCCAAGCAGGATGAACAAACGTGACGTTTTTTGCCTACAAAAATATTATTTTTGGAAAAAAGGAACATTTGCTATCTAACTGGGAGTCTCCTGAGTGAAAGCATCTGAAGTTCTTCAAAGGTAAATTATTTAATTTGGTTGCTTTCTTATTTTTGTGAAAATGTTGCCTGCTGCCAGCACAGCCTAGCATAGCATTATGCCATGCTAAATTTACACAAATGCTTGTCTAGCATTGGCTGTAATGCATATTTTGAAAATCTGAGATGACAGTGATGTTAACAAAAGGCTAAGCTTGTGTTTGAATATATTTATTTCATTTCATTTGCGATTACCTCCACTGTACTCACATCCTACCATACCCTTGTCTGTGCATTATGCCTTGAATTTATTCTTCAGCACCCAGAAACCTGCTCCTTTTACTCTGTTCCGAACACACTAAGCGCCCAGCTATTTTAGCCTTTAGCCGTGCTCTTATACTACTCCTCATCTGTTCCTCTGGTGATGTTGAGGTTAACCCAGGCCCTGCAGCCTCCAGCATCACTCACATTCACCAGGTGCTCTCATTCGTTGACTTCTGTAACAGTAAAAACGTTGGTTTCATTTATGTTAACATGAGAAGCCTCCTCCCTCCTCCCTGTTTTATTCACTGCTTTAGCACACTCTGCCAAACCCGGATGTCCTAGTTGTGTCTGAATCCTGGCTTAGGAAGGCCAACAAAAATCCTGAAATTTCCATCCCTAACTATAACATTTTCAAGACAAGATAGAACTACCAAATGGGGCGGAGTTGCAATCTACTTCAGAGATAGCCTGCAGAGTTCTGTTATACTATCCAGGTCTGTGCCCAAACAATTCGAGCTTCTACTTTTAAAAATGCACCTTTCCAGAAACAATTCTCTCACCGTTGCCAATTGATTTCGACCACCCTCTGCCCCCAGCTGTGCCCTGGACACCATATGTGAATTGATTGCCCCCCATCTATCTTTAGAGTATATACTGTTAGGTGACCTAAACTGGGACATGTTTAACTTCTTGCTCCTACCCTCTACTTTTTTGAACATTTTGTTAAAAATCGCGCAACATTTCAGCGCCCTGCTACTCATGCCAGGAATATAGTACGTTCATATGGTTAGAATGTGTGTATAGGAAACCCTCGGACGTTTTTAAAACTGGTTAAATCACGACTGTGGCTATTACATAACGTGCGTTACATCGGAAAGCGCAGGAAAACCTGATCACAGAAAATGGAAATAAATATCCTTGCGCCACTTCCAGCAATTGTTAACAGTGAGCCGAATTAGATAAGACCGAGCATTCAACTCCCACAGCATCCCCATGTAGTCGAGTATCTTGTGAATTTAATCCTCTTTGATTCTTGGTTGAACCGAAAGAGGGGCACGACGTACCTCCGGTCTCCGCCCAGATCATTCCGGAAGAGCTCTCTCCTGAAATTTTTTCCAAGACGACAGCTAATGATATGTATATCGCCTACGGATGAATTTTATCGCTTATTAACGTTTACTAATACCTAAAGTAGCATTACAAACGTATTTCGAAGTGTTTTGTGAAAGTTTATCGTCTACTTTTTTAATTTTAAAAGATGACGTTACGTTGTGAAATCGCTGTTTTTTTCGTTTATCACACAGTCTACATATAACGATATCTTGGCTTTATATGGCCCGATTTAATCGAAATAAAGACCCAATAGTGTTTATGGGACATCTAGGAGTGCCAACAAAGAAGATGGTGAAAGGTAATGACTGTTTTCTATTTTATTGTGCGGTTTGTGTAACGCCGAAATGCTAATTATTTTGTTTACGTCCCCTGCTGTGCTTTTCTGTTGTAGTGTATTGGTGCATGCTATCAGATAATAGCTTCTCATGCTGTCGACGAAAAGCATTTTAAAAATCTGACTTGTTGCCTGGATTCACAACGAGTGTAGCTTTAATTTGATACCCTGCATGTGTATTTTAATGAACTTTTGAGTTTTAACTAATACTATTAGCATTTAGCGTAGCACATTTGCATTTCCAGAGCTCTAGTTGGGACGCAAGCGTCCCAGGTAGAGGTAAGAGGTTAACACCTCGGCCATCCTACAATCTAAGCTAGATGCCCTCAATCTCACACAAATCATCAAGGAACCTACCAGGTACAACCCAAATTCGTAACCATGGGCACCCTCTTAGATATCATCCTGACCAACCTGCCCTCTAAATACACCTCTGCTGTCTTCAACCAGCGATCACTGCCTCATTGCCTGCAAACGCTCCCTAAAACACTGCAGCGAGCAGGCCTTTCTAAACGACCTGGCCCGGGTATCCTGGAAAGATATTGACCTAATCCCGTCAGTAGAGGAAGCCTAGTTGCTCTTTTAAAGTGTTTTCCTCGCTATTTTAAATAAGCATGCCCCATTACAAAAATGTAGAACTAAGAAGAGATATAGCCCTTGGTTCACCCCAGACTTGACTGCCCTTGACCAGCTCAAAAATCTAGATCCTTGCAAATCAGATGGGCTAGACAATCTGGACCCTCTCTTTCTAAAATTATCCGCCAAAATTGTTGCAACCCCTATTACTAGCCTGTTCAACCTCTCTTTCGTATTGTCTGAGATCCCTAAAGATTGGAATGCTGTCGCAGTCATCCCCCTCTTCAAAGGGGGAGACACTCTCCACCCAAACTGTTATAGACCTATATCCATCCTGCCCTGCCTTTCTAAAATCTTCGAAAGCCAAGTTAACTTCTTGCGTCGAGCCATCCCGGATCCGGGATCGTGACTACAGCCTCAAGCCCATTACCATGACGCAACGTTAACTATTCATGAAAATCGCAAATGAAATGAAATCAATATGCTAGCTCTCAAGCTTAGCCTTTTGTTAACAACACTGTCATCTCAGATTTTCAAAATATGCTTCTCAACCATATCAAAACAAGCATTTGTGTAACAGTATTGATAGCTAGCGTAGCATTTAGCGTTAGCATTCAGCAGGCAACATTTTCACCAAAACCAGAAAAGCATTCAAATAAAAAAATTTACCTTTGAAGAACTTCGGATGTTTTCAATGAGGAGACTCTCAGTTAGATAGCAAATGTTCAGTTTTTCCTGAAAGATTATTTGTTTAGGAGAAATCGCTCCGTTTTGTTCATCACGTTTAGCTACGAAAAAAACCTGTATACAGGAGTGTAATTCTACTCGCAAGCTCATTAGCATAACACAACGTTAACTATTCATGAAAATCGCAAATGAAATTAAATCAAGATGCTAGCTCTCAAGCTTAGCCTTTTGTTAACAACACTGTCATCTCAGATTTTCAAAATATGCTTCTCAACCATAGCAAAACAAGCATTTGTGTAACAGTATTGATAGCTAGCGTAGCATTTAGCGTTAGCATTCAGCAGGCAACATTTTCACAAAAACCAGAAAAGCATTCAAATAAAATCATTTACCTTTGAAGAACTTCGGATGTTTTCAATGAGGAGACTCAGTTAGATAGCAAATGTTCAGTTTTTCCTGAAAGATAATTTGTTTAGGAGAAACCTTCCGATTTCTGCGTCACGTTTGGCTACCAAAAAAAAAAGAAAATTCAGTCATCAAAACGCCAAACTTTTTTCCAAATTAACTCCATAATATTGACTGAACCATGGTAAACGTTGTTTAGAATCAATCCTCAAGGTGTTTTTCACATATCTCTTCGATGATATATCGTTCGTGGAAGTCTCCTCTCTCCCCTGAATCACATGGATGAATGCGTGCAGCTTGGAGGTTACGCAGCAATTTCGACAAAGGACACCGGGCGGACACCTGGTAAATGTAGTCTCTTATGGCCAATCTTCCAATGATATGCCTACAAATACGTCACAATGTGCAGACACCTTGGGCAAATGGCAGAACGTGTAGGCTCGTTCAGGGCGCATTCACAGCCATATAAGGAGACAATGGAAAACAGAGCCTCAAAAATTCTGCTCATTTCCTGTTTGAAGTTTCATCTTGGTTTCGCCTGTAGCATCAGTTCTGTCGCACTCACAGATAATATCTTTGCAGTTTTGGAAACGTCAGAGTGTTTTCTTTCCAAAGCTGTCAATTATATGCATAGTCGAGCATCTTTTTGTGACAAAATATTGCGCTTAAAACGGGCACGTTTTTTTATCCAATAATGAAATAACGCCCCCATAGCTTCAAGAGGTTATTAACAAACAGATCACCGACCATTTCAAATCCCACCATACTTTCTCTACTATGCAATCTGGTTTCCGAGCTGGTCATGGGTGCACCTCAGCCACGCTCAAGATCCTAAACGATATCATAACCGCCATCAATAAAAGACAGTACTGTGCAGCCATCTTCATCGACCTGGCCAATGCTTTCGACTCTGTCAATCATCAGACTCAATCGCCCTGGTTTCTCAAATGACTGCCTCGCCTGGTTCACCAACTTCTTCAGTGTGTCAAATCGGAAGGCCTTTTGTCCGGACCTCTGGCAGTCTCTATGGGGGTGCCACAGGGTTCAATTTTTGGTGCCACAGGGTTCAACGCAGCCATGAACAAAGAATGGTACCAATACATCCTCCGAGAGCAACTTCTCTCAACCATCCAGTAACAGTTTGGTGACGAACAATGCCTTTTCCAGCATGATGGAGCACCTTGCCATAATGCAAAAGTGATAACTAAGTGGCTCGGGGAACAAAACATCGATATTTTGGGTCCATGGCCAGGAACCTTCCCAGAACTTAATCCCATTAAGAACTTGTGGTCAATCCTCAAGAGGCGGGTGGACAAACAATACCCCACAAATTCGGACAAACTCCTAGCATTGATTATGCAAGAATGGGCTGCCATCAGTCAGGATGTGGCCCAGAAGTTAATTGACAGCATGCCAGGGCAGATTGCAAAGGTCTTGAAAAAGAAGAGTCAACACTGCAAATATTGACTCTTTGCATCAACTTTAACACTTATGAAATGCTTTTAATTATACTTCAGTATTCCATAGTATCATCTGAAAAAAATATCTAAAGACACTGAAGCAGCAAAATCTGTGGTAATAAATATCTGTGTCATTCTCAACATTTTTGGCCACGACTATAAAGCTATTTGGGGGATGTTAATGCACAAAAAGAAACATCCATTTTTCAGGACCCTGTCTTTCAAAGATAATTCGTAAAAATCCAAATCACAGATCTTCATTGTAAAGGGTTTAACTTCTTCGGGGTAGGGGGCGGTATTTCGGATGTTTGGATGACTGAGGTTCTCAAAGTAAACTGCCTGCTACTCAGGCCTAGAAGCTAGGATGTGCATATAATTGGTAGTAATTGATAGTAAATACTCTGAAGTTTCTAAAACTGTTTGAATGATGTCTGTGAGTATAACATAACCTATTTGGCAGGCGAAACCCAGAGGACAAACCATCCAGGAATTTGTCTTTTGAGGTCACTCTCTTTTCAATGATTTTCTATGGGGGTCTAGATTTCTAAAATCTGCCTGGCAGGATGAAATACGATTGTCTGTGTTTGATGGGGTGCTGTCCTCAGAAAATCGCATGGTTTGCTTTTGCCGTAAAGCCTTTTAAAAATCTGACACGGTAGCTGGATTGACAAGAAGTCAAGCTTTGATTTGACATATTGCAGGTGTATTTTCAAGAATGTTAAATATTTCCAATTCTGTAGTTTGAATTTCGTGCTCTGCAACTTCACTGGATGCTGGCCAGGTGGGACGCTACCGTCCCACGTACCCTAGATCAGAGAATATCATATTACTTCAGAGCTAGCCTCCCTACACTGGCTTCCTGTTAAGGCAAGGGCTGATTTTAAGGTTTTACTGCTAACCTACAAAGCATTACATGGGCTTGCTCCTACCTATCTTTCTGATTTGGTCCTAGGCTGGGTTTCTGTACAGCACTTTGAGATATCAGCTGATGTACGAAGGGCTATATAAATACATTTGATTTGATTTAAACACTTTCCCAAACTTCTTCAATGAACCATAAACAAGACACTAACAGCTTACAGACGGTAGGCAGTTAAGGTCACAGTTATGAAACCTTAGGGCACTAAAGAGGCCTTTCTACTGACTCTGAAAAACACCAAAGGAAAGATGCCCAGGGTCCCTGCTCATCTGCGTAAACAGGCATTAGGCATGCTGCAAGGAGGCATGAGGACTGCAGATGTGGCCAGGGCAATAAATTGCAATGTCCATACTGTGAGACGCCTAAGACAGGGAGACAGGACGAACAGCTGATCGTCTTCGCAGTGGCAGACCAAGTTTAACAACACCTGCACATTATGGGTACATCCAGACATCACACCTGCGGGGCAGGTACAGGATGGCAACAACAACTGCCCGAGATACACCAGGAACGCACAATCCCTCCATCAGTGCTCAGACTGTCCGCAATAGGCTGAGAGAGGCTGGACTGAGGCCTTGTAGGCCTGTTGTAAGGCAGGTCCTCACCAGACATCATCGGCAACAACGTCGCCTATGGGCACAAACCCACCGTCGCTGGACAAGACAGGACTGGCAAAAAGTCCTCCTCACTGATGAGTCACGGTTTTGTCTCACCAGGAGTGATGGTCGGATCCACGTTTATCGTTGAAGGAATGATCGTTATACCGAGGCCTGTTCTCTGGAGTGGGATTGATTTGGAGGTGGAGGGTCCGTCACAGCATCATCGGACTGAGCTTGTTGTCAATGCAGGCAATCTCAACGCTGTGCGTTATAGAGAAGACATACTCCTACCTCATGTGGTGAGGTGACCCTCCAGCATGACAATGCCACCAGCCATACTGCTCGTTCTGTGCGTGATTTCCTGCAAGACAGGAATGTCAGTGCCATGGCCAGCGAAGAGGCCGCATCTCAATCCCATTGAGCATGTCTGGGACCTGTTGGATCGGAGCGTGAGGGCTAGGGCCATTCCCCCCCAGAAATGTCCGGGAACTTGCAGGTACCTTGGTGGAAGAGTGGGGTAACATTTCACAGCAAGAACTGGCAAATCCGGTGCAGTCCATGAGGAGGAGATGCAATGCAGTACTTAATGCAGCTGGTGGCCACACCAGATACTGACTGTTACTTTTGATTTTGACCCCCCCGCATTATTCCATTTATGTTAGTCATATGTCTGTGGAACTTGTTCAGTTTATGTCTCAGTAGTTGAATCTTGTTCTGTTCATTCAAATATTTACACCTGTTATGTTTGCTGAAAATTAACACAGTTGACCGTGAGGATGTTTCATTTTTTATGTGTGTGTGTGTGTGTGTCTGGTGATGGACATGTCATTTGCAAATAGCATCTACAACAGTTGTTGTAAAATACTTATGGTAAATGCGAAGGCTGCTAGACAAAGGTCGGACATAAATATTGTCAATGTGATTGTTTGTGAGTTGCTGTCACCTATACTTCTTAACAAATGATGAAGGCAGTTGTGTGTATTACAGGGTAATCTTCCGATAATGCAGTCTTGTTATACAGTACGTTCTTGTTAAAGCTACTGTATTTTGTTACTGTAAATACTATATTGTATCTTGTTATTGTTGATACTATACTGTATCTTGATATTGTAGATACTATACTGTATCTTGTTATTTTAGAGAATATTTTCTCCACTTCACTATGGTAGCGAAGTTGCTGCATATCTCCTTCCTGAACCCAAACAAGCAAGAGGTATTCCTATGAGGCACTGGTTTAATCATAACCACGGCGACATGATGACTTCACGGTATCATGGGATGCCACCTCCCATACGGATCTGTTCCCTCTTTATTCTTTGGACACTGACAGATAAATCGTCTCTAATTTGACGTCCGCGCCATGTGACACCCGCTACCCCTTGAAGATCAACAATAAGCGTTGTCTAAGTGGCCATGTTGTTTTTCTTCCATTATCCTCAAGCCGCTTGTAGACGGTAAGAGCTGAAAAAGCAGTGAAGAATTGATTGGAGGGCAGAATATTTGCGCTTGATCAAATACCTTTGTCAAGAAAGATGGCAGCACTGTCATCTCCAAAGCCACCGTGTACTCAATGGATTGGCACTTCACAAGACTATAAATGTACTCTGTCATATAATAGCAAATAAAGGCTCTCCATTGATTACAGTTTATTTCACTTTCACAGTTTTCTGGCGTAGTTGGCAGATGGGCTGACTGACATGAAATGGATACCGCTGGACGGCAAAGCCTGGCATAAACAAGGACCATTTGTCTTGACTCGCGAGGGGAAAGCCTTCGGAGCAGCCTCATTAAACCTAGGGTTGGATTAATCTTGGGCCTGTTTTTCCCTTTCACCTTGGGAGCCCATTACAATGTATTACAGGTCTCTTTGGCTGTGTTTACACAGGCATACCAATTTTAATGTTGTTTCCACTAATTGGTCTTTTGACCAATCATTTGAGCTCAAAAAATATAAAATATCTGATGTGATTGGTCAAAATATTAATTAGTGTACACAAGATCAGAATTGGGCTGCCTGTGTAAACACAGCCTTATAACCCCAAACACATACTCTAACCCTTGGCGAGGGTTACTGATAGACCTGTGGGTTGGGTAATAGAAGCTTGGAGCTAGGCTGGAGTGTGTTCACACATTGGAAAATGAAAGCCAATTCTTCAAGTGAATCCAACTCCTGACGATTGGGCCAATGTTGCATCAACGTTATATATTTGACCTCGTGATTTTAGCAATTGCTGGAAGATTCTGAAAGATTTTTGTTGTTTTTCAAAGCCTGTTTATGTGATTTTTGATAAATTGATTTCCAAACGTAAGTGGAATGCAGATGCTGAACACTACAGCATAACATAAAAGTATAATGATGAAAGACATCAAGTCCTAATGAAGCATTTGGAATCATCAAATAAGAAAACAACCTGGTGTATTCCTTCCTTCCCTCCCTCCCTGGTGGAATGGATGCTTGTCCTTGATGCTTGATGCCTTGTAAAAAACAAACATAAAAAAAAACCTGACGAGATGGCGGAGGCGCGGGAATCTGGCGAGCCAGATGAGGCATGGGAGACTGAGAAGCCGGCTGAGACATCCCCAGGTTGCTTCGACCGCGGCAGGGGAACCTGTCGAGCCGGCCCCGGCATGGGGAGCCGGGCGAGCCGGCTGAGGCATCCCCGGTTGTTTTGGCAATGGAAGCCTGATGAGCCAGCTGAGGCTTGAGAACCTGTCGAGACAGCTGAGGCATCGCGAAGCGCAAGAGAGGATGAGCAGGAGTAGACATATATTCAACCACAAAGACTAGGGAGGTTTTCAAAAGCTTCAGCAAAGAAGGGCACCTATTGGTTGATGGGTAAAAATAGAAAGCAGACACTGAATATCCTTTTGAGCATGGTGAAGTTATTAATTACACTTTGGATGGTATATCAATACACCCAGCCACTACAAAGATACGGGTGTCCTTCCTAACTCAGTTGCCTGAGAGGAAGGAAACCGCTCAGGGATTTCACCATGAGGCCATGGTGACTTTGAAACAGTAGAATGGCTGTGGTAGGAGAAAACTGAGGATGGATCAACAACATTGTAGTTACTTACTAATACTAACCTCATTGACAGAGTGAAAAGATGGAATCCTGTTTGCAACAAGGCATTAAAATAATACTGTGGCAACGAAATTGCCTTTTTTTACCTGAATACAACATTTTATGTTTTGGGCAAATCCAATACAACACATTACTGAGTACCACTCTCCATATTTTCAAGCATAGTGGTGGCTGCAGCATGTTATATTTATGCATTGAATCGGTAAGGACTGGAGATTATTTCAGAATAAAAAAATGATGGAATGGAGCTAAGCACAGGCAAAATCAGAGAGGACAACCTGCTTCAGTCTGCTTTCACCCAGACTCTGGGAGATTAATTCATATTTCAGCAAGACATTAACCTAAAGCATGAGACCAAATCTACACTGGAGTTGCTTATCAAGAAGACAGTGAATGTTCCTGAGTGGCGGAGTTACATGTTTTTACTTAAATCTGCTTGAAAATCTATGGCAAGACCTGAAAATGGTTGTCAAGCAATGATCAACAACCAATTTGACAAGAGCTTGAAGACTTTGAAAAGAATAATGGGCAAATGTTGCACAATCCATATGTGAAAATATCTTTGAGACAGAAAGACTCACAGCTGTAATCACTAGCAAAGGTGATTCTTGACTCAGGGGTTTGAATCTATTTTTATTTTTTTACAAATGTTAACAGTTTTCTTCTTTTGACATAGAGTATTTTTGGTAAATCGTTCACGAAAAATGACAGTTAATTCCATTTTAATCCCACTTTGTAACACAACAAAATGTGGAAAACGTCAAGCGGTGTGAATGCTTTCTGATGGTATTTCATCATTTAAATGCATGGTGTTAGGTGTCAGTCCATTAAAAGTTGTAAAGCATTTTACAGCATTTTTTCGCAGCACATTGTTGTGAAGATTCAGTTATTTTCCACTCACAACCATCTCCAATACTCTTCACTGTTGACAAAGAAGTTTAAAAAAAAACTGTCGTCAGTGATAATTATGTGTGAAAACTCCTTTAATGAAAATGAATTAGTCCTTTGAGTTATCGTCGACGAAAGACTGATTAGGGGGACACGGGGGCTCAAATTGTTAATTAATCTTGGAGTTGAGTGATGCTTGCTGAGTCAGCATTCCCATTTCCATTTCGTCAATAGTGTACCTCCCATATTTTACAAGGTGATTCATTCATTAAGTTAAAGAAAGAGCGACCGGGCCTTCTAAAGATAAGCACCTATTTCAAAGGGAGGCAGGAGACTTGTGTTAAGATGCAGGGAAGATAAACATGAAAATGTATGTTTTAATTGTGTGAGAGGGGAAATGAGAAACAACATGTTTTTCAGTGAGTTGTAGGGTCTTCTCGCTGGTGCTCTGAGAGGTTTGTCAGATACTATATAACTACACAGCCTGTGTTTGGTATGTATGTATACAACCTGTAACATTTGGTCTACCCTCCTCCTGGATAACTGGGGATTCTGGCTTTTGCGCCACAGCCTTGCCATTCCTTGTTACTGGTATTTGTCAGACGTATTGTCAGCAACTTTGTCTACATTGTGCAACATCAAAACCACACTATTTCCATATGTTTACAACATTTACGAATCTCGATACTCTCGTCTTGCCCTCTGCTCTCCACTGCTGACTGATTAATGGGTTATTGAGTAATTAATCAACTTCTAATGAGTCGACAGCAGATTTCCAAATGGGGTCTGAAATAAGTCTGAATGGCACACTTAAACATGCATTGAGACTTGATGTTCGGGACACTGCAATTAAAAATGCAATATCTAGTCTTCTCCTCCAATGATTCTCTTGGTGGAGGTGGATGACTCAGGGTTGTGTCCTTGCAAAGAGGAAAAACACAAGACATTATCTGTTAAAAGTGTGCATTTGCACACCTTAGTTTTAAGTTTCAAGTTATAATGTCATATGCGCAAGTACAGTGAAATGCTTTTCTTGCGAGCTGTAAACCTGGAGTATATATTCAGTCTTATCTGTTGTCCTGTGTGAATTTAAGTATTGTCTCTTGGATGACCTGAGCCATAGGACCATGCCTCAGGACTACCTGGCCTGATGTCATCTTGCTGTCCCCAGTCCACCTGGTCGTGCTGCTGCTCCAGTTTCAACTGTTCTGCCTGCGGCTATGGAACCCTGACCTGTTCACTGGACGTGCTACCTTGTCCCAGACCTGCTGTTATCAACTCTCTAGAGACAGCAAGAGCGGTAGAGATACTCTGAATGATCGGCTATGAAAAGCCAACTAACATTTACTCATGAGGTGCTGAACAGTTGCACCCTCTACAACCACTGTGATTATTATTATTTGACCCTGCTGGTCATCTATGAACATTTGAACATCTTGGCCATGTTCTGTTATAATCTCCACCCGGCACAGCCAGAAGAGGACTAGTCACCCCTCATAGCCTGGTTCCTCTCTAAGTTTCTTCCTAAGTTCCAGCCTTTCTAAGGAGTTTTTCCTAGCCACAATGCTTCTACACCTGCGTTGCTTGCTATTTGGGGTTATATGCTGGGTTTCTGTACAGCACTTTGTGACATCAGCTGTTGTAAGAAGGGCTTTATAAATACATTTGATTGATATTCTTCAGTTCTCTTTGTAGGTCGCCAGGACCTTCTTGTACCTTTTTGCTATGTTGTCCGGAGTTTTTGCTGTTAATTATGCATTAGGGGGCGCTATTAACATTTTTGGATGAAAAACGTTCCCGTTTCACAAGATATTTTGTCACGAAAAGATGCTCGACTATGCATATAATTGACAGCTTTGGAAAGAAGACACTCTGACGTTTCCAAAACTGCAAAGATCTTGTCTGTGAGTGCCACAGAACTGATGTTACAGGCGAAACCCAGATAAAAATCCAACCAGGAAGCGCCGCATTTTTTGAAACCGCCTCATGCCAATGACTCCTTATATGGCTGTGAATGAGCTACGAATGAGCTTAAGTTTTCCACGTATTCCCCAAGGTGTCTACAGCATTGTGACGTCTTTTTACGCATTTCCATTGAAGAATAGCCGTAAGGGAGCATATTTAGCAAGTGGTCACATGGTGTCTCACGCAGAAAATCTTGCGTAAAATACTGAGGTCGCTTCCAATCGCTTCGTATGAGAAACAAATTACCTCGACGGATATATTATCGAATATATATGTTAAAAACACCTTCAGGATGGATCCTAAACAACGTTTGCCGTGTTTCTGTCGATATTATGGATTTAATTTTGAAAACAGTTTGGCGTTGTAATGGTAGCATTTTCCGGTTGATTTCTCAGCCAAAAGCATGATGAACAAACGGGAGCTATTTCGCCTACAAAAATAATATTTTTGGAAAAAAGGAACATTTGCTATCTAACTGGGAGTCTCCTGAGTGAAAGTATCCGAAGTTCTTCAAAGGAAAATTATTTAATTTGGTTGCTTTTCTTATTTTTGTGAAAACGTTGCCTGCTGCCAGCAGAGCCTAGCATAGCATTATGCCATGATAAACTTACACAAATGTTTGTCTAGCGTTGGCTGTAATGCATATTTTGAAAATCTGAGATGACAGTGTTGTTAACAAAAGGCTAAGCTTGTGTTTGAATATATTTATTTCATTTGCGATTTTCATGAATAGGAAAAGTTACTAGGGGTATTTATGTCCGCTGCGTTATGCTAATTCATTTGAGGCTATGATTACGATCCCGGATCCGGGATTGCTCGTCGCAAGAGGTTATACACAACATAAAGCAATTATTTAATGTTCTTGCTGAAATCTGAACACAATATAATTTATAATAAAAATAGATATTTATATCTTTCCCTCTGCCATTACTAAAATAAAGCTTAAGCTAAAAAAACAAATAAACATCAGCATGTAAAGACTGTTTGAGGATGTTTTAATTAGAAAACATAACAACCTGTCACGTAGAGTAGGCCAGGAGGCTAAACTGGAAAACCTAACCTCTATCAAAATAAAAAGATGGCGGAGCCGCAAAAGTTCTTCTGTGCTTCAGGGTGTTTATTTACATAGTGATTCCAGAACAAAAACAACAGTACTGCCATCAAACATATACCTTATGGGCCAGCTAAAAACAATGCTTCCCCATCCACAGCTCAATCCAAAATGCCTCCCCATGAACTGAAAGATACGCTCCTTTTGTAGGGTTAGCCCCTCCCCTCAGAACAATTAACCCTTATTAATTGATCAATTACCCAGACAAACCTACATTTTCCATTTAACTAAACATACTAAAGTATATACATTGCAACATGTTTATGAAACAATATCACAACATAACATTTACAAAATTACAACACTACTGACAGTGTCTTTCAATATGCCCATTTATATTAATGAGCCATTTGGGACAGGCACTACAAAGTCAGCCCAATTCCCTTAGCTCGGGTCCTTATCCAGCATTCCCGGAAGCTACAGAGATGGAGAGAGAGAGAGGAACAGAACAAACAAACAACGCGCTCATCCACAACATCGATCAGTATAAAAAATATTGCTTATATTAAATATGAACACTGACATAAGTGTGAAATGTATGTACTAAGACAGAGAAGTTAACTTGTGTGTCGACCCACATTGTTAACTTATCTGATAACGGAGCAGGGAGGAGTGATGAATGTGTGCGTGCGTTAAAGTACCAAATGCTGCCCGCGGCCAGTGACGGACTCTACGTCACACAACCCTTATCCTTAAGTTCATGTTATAAAGTAACTACATAGTAGTGATCTTAGTGACCACAATGTAGGCAAATAGTAATTGCAATGTAATTACAGTTTAGTGACAGATGCTATTACAGCACATCTCCCCCTGAGTCCTCCCCCATACAAAGTTCCACCTGTGTAATAACCTATGGCTCCAAACAATATTACCATGTAATTCCAGTTGCAATTCCAGTTGCAATTCCAATAAAACTATCTAGTAACTAATACTAAGTAGTTACTTTTACTACTCAGGTAATTTGTTAATTCTATACTTTAAGCTATATAGCTTTGTGCCCAAAAGTATCAGAGAGTAACCTTAATTAAGGTGTTGGAATACTGAGTTGTAGAAGTCACGTATAATGCCAGCTGGTGCCACTTGTGCGCAGGGCTGTGTGAACACTGTGTTTATATAATGATTTTGTGGTTGACTCTGGTCTTCTCTATCCTATGCGGGGTGAGGAGGAGTCAGCTACCCATCCGTTTGGTGCGTTTTAACCTTAAAGTGAAAACTGCCCATGTTAATTATGCCTTAAACTTTCCCTTAAATACAAAGTTCAACTCTAAAATATCTACAAGAGTAACAACGTAGATCACTTGCAGAACCCCTAAGGTAGTTGAATTTTCCCAAAAGTACACATTTATTTGAGTCTTTTGTGACGACCCTCCTACTCTGTCTCCCAAATTCTTTCTCTTTGCTCTTGTTTTCTTTAATAGGTCGGTGGGCAGAGCTGGGAGAGTCGTCAGCAAAATGGGACACACCTGGGCCTGGGTGTGTTCCGGGATAAATACACATTTTCCTCATTCATTGAGGAGACTCTCTCCATGCAGACACACTGTTTGATTTTGGTTGTGGCATTTTTGTGGCCGGCTTGCTTGCTTTGGCATCTTTCAAAACTCCTCCTTATCACATCTATACACGCAACCACTCACTTACAATACTGATTACTGACTCCACACACCATTGTTCATTTGTATATAATTTTGTTATTCCTTATCTCCACGTTGTCTCCCTTTTTGCTACGTGCTTTGAGCCGGTTCGTGACAATTTTGAAGGTAATATTTAGAATGTCCCTCATATTCTTCTACTGCATCTGGGCCTTGTTTCAAAACTCTACCTATAATAAACGAGTTTATGACAGGAGGGTAACCCAAGCAATGAAAGAACAAGTCTAACTCATGCTAGCTCAAAGTTTACCATCCTAACGCTCCTTTGCCAGCTAGCCTGTGGAGGAGTGAGCTAGCTGCACTTCAAACAGATTTTAGTCAATTAACAGGAATAGGTGTTGAGATAAATAGTAGGTACTGTATGTATTGACATGTATGCAGACTATAATATGCTTTAGTTGAAATTGAAATGCAAAGACGTATGACCGTAGTTGGAAAACGTAGTAATTTTTCTGGGAGAGAGAGGGAGCTGGTCACTTTTGTTCCCCTTGCAATCTTCGGGCCTTTCTGACAAGACCGTAAGATTTTCCATAGGTGTGGGCAAATATCGTTGAATTTCTACTCTATGGTAGTATTGAGAGAACTTGAAACGTTTGATGTGTTCGATTAATATGCACGCCATATGACAGCTTGACTGTGCTAGCTTGCCTATGAACACCTAACCCTTGTGTTGTCTTAAGGGTCAAAAATGACCCGCCACCATGTTTAATAGCAGAGAAAATGCTCTAAATGCTCTATTTTCAACATTAAATGTTATGACTTTTCCTCGATTGACCCCAACATTAGAAAAAGTGAAACATCGCCTTTGTTCATATTTCTATGAAAGCTGTACACCACCAGGGTACAAAGATTATCTTTGGGTAATGTTTGACCTGGCAGATATAAAATAATTTACACACCACGAACGAAGGAAGGAAGGAAGGCAGGAAGGAAGGAAGGCGCGGGCGGGCAGGCACGCACACACACACACACACACATAATGAGAAATTGAGATTAAGTGTGCTACTGATTGAACTCAGCCAGTAGCTCCTGTAAAGGAAGATCACCATGTTTGGCACAGTTAGAAAGAACAAGCCTGAGCTCCCCCCTGCACTCCTCGCAACAAGGGGGAGAGAGGCCTTCTCATCAAAGTTTGCCTTCACCCCCACCACCACTCTAGTTTCTTACCTCCCAAACAGGAACAAGAATGTGGTCCCCCTGAGCACACTGCACAAAACGGCTGAGATCAGTGATCGTGAGGACAGGAAGACAGACATCATCCTGGACTACAACCACAACAAAGAGGCATGGACAACCTGGTGATTGGAACTTACAGCTGCAGGAGGATGACTGCCCCCGGGTCCCTGGTCATCTTCCATAACATCATTGATGTCTCCTCATACAATGCCTTCGTGATATGGAACAAGATCAACCCTACTTGGATGCCTGATAAGCGGAACAAGAGGAGGGAGTTCCAGGAGCAGCTTAGGAAAGGCACTTGTAACCCCACACATTCAAAGAAGGGAGCACCTCCCCCACACAGCAGCGTCTGCAGCACTTGTGAAATCTGTTCAGGAGGCTGAATCTTGTCCTGTTCCACCTGAGGCTGCAGCTGGGGCAGGCAAGAGGAGGAGATGACAATTCTGCCCCCCAAAGAAGGGCTGTAAAACAAATACTATGTGCTGCACATGTGAGAATTACATCTGCCAAGTCCTTGCACACACTTGTATACTGTCCTACATGTGCTAATTAGAGTTGATTGATTTATGTTCTTCATGTTTTTGTTTTGTATCTATTATCTTATTTTATTCTTATTTATAGTGGTTGTTTATACACCTTGTGGGTGGGTGCAGTGGTTAAAAAAATGGGAGAAGACTAGTATTTTGTAGCTGAATTCCTCATTGCACAGTATATAAGAATATATCACTATGTTGCCAAAAAAGTTCAAGATTGTTTTCCTTCAATAAAATGCATTCCAAACTACTTTCTGCTCATTTCTGCTACTTTCTTAGGCTATACAAGTGCTCTCTCTTGCTAACAAAATGTATGTTTACACCTATGCAGTACCTTCAGCAATAATCATAATAATAAACCTCTACTTTAGTAAAGAAAACAAGTATGCCAGGTGTGTTGTAATAAAAACGAGTGGTGTCCACTGATTAAATGCAGTCTTTCTGCATTGTGAAGAGGGAAAACCCAGATATTCACAACGTTTGTGATGAATGACAGGCTTTTTCTTCATGCAAAATAGATTTGGGGTTTAAAATTCAATGAAGCTGCTTTATTTGAGGGGTTTAGTGAAGAAGGTCCATCATTTCTTTACCCTTGGGGCAAGGGAAGTATACCGAATGTTAAGACTACACAAGGGTTAAAGTGTCTAACGTTCGTTGATTTCAATGAATTGTTGTAGTGTCATGACACATACCTCTGCATTTAGCCGTCTCCTTTTTTGTTGATCCCCTCTTCTTTTTCACTGTCAGCTGTCTGAGCTTGAAAACAATGAGCTGTTGTCCGATTCACATTGGGTCAACGTTGTCCCCTGAAACATAAAGGGAGAGTTAGTCCTAAAGGCATATGTTACAGAACAAATCTTACACGTGACGATAATGATTGCTGAACCTGACTATGTGGTGAATGCAGCCCGCCCACGACCTGCCGCAACCTGTTAAATAAGTCATTTTTTCCCCAGATGATTTGTGTGAAGGTAATTAAACAATAGGGCTATCAAAGCATTGAATTGAATCCCTCCATTTCCCACTCACTGGCACAAACATACGCTAAGGTTTGGTATTGATAGGATTGAATTGATTCCTATACTTAACGATCCATCACCGATTCTGTTAATGGTTCTGGAAAGATAAATGAAGTCTCCAGCTTAAACAATGACCATGTGCCGATTTTATTACCATATAATTCCATTCCTTAGTAGTTGGGTTAGTTGAGGTATTTAGAGTAGTTGGGGAAGTTGTGGTATTTAGGGTAGTTAAAGAAAGAAAGAAAGAAAATCAAATCAAATTGTATTTGTCAAAACAAATGCTATCAACGTGAGCCCTTGAAGTACTCAAGAGCTGTTTTAATTTGAAATTACAAAGAGATATAACTCAGCAGATTTTATTTTTATTGAATATTTAAAACAATCTAGTTGCAGTGAGTCTTCTCAACATCCATTTAGTCATCTAACAGACTCCCATCCTGAGCGACCCACAGAAGCAACCAGGGTCAACGCCCTGCTCAAGGACACAGATCTCCCATCAGGTCAAAAACGGGGACCTGCTCAAGAAATCGGTGAGGTGTCCTATATCCGGTATAAGTGCAAAGATGGATACATTTGGTAAGTTAATGTTACAACTGGTATTGATAGCCTAGATAACTTTGGGAAAGTTTGAAATGAGGAGTACTGTATTGTAAGAAATGTTTGAATATGTACATGTACAGTGATTCTAACTATCATCTTGAGCTGGTATATAGGTAGACTAGTTAGCTAGTCTCATAGGTTCTAGGCATGTTCACTGCCAGGCTGGGCTCACATTGGCCAGTGGAGTTTGGTGGGAGGCACTATAGAAGGACGGGCTCATTGTAATGGCTGGAATGGAATATATGGGTCAATACTGTTCCACCCTTTCCATTCCAGCCATTTCAATGAGCCTGTCCTCCTATAGCTCCTCCCATCAGCCTCCTCTGACATTGACCCATTTATTATTTTAAATGTTGCTTTTCCATGCATTGAAGTGAATAATCTAAGCTTTTCAGTTGCTAGTGTCCTTCAAAATTGTGCATGTGCTGAGAAATTTGATTTCCAGTCTTTCTACAAGGGCTCGCGCTCCTCTGTGTCCAGGCTGCATTTCAACTCTGGACACTCTGGACTGCAAACGAGTGAAGCACCCTTCTGGTCTACACCTGCTTCCAGGGACCTGTGTGTGCCTTCAAGACACTGGCTGACTGACTGACTGGAGGCCATGCTCGTACTCCTGCTGATGATAGCCTTCGGAAGATTGCATTGCACAGCAGTGATAGCATGTACACTGTGTGTATTTCACCACGTTAGGGAATTCAAGTGGTGGAACTTGTCTCGACAGTTGGTCTCTAACTTCTAAATGAAACTTATGAAATGTGTTGATAGTGGGATGATTTGATAACACTCATATGGATGGGGTGGTGGTTTAAAATCATTGCTGTGTAGTTTTTACTCTAGACACCTCATCAGATGAGTGGAAAGTCACCACAAAATTGTTTTGTTTCCTTCTTGTATGGAAATATTGTTTGAGAGATAATGTTTGAGGATATTACCATGAAACTCTATGAGAGTTGATATGCTTTACAGAGACAGAACACTCTATGAATAGATTCCAGCAAAGGACATGATCAAATACATCACTGCAAAATACCCCGAAGCTACTTGTCCTTGTCACGCTGATGGAACTTATACAATATACTCATCAGTAATAACAACTGACATGTACAACAATGTGGGATCATCTTGATGAGTCAAAAACAGATTATATCCATGGATCATAAATGGTCGATTCCAGTTTTCTCGTTACATTCAAAGGGCAAACATTGGAAATAATCCCATGGTGTTTATGGCAAGTTTAGTCTTTTACAAAGAGTTTAACTGTTGAGATGCAGGTCAAAATTACCACCAATGATGTGTTTTATTTCATTTCAAGCAGGGGTGGTGTTGGGTAAACCTGGTTTGATATTTATAAAATTATGCCCATCTTTAACAGTTAAACCATTTGTACAAGACAGATACATTTTATAGCCATAAATTAACAAAATGATGGATATGAGAGTCTGTATATATACTGTATGTAAAAATGACTGAGGATTTTTGACTAATAGAAAATGACTATTTACAACACCTGCTTATCTACAACACATAGATCTCGTCCTTAATAACATCTCATCCTTAATAACAACATGCACAAGTCAGGGATTTAATTAAAAACAAAGTTGGACTCATTCTATAAGTAATATCTTTTTGTCATGACGTTCTTTTTGTCATGACGTACAAACCCATGAAAACCATTTTGCAACCAGGCAGGTGCGACACGAAAGTCAGAAATAGCAATATAATAAATGCCTTTCCTGTGAAGATCGTCATTCCTTTGCCATCCCAATGAATGGTCGTTTTGTTCGATAAATTCCTTCTTTATATCCCCATTTATTTGGAGCGTTTGATTCAGAAATACACCGGTTCCAACTCGCCCAACATGACTACAAAGTATCTAATAAGTTACCTGTAAACTTGGTCCAAACATTTCAAACAACGCTTCTAATCCAACCTCAGGTGTCCTAAAAAGTAAATAATTGCTCAAATTTAAGACAGGATAAACTGTTCCCAAAACAGGAGAAAAGTAACGAGGAGCGCGCTCCTGTTCACGCTCACCAAAAGACTTGAGTCTATCTGAGTGACACATGGAAAGAATAGGACTACTTCATAAGAAATCATTGGAAAACACAATGACCTCAAAGAAAAATTTCCTGGATGGATTGAGCTTGGGTTTTCACCTGCCAAATCAGTTCTGTTATAGTCACAGACATTATTTAGAGTGCTTTCTATCCAATACTACCATGCATATGCATATCCTAGCTTCTGGGCCCAAGTAACAGGCAGTTTACTTTGGGCATGCTTTTCATCCGGACGTGAAAATACTGCCCCCTAGCCCAGAGAGAACATCTATGGGATCGGTGTCCCTCCCGTGGGACGGTTGAGCTGATGTGCGCTAATGTGATTAGCAAGAACATTTCCCAGGACTTATTTGGGCAGAAAGCTTATTTGGGCAGAAAGCTTAAATTCTTGTTAATCTAACTGCACTGTCCAATTTACAGTAGCTATTATAGTGAAGAAATACAATGCCATTGTTTGAGGGGAGTGCACAACAACAAAAAACTTTTATCACGTTAACTGGTTTGATACATTCACCTCTGAAGGTAAATAATGAACTTAAATTCAGTAACCTTGCTCTGATTTGTCATCGTGAGGGTCCCAGAGATAAAATGCAGCATTGTTCTGTTTGATAAAAATCCATTTTTATATTCAAATGTAGGAACTGGGTTCTACAGTTTGAACCCCTGCTGTGTCTTCCTTCCCCCATCTAGATGTGTGAAGGTTAATGTATTTTCGGTAGGGAAGCTAATTATCCATCATTTATGACCTTCCTGGGAGTGTGTAAACTGATTTATTTTTGTTACTATAGTTATGTACTTGAAAATGTATCAATTGACCAATTCGGCACATTTGGCCAGACTTGATACAACATTTTGAACAGGAATGCAATGTTTCCTTGGATCAGTCTAAATCTTTGCACATACACTGCTAGTGGCTAACATCTAAATTGTGCCTAGACTCCTAAGTGATATAATGTCCTTTCTCTTGCATTTCAAAGATGATGGAACAAAAGAAAATTGAAAATGCATGTTTTTTCTTTGTATTGTCTTTTACCAGATCGAATGTGTTATATTCTCCTGTGTTAATTTCACATTTCCACAAACTTCAAAGAGTTTCCTTTCCAATGGTATCAAGAATATGCATATTCTTGCTTCAGGTCCTGAGCTACAGGCAGTTTGATTTGGGTATGTCATTTTAGGCAAAAAATGAAAAAAAGGGTCAGATTCTTAACACTATAGCTGCCGATGCACTCTACACAACATATAGTGTATTTTAATAACTGCAATAGAAGAGTGAGACTACATGAGTGAAACTACACAGTATGAGACTACACACCAATGTGTACTACAGGGAGGTGTGCTCTCCACCTCTGCAAGGCAATTATTGTTAGGTCTTCAGCTTCCCTTGGTTTCTCAGCGGCAGCTGTGAGACAGTTCTGCCGAGCTGTTTTCCGGAGTAATTCAAGGAAAGAGAGGAGGGCTTCTCTCTCACTTGAGTATCTTACGGAGTAATTGTGTGTTTTCTATTCCTGTAATCACCTCTTCCCTGTAGGCTTTACAGACGCTCCCCACCCCTTGGCCACAACCCTTCTAATTTAGTGTACCTGGGTCTCTGGCAGCATTTGGAAATGCCTCTCTGCAGTCAAGAACATTGAGTTCATCTCAGCCTATGCTACTGCTCTGTCCCTTGACTTTTTTCGGCCATGACGGAGACATGAATCACCCCAGAGAACACTGCTACCTCAGCTGCTCTTTCTTCATCTGACTATGTCTCTCTAATAGTTGCGGTGGTGGCACAGGTCTATTCATTCTCCCTTTTCTACCTGTCCATCTCCTCATTTGAATTTCAAGCTGTCACTGTCACTTGTCCACTCAAGCTTAACATTATTGTCATCTATCACCCACCAGGTGCCCTCGGAGAGTTCCTCAATGAGCTTGACACATTGATTAGCTAATTTCCTGACGATAGCTCTCCGCTCCCGATGTCTACCATCAATTAATTTCTTTCCAACTCGCTCTTTCCCCTCTTTGCCTCTTTTGACCTCACCCTTTCCCAATCCCCTCCAAGCGCAATACGCTTGACATCATTGTTATTAGAGGCTGCTCGCCTACAAATTTTACTGCAACCCACTTCCAGGTCTCTGATCACTACTTTGTTTTCTTTTCTGTCTAACTTTCCTCCAAACCTAACCACTCAGGCCCTACCCAGATGGTCACGCTCTCTCTCTACCACTACTCTCTCCTCTTATATCCTATCATCTCTCCCTTCTGCTAAATCCTTATCCTTTCTTTCTCCTGATTCTGCCTCTTCGACCCTACTCTCCTCCCTTTCCACATCCTATGACTCACACTGTCCCCCTTTCCTGCTGGCTGGCTCGGCCCTCCCCTCCTGTTCTGTGGCTGAGTGACTCATTGCGAGCTTCCGGAGGACCTATCATCCTTTCACTCCCTCCTCTTCCTCTGTATCTGCTGCTAAAGCCAATTTCTATCACTCTAAATGTCAAGCTTCTGCTTAGAAGCTTCTGCTTCTAACACAAGGACATTATTTTCACATGGTCTCTCCTATCATTGCTATGCAGACAACACTCAACTACTTTCTTATTTACCCCTCTGACATCCAGGTGGCGACATGCATCTCTGCGTGCCTAGCAGATATCTCAACTTGGATGTCAGCCCACAACCTCAAGCTCAACCTCGACAAGACGGACCTGTTCTTCCTTCCTGGGAAGGCCTGCCTGCTCAAAGACCCCTCCCAGAGTGCAAAGAACCTTGGCATGACCCTGGACAATACCCTGTCATTCACAGCAAACATCAAAGCAGTGACCTGCTCCTGCAGGTTCGTGCTCGACAACATTCTTAGAGTACGACTGTCACATCCTGACCATAGAAAGCCTGTATTTTCTATGGTAGAGTAGGTCAGAGCGTGACTAGGGGTTTTAGTCTAGTTTATAATTTCTATGTGGGGTTCTAGGCTTCATTTTCTATGTTGGTGTTTGTGTATGATTCCCAATTAGAGGCAGCTGGTAATCATTGTCTCTACTTGGGGGTCATACCTAAGTTGCATTTTTCCACCTGTGGGTTTTGGGATATTGTTTATGTATAGTGTGTCTGAGCACTACGTAGTCACGGGTCTTTGTAAGCTTTGTTATTTTGTTTTCAGTTTCACTTATTCATTAAAAGATGTGGAACTATACTCACGCTGCACCTTGGTCTGCTCATTTAGAAGAATGTGACAATGACCTTACCTCCTGTCTGGACTACTGCAACTCGCTGTTGGCTGTGCTCCCTGCTTGTGCCTTCAAACCCTTACATTTTATCCAGAATGCAGCAGCCTGCCTGGTTTTCAACCTTCCCAAGTTCTCTCATGTCACCCCGGTCATCCGCACACTCTCTCATGTCACCCCGCTCCTCCGTCCACTACAAGACCATGGTGCTTACCTATGGAACAGCAAGAGGAACTGTCCCTCGCTACCCTCAGGCTATTCTCAAACCCTACACGCCAACCCGAGCACTCCGTTCTGCCACCTCAGGTCTCTTGGCCTTCCCCCTATGGGAGGGCAGGTCCCACTCATCCCAGTCCAAGCTCTTCTCTGTTCTGGCACCCCAATGGTGGAACCAGCTTCCCCCTGAAGCTAGGACAGCAGAGTCCCTGCCCATCTTCCGAAAACATCTGAAACCATATCTCTTCAAACAGCATCATGAATATTCCTCCTCCTCACCTTTAAAAAAAATAAAAATAATAATGTCTTGCACATGTCCACCCCCACCCCACCCCCCCCTTCTAGCTCTGACTCTACTGACAGCTACGTTATTGAGGAAAAAATATCTTTCTATCTCTGTGATATGTGGTTGTCTCACCTAGTTATCTTTAGATGAATGCACCAACTGTAAGTCGCTCTGGATAAGAGAGTCTGCTAAATGACAAACATGTAGTGATGCTACAGATATTTCTGTAGCTAAATCCTTTTGTTGAATGGAGAAAACAAGGGGGGGCATTGTTGCTTACCTCAAATCAAATACAATTTATTTGGCATATAAGCCATACACAACAGGTGTAGACTTGAAATGCTTACCTTGAAATGCTTACTTACGAGCCCTTTCCAAACAATGCAGAGTTAAAAAGTAAGACATATTTGCAAAATAAAATACAACAATTCTATCGGAATAATTGATCTCTTGTATGTATCAGAATATTTCGGCAGTTTGATTTTGAGGAATGGATCGCTCTGGTAGGACACATAGTAGCTGGCCTGTCCTGCTGTAGTAACCTGGAACACATTGAGCCAAGACACTGAGTATTCCCTTTGTGT
Organism: Oncorhynchus nerka; assembly: GCF_034236695.1. Taxonomy (NCBI): domain Eukaryota; kingdom Metazoa; phylum Chordata; class Actinopteri; order Salmoniformes; family Salmonidae; genus Oncorhynchus; species Oncorhynchus nerka. The sequence goes on from NC_088410.1 coordinate 31,840,009, forward strand.
TCACTTGTATCATTTGTCCATGCTGCACATCTGTGACTCATTGTTGTCAACATTAATTAATTAACTACTTGGATTAATATAAAACTTTCATAAATGTGTCAATCATTACCTAACTTGTAACCTTCACCCAAGTGAACATAGATGACATTGTTCATGATGTAAAGATATATACTTCATTATCTGGCAAGGAACATTGATGCATGAGAAATGTAAATGGCTATTTCCAGACTTTACTATTGAGAAAATAACAACATCTCCTGGCTACCATACAGCGGAAAATGCTCCTCTCAGTCCTTTCCTGTTGTCGATGCCCTTTGTGGTTTTGGAGGTAGACTTGGGTAAATATCTCGTAGGGACAATCAATAGCCTCATTATTCTCTGTCAAGAGAAATCTTTAACTCTCCCAAGCAATGCTCAGTGGCCTGTCTAAGGAAAGTCAACCTTAATGATACCAGGGCCTCGGCAAGCAAACACTCGAGCTGTTAGCTGCTGTTAGCCTATGCAGTACAAACACAGCAAGCAGGGAAGAAAGTCCAAGAAACCTGTAATTAGAGCACAGGATTCTGAGACTCTCAGGATAGGAGAACAAAAGTGTGATTGTCCTAGCGTCAGCACTAGGTAGCAATTTATTTCATCCACTATTTCTTCTTAATTACATTAATCGAGAATTCATCCACAAAACAAGCTGCTGGCTTTCTGGGTAGTAAAATGGAGAGGTGAAATAAGCTTATTATATGACAGAACCAATTAGGCTTCTTAGTGTGCTTCTAAGTGTACTGGTCAATTGGAGGGAGGGAGGTGAGAGGGAGAAAGAGAGAGAAGGAGGGCACGAGAGAGAGAGAGAGAGAGAGAGAGAGAGAGAGAGAGAGAGAGAGAGAGAGAGAGAATGAATGAATGAAAGAAAAATAAAGAATTGGTGAGGAAAGAACAGGGGACACAGTGATTGCTCGCCAGAAACAGTCCCACATGCAACTGAGTTAAGAAGGTCAAAGTCGATGGAGAGTAACCGAGGGCGGTTTTGAACTGAAAGAGAAATTGGAATGATTGATTTTTCATTACCATCTTTCACAGAATCTGTTCGGCTGTGACGCAACGCAAGAAAACATTGTAGGTTTCTTCAATTGAAGATGAGGTCGGAGGTTTAGGTCGAGTGGTTGTGGGTTTAGCTAGGGAGACGTATGAGTGTGGTCAAACATGGTTGAGGGATCTGGTAGACCACAGATCTATATTGTCAGACCATTATTCTGGCAGAGTGAAGCCAATCAAGTGTTGGGCCTGGAGTTTCCTGAAAATGTGACCTGACTGTGAAGAAGTCTTGGCCCTGAGTAGACTATAACTACATGCCAGAGTTCTTTCAAGGCATCACGTGTAGGGATAGGAGTTCTTCCTGAACCCCTGATATAGGCTACTGGAGGCAAGAGTTTTCCTGGTGAAGCCACTTGCTCAAGAGAAAACTATTTCAATTAAAGCCAGGAGTTAAGACCATAAGCTTTACGTCTGACCTGACTTGGAAAAACTTGTGAGCCTAATTCATGTTCTAATATAAATACATCCATACATCTCCCCTTCAAATACTTCAAACAGCTTGGTAAGCCTTTGGAGTTCAATTTGGATGGAAAAGGTTAGACTGGATTGGTGGCATAAATATTCCTATTTTCCTGTTTACTTTTAGATTCATGCGTCCTCATTTGCACAATGTCAAAGTAAATAATATTCAGGTGGCGGGAGGGAACTTAAAAGGATTGCCCCCCTTTTTTAAAATGTTCACCTAAAATGACATGCCCAAATCTAACGGCCTGTAGCTCAGGCCCTGAAAAAAGGATATGCATTTTCTTGGTACCATTTGAAAGGAACCGCTTTGACGTTTGTTGAAATGTTAAAGTAATGTAGGACAATATAACACATTGTATCTGGTAAAAGATAAAACAATGTTTTTTTGTATTTTTTTTGTACCATCATGTTTTATTCCAGCCCAGCTGCAATTTAGATTTTGGCCAATAGATGGCAGCAGTGTATGTGCAAAGTTTTAGACTGATCTAAGGAACCATTGTATTTCTGTTCAAAGTGTTGTATCAAGACTGCCCAAATGTGCCTAATTGGTTTATGAATAACTTTTCAGGTTCAAAACTGTGCACTCTCATCAAACAATAGCATGGTATTATTTCACTGCAATAGCTACAGTTAATTGGAAAGTTAGATTAACAAGAATTTAAGATTCTTCCAATATCAGATATGTCTATGTCCTGGGAAATGTTCTTGTTACTTACAACCTCATGCTAATCGCATTAGCCTACGTTAGCTCAACCGTCCCGCAGGGTACCCACCGATCCTGAAGAAGTTTTAAACATGACCACGAAATTGCACCAGCATGACTTAGAATTCAGCACATTACCATTTCTGATTCCTCTTTCTCGCACAAATGGTGATTAATATGACATATTGGGGACTGGTGTGGAAGAATATAAAACTCCATAAGTTTCACATCTGAATCAGAATAGTGTGCAAATGCAGACTCTCGAATGTTGGATCAAAAAAAAGGTTTGCATATTTTACATATGTCATGCGAGGTGCCTTGTCTTTATACAGAATGTGTCTCTATGTTATTTGGACAATAGAAATGATGGAAATAGCTAGAAATAAAATACCCATGCAGTATAACAACTGGTACAGTTTTCGGAGGCGAGAATGACAAATCCCCTCCCAGTCCTAGCCAAACCAAGTTGTGCGTAATACATAACACATGCACATATCATTTAAGGCTAACGATGCACATCCTATGCAATGCATCATGGTCCCTATACAATATGGTACAATATATTATTTTCAGACAGAGCCTTACCTGAATAATCATATAGTCATCTTGGAGCACCAGTGAGCTGATGTCGATGTATCCAGGGAAGGGGTAGTTTCTGTTGGACTCTGAGCACGTGAGAGCCTGGCATGTTACATACTGTATACCTGCCAGATGAGGAGATAGAGATTACTGGATATCTGGATTAATATAGCTGTGGATCATGTCCCTTATTCCTGGGAATGTGAGGATGCCTGGAAACCGAGGCTATATGTCTGTTGATCTTGAGGGAACTTTTGTATGGTTTGTGATTGGCATACAATAGAGGAGACAGCATTACACTTGTGACAGTATACTGACTGTGTATATATATATGCTTTGTCATTTGACCAGTTGATTGTGATTTCCATTCGGTGATTGGTTCAGTCATACAATATGTAAAGTTGTAGATTTGTCACTATTCAACATCATCAAATATGATCATTCTCTGTGTACAGAAAACTAAACTGTCTCTGATTCTGGGGCTCTAACAACAGCAACAGCAGATAGCTAGAATAAATAATCTCACAATTTCCCCTATGGATGACCTTGGGTGGCGTTGCCGTGGCGAGTTATAGAGCTGACACTCCCAGGGTGAGAGGGATGAGAGGGAAAGGCCATATTAATCAAGTGTCATGCACTGCCACTTATCAGTGGGGTAAATCCACGGTCTCTCCCCTGGGACACAACGCTCTAAACCCAGGGTGGAATTTATTCCTTGGTAGACTCTCACTCTCTTCTATCGTTTGAGGACTGATAATTGGACAGCAAATGTGGGGGCGTTTCTCTGCTGTGTGTGAGACAGAGAAAGAGAAAGAAAAGAGGTGTGCGCGTGTGTGTGTGTAGTGCCACTTACGTTCTTTAGGGGTGTGTGACTCCATATGAACCATCTGGCTCATTGTCTAGACCTGTTACAGACCTAGATTAAGAAGAGGAGAGAAGGAAGGGTGAAGAGGAGGAGGGGGAAGGAGGGATAAAGTAATGAGAAGAAGGGAAAAGGAGTAGGGGAGACAGAGAAGAAGAGGGGAGAACAGGATGGGAGAAAATTGGGTGAAGTGAAGAGGAGGAGAGGAGGAGGGAAAAGAAGGAGGGAAGAAGAGGAGAGGAGGAGAGGAGGAGGAAAGTAGAGGAGGAGGGAAGAGAAGGAGTGAAGAAGAGGAGAGAAGGAGGAGAAGAGGGAAGAAGAGGAGGGAAGGAGAGGAGGGAAGAAGAGGAGAGAAGCAGGGAAGGAGAGGAGAGGAGGAGGGAAGAAGACAATAAGGGAGATGAGTATCAGCATGGGTATTCCACTCCAGATATAGAAGTCTCGTTTCAGCATTGTCTCAACAATGATGGCAATAAAATAGCAATGCCTTTCCATGTGAGGACGTTTTCCCAAGATATGTATCACAAAATGTCACATTACCCTTAGCAAACCCCACAGCAACAGCCAGACACCGTGGGTTTGTTATTCTACCAAAAAAGTGGTATCTGTCACAAAAGAGTACATTTGCATCTGGCAATCTGGCATCTGGCATATAAATATGGTATTTCTTTTGTCTAGCACTTTACACCGGCAAGGCTGTGCCACATAATTCAAGTCACTGTACTGTATATCACTGTATTATATAATTTTATTGGGTAGAGTGGATTACCTGGGACAGATTTGGCAGTCCTATAGTGTGATGTATGTCAGTCCTGGTGGAGTGAGACTGAAAACCTACCTCATGTGAGAATGGCTTGAGGGGCCAGGGGTACTAATATTTAGGGCCAGAGTTTAAAGTCCTTGAAGGGGTTGGATCAAGGATGGATCGAGCAAATTATTTAGGATATGGGATGAAAAGTATACACCGAATTCATGCAAGTTGCTGTGGACATAGCTGGCAGCAGCTCGGGACACACACACACGCACACACACACACACACACACACACACACACACACACACACACACACACACACACACACACACACACACACACACACACACACACACACACACACACACACACACACACACACACACACACACACACACACACACACACACACACACACACACACACACAGCATCCCCTCTATCTCTAGGAAGGAAAGCTGCCCGGGCGGTGTGTTTGGGATCATTGTCATGCTGAAAGACCCAGCCACGTTTCATCTTCAATGCCCTTGCTGATGGAAGGAGGTTTTCACTAAAAATCTCACGATACATGGCCCCATTCATTCTTTCCTTTACACGGATCAGTCGTCCTGCTCCCTTTGCAGAAAAACAGCCCCAAAGCATGATGTTTCCACCCCCATGCTTCAAAGTAGGTATGGTGTTCTTTGGATGCAACTCAGCATTCTTTGTCCTCCAAACACAACGAGTTGAGTTTTTACCAAAAAGTTATATTTTGGCTTCATCTGACCATATGACATTCACCCAATCTTCTTCTGGATCATCCAAATGCTCTCTAGCAAACTTCAGATGGGCCTGGACATGTACTGGCTTAAGCAGGGGGACACGTCTGGCACTGCAGGATTTGAGTCCCTGGCGGCCTGGTGTGTTACTAATGGTAGGCTTTGTTACTTTGGTCCCAGCTCTCTGCAGGTCATTCACTAGGTCCCCCCGTGTGGTTCTGGGATTTTTGCTCACCGTTCTTGTGATCATTTTGACCCCACGGGGTGAGATCTTGCGTGGAGCCCCAGATCGAGGGAGATTATCAGTGGTCTTGTATGTCTTCCATTTTCTAATAATTCTCCCATAGTTGTTTTCTTCAAACAAAGCTGCTTATCTATTGCAGATTCAGTCTTCCCAGCCTGGTGCAGGTCTACAATTTTGTTTCTCGTGTCCTTTGACAGCTCTTTGGTCTTGGCCATAGTGGAGTTTGGAGTGTGACAGTTTGAGGTTGTGGACAGGTGTATTTTATACTGATAACAAGTTCAAACAGGTGCCATTAATACAGGTAACGAGTGGAGGACAGAGGAGCCTCTTAAAGAAGAAGTTACAGGTCTGTGAGAGCCAGAAATCTTGCTTGTTTGTAGGTGACCAAATACTTATTTTCCACCATAATAGGCAAATAAATTCATAAAAAATCCTACAATGTGATTTTCTGGATTTTTTTTCATTTTGTCTGTCATAGTTGATGTGTACCTATGATGAAAATTACAGGCCTCTCTCATCTTTTTAAGTGGGAGAACTTGCACAATTGGTGGCTGACTAAATACTTTTTTGCCCCACTGTATATGTTGGGGTCAATGAAGGGTAGATGGGAACTAGGAATATGGAAAGTTACTGAGAGTAGAAACTTCACATTCTGTTCCAAGTTTCTGAGGAGGGAGGCGAAAGAAAATTGTTAGTCTCTAATAAGACCGATGAGGTGAGAGGAAACCTCTGGGAGGGGGACCAGCAAGGCCCACCACAACGTCTCCCCTTTTGCAGTTCTATCTCACACACACACTTTCACGCCCACAATGGTTTTTGTAACAGGCATGGCTTTGACTACCACAGTGAAAGGAACCAATTAAATCCCTGCCTAGCAACAGAGATGCATGGTTGTCTATGTGTGTAAGGAGTTGACTACACACATTAGAATGTTATAAATATATGTGCTTGTGTAAACCTGGCTTCGTCTTGGCAGCTGTATGACCCAGGGTTGAATAAACTTGGTGTGAGCTTTTTCTAGAGGTCCGTGAGTTTTTACCCAGTTTGTTCAGAACCTAACAAGTGTTACCCTGTTTTCTTTTCCAAATGTAAATTATAAATAAAGCGCGTCAAGTCCAGTATGTTCAGTGAAAAATAGGTTTACCATTATCGTTTGCTTTTCCTGGAATAGCAAAACCTTTGGTGGATTCCAGGTGACCAAATTAAGTGGAGTGCTTATATATCAAATTATGTATCTAAGAAATGGAAACCAACCCTTATATATCAGAGGAATAATAGAAATCAAGAATGCTACTGTAAATGATGGATATTAGCATCCAAAAATAAATGTATTGCCCTGTTGACGATCAGGTGTAGTAGCGCCCATGGCCTCATTTCATTGGTCTAATTATATTTTCCACTTCCTGGGTGCATAATGACAGGGTGCATTTTATTCCATTACACTGATTGATGCTACTGATGTTGCTTCCTGCTGGCTGTTTGTATTGTTATTTTAGTCCTACAGACAGAGTCAGTGGCCCCAGTCAAACTCCGTACTAATGTTCTATCATTCAACTACAATAAAAAGGACACACATTTCTCAGTGGAGGCTGCTGAGGGGAGGACAGCTCATAATAATAGGTGTCCCGGGTAAATGGGATGGCATTAAACACATGGAAACCATGTGTTTGACCTATTTGATACCATTCCACTGATTCCGCTCCAGCCATCAACACAAGCCCTTCCTCCTCAATTAAGGTGCTACCAACCTCCTGTGGCATTTCTCGACGGAAGCAAATGTATCTGTCAACTTCACAGAGTTCATACAGTAACTCAGAGCAGAGTTACTAGCTACTGTATTATCATGTTTAGCTAAACTAGATCCATAGTATTTGTTGATGGCAGTGTCTTTTATCAGTGTTTGCTCATAGGCAAGCAATCATGAAATACCAGATGCACCTTACCATATGGGCTACAAACATATTAGTATGGACACACAGAAGGCCTATCTATCACAAAGGTCAACAATCATCAAACACCAGATGCACCTTGCCGTGTGTGCCATATGCAAACAAATTCTTATGCACACACACAATAGTAACTAAACTGTCATCATCATAATCATACTGTTATTTATCACTGGCTTGGTACCAGATATGATCCTATAACTAAACCATTAGTAAATTAATAGCATATAGGATCCTGCATGTGGCATGCAGGCGGAGCCATGTTCCTCCCAATTGAAGTCTATGGTGGCAGCCAGGTGGAGCAGGTCGTTAGGCCAGGCTAGTCTCTCATCACTCTGGACAGTGACATAATGCCACTGTGTGAGCTGAAGCTGCACTCAATCATCAGGCCAATTACATTTTAAAGTCAGAAGCTCATGTGCTCAAGTGAGCTTCGTAGTTTCACACTCGCCTCGATAAATCAAAACACCAGATCCAGAGCCACTGATGAGGCCTGCCCGGCGACAGTCGAGAGACAGAGAGCAAGAGCTGCCAGGGAAACTTGTCTAAATGGTGGTTGTAGGGTCGAGGATAACATTTGTTGGTTCCACTCATCTATTCATGTTGACGGATGATTTCAATTTAAATCTATATGGCGGGACGTATGTCATTGTGTTCTGAGGCTTGTTTAGCTGTGTACTTTAGAATGCAAACGCTGACACGCTCTGCTGAATTTTAAAAGTAGAACATGTGGTTTACCAGGAAAGAGAGACGGAAAAAGAGAGTCATGATTGTTGTGCTTGAGCTAGGTTAGTAAACCATGTAAACATAGCGTGGTTCATTCTGCGTTGTGTACTTTTAATTAGGACGCTGCCACAACTGAAGGACTGCTAGTTGAATTATTTTTATTTGCCCTGCACATGAAGAGACAACACACATTATGTTAACTCTTGGCGCAGTCCTAGCTCTCAGGCACCTGCGCAAGCACATGGACACTCACTCAAAAACTGTCCCAAGTACTCACAAGTTACAATAGAAACCCTAGTTAGCGAGCTTTGTGAAACTTGTTAACATAAATCTTTATATTATCCACATTGTAACAAACTTATGGTAGCATAACAGCACATTGTGTAACATTACCACGGTTTTATATTAAACATATTCGGAGCCAAGGACAACATACCTTGCTAGCCGAAGGTCAGGCAAAAGAGAACAATAAGGGGGTACGGAAATTCAGATAATCCGCGATGGGCCAAACCAAAATATACAAAACTTTTCCAATCACATGTATGTACAATATTGATATGAAAATGTGTTTGTACACCAAAGAAAAACATTAGCTATGCAGCTGTAATTAACTAAAAAAATACACTGAATTATTATTATTATTATCAAATTATTAACATCCCCCTTGACCTGGCCAATTTGAATTGGTCCTTGTGTGCAACTTGGTGCATAATCTAGGGGAACAACATCACACTGCTACATAAGCATTTGAGAACATGTCAAGGGACTAACGAAAGCACCTGATTATGTACAAGAACAAACCATCACGGCGCATGAGGGCAGGGAGGACGTCGCACAGCATGTGTCATGTCTTCATTTAAGAATGAATGTATTCTAATGTGATTTCAGGGAAAACGCAGAACATTATAAGAGCACAAACATTATTGCATAAGCATATGGTGCGTTGCGGCCCCAAAGAGTGGGCGTCCCGCAGTCTGAATCACAATCGAGGCTGCAAGATCTCACACAGGCCTCTTTCACCAGACAACAACAGCTTTTATATTGTCTGCAGCCAGCCAGTCAGAACATTTACAGATATGACTTGGTCTTTAAAAGAGGAAATCAATTGATTTTATTTTAACATTGGCCATATGACTGATATCTGTTAGATGAGACTATTGGATTTCATATCTGTAGGTGCTTTTTTATGAGTGAATGTGAGCATATTACTGTGACTGATACGTCGCAAGCTGTCAGTCATGTCTCCACAAGGCAAAGTTCATTACTCCTTAGCACAAAGAGTCTGACAGTGTACTGGCCAGTCTGACGGTGTCTTGACCAGTCTGCCAGTGTCTTGGCCAGAGTGAACCTGTATAGAAGCTGCACTATACAGTATGTGGTCAGTCTCGACAGCCATCCCTTCAATATGGACTCTTTTAGTAGCTGTACATAGATACAGTACATGTTATCACTGACACATGCTTGTGCACACTGCACTATCACTACCTATTCATTATGGTAGTGGATATGAGGTGATGACTAGGATGACTGTCATTCTGTCCATCATGTCTGGATCATGATTGACATAGAGGAAACAGGGTGGCATAATTTGACAACAGTCTGGGTCTTGTGGACGTTTAGCCTACTGTGAGCTCTGTATGAGCCCTGGGATAATGTGTTATTTGCAAGGCATATGGCAGAATGTGTTAGACTTATGCTTCCAATTAATAACAGGAGGCTTCATTTACTGTGTGATACAGGGCAGCAATCAACTCTACTTATTTGATTAACTTCATACAGAAGCAGATCAAGTATAGAAGGAACTAAAATAGGATTTCAAGCCAATAGTATCAGGGATTGTCAAGTTTATTGGTGCCGCACTTCAGGCTACATACTTGAGTTGTTTCTGGGTTTCATTCAAAGTTACTCAACTTTAATCTTTTTTCACGAATGTTTTTGCCCTTGTGGTCAAAGATGTATAGGAAAAACAAGCCTGCAGTCACAGAAAGGTTATCTAAGGTTCTTCATCTTATCCTGCTTCCTTCTTTCATCTGAACTCTGGAAGCTAGATATCACAACTGACCTCTGTTTCACCGCCAAATATCCTCATTCATTAAAGGTCCAATATAGTCATTTTTATCTCAATGTCACCAGGAAGGCCAAAACTCCATTCCACCACAGCAGGCCTAAGTGTCAGGAAGACTATTGAAACAGATTTTACATTAAAAGGGCATTGTGATTTTTATCAGTATTATTCCAACCAAATATTGTGGGAAAACTGTATATATAAAACACAACCTTTAACACCCAAACAGCAGAATCTCCTCCCAACTGAAATAGGACATGTGGAGCTATGGGAATGGTAATGGCGTATTATAGGCCCCGTGTCCTGAACAATTACTATAATTTACTTTTACAACACCTAATTAAGTCTCCTATGAATTCCTTTAGCATTTATGTACAGTACTCTAAATCAAACCGCACCGGTTGACAGTGCCTTGGCTCTGACTAGAGCAGAAGAGGAGGTGATGGGATAACTTCTTCTGAAATGTATGAAGCCAGGAGAATGCAACGCGGTGGTGCGTTACAGCATCACTCAACAACGAATCTACAACTTAATAATCTTCAGAGGTTGATGACACATAGAAAAATGAAACGCGCTGCAATGGCAACAGCATGTATTCTCATATAGCATACCGTATCGCGAAACATGTAAGCGGAAAATCTCATGTTGCTAGTAGTATACACATGCCAAATAAAACAATTATCTCATGAGATGAACTTCATACACTAATGGAGCCAACTTTACTATAAACCAATACCAATTCCCTCTCGCATTACGGTGACGTATTACCCACCACCGTCCCCTTGGATCTTAATGGGGCAAACATCTGCACTACCGCTGTACAATAACAAATGATAGCAGCGTTAAAACGGCGCTGCAACTGCTTTCCGTTCACAATGTCACCAAATGTGTCATCTCTGGTGGGGAGGAATGATGGCTGTTGAGCTCAGTCATCTATTCCGCTCGGTTGGATTCGCTCTGCAAACTCATCAACAACAACCTCCACCTAGAAACCCATCCACCTTTTATAGGTGTAGTGTAGTGGTGTGTAAAGAGATTTTAAAAAGGTTCATGTTGGTTCATGTTGTGTTTGAATAATGTGTGTGGATGTGTAAGAAAGTATATTGTTTCTACATGTCTAGACTGATTCACAATGCAAATTAATAATACCAACTCAGTACTTAGGCTCGGTATGTCTGCATTGTTATCCAATTAGGCATAATTACACTGTTAAGTGCTATGAGGTAAACGCAGAGAAAATGACACTATTAGTACACTGCTAAAGGCAAAATGGAGGTCTGCATTGTCATTGTCATGACAGTGTGTTTCAAATTAAAGTCCATTATCAGGCCCTACACCCAAACAAGGGCACTGCGTTCATCCACCTCTGGCCTGCTCGCCTCCCTACCACTGAGGAAGTACAGTTCCCGCTCAGCCCAGTCAAAACTGTTCGCTGCTCTGGCCCCCCAATGGTGGAACAAACTCCCTCACGACGCCAGGACAGCGGAGTCAATCACCACCTTCCGGAGACACCTGAAACCCCACCTCTTTAAGGAATACCTAGGATAGGATAAAGTAATCCTTCTCACCCCCCTTAAAAGATTTAGATGCACTATTGTAAAGTGGCTGCTCCACTGGATGTCATAAGGTGAAAGCACCAATTTGTAAGTCGCTCTGGATAAGAGCGTCTGCTAAATGACTTAAATGTAAATGTAAAAATGTGTCCTGAGAGAACCTGCTGGGTCCAGTGAACCGCAAAGGGAGTCGACTTGTTGCAGCTTCAGCTGACAAATGGGCTGAGCACTAAAGATACCTGCCATCTGGAGGGGCATTGAGCTGAGAAATGCACCACAGTGGAGGAGGAGGAGGAGCAGCCATTTTATCTCTGGTTCAGCAACACTTTCAAGGGTCTCATCCAGGTCTAAGGTGGGTGGGAGAAGGGAGACACTGCGGTGGTGGTGGAGGCCATTTTGGATTTAGATCAGCACATACTATTAGTAAATTAATGGACAGGAGTCTGTTTTTATTGTGGAGGAACAATTTGGGGTCTGACTCCACAGCACCTTGCTGGTTGCGTCATGACATAGTGGGCTTATGCACTGCAGTGGTGGAGGCTTGGGAGGCCATTTTGGCTCAAGATCAACATCACCTTCGAGGATCAGTTTATGCGGAGGAGTGAAAAGTAAAAGTTTAGTATACACCTGTGGTTGCATTATTTTATGTGGTGCAAACCCTGCAATGGTACAAACTTTATGACAAAATGGCTACCTCACGTCAGCAGTTTCACTCCTCTGCATAAACTGCTCCTCCTCCTCCTCCACTGTGGTGCATTTCTCAGCTCAATGCCCCTCCAGATGGCAGGTATCTTTAGTGCTACTACCTGGCTACAGGTCTGGGAATGCACATAAGGGGCAGATGTTGCTTCTGCTAACACAACACAATCTCCTTAATCAGAAAAATGGTTTACTGCTCTCTGTCTGTACTATAGTGCATCTATTTAAGTCTTGTCGATGTCAGAAACGGGAGGTTTTAGAATGAAGAATCAGTATTGAGCAGCAGAAAGGTGTCAGCCGCGGATTACAATGACAAGAGATGATCCTGTAAGCGAAAGCGCTCTGGGATTTATAAATTCACTGACTCCTATCAGACAAGGATTGATTTAAACCAGCTTATCTGAAGGAGACTCCTCCAACGACAAGAGCTGAAACCCATCCACAGAAAGGCAATATCCCACATATTACTATTATTACTACAGCATTGGAAATGCTAATACATTTTTTATACAGTCAATTTAATGCAAATGAAGACAAAAAAACTCAAATCCTGAATAATGTATTTTTTCTCGCTCTGCATACTTTATTGAGACGAATGTCCCCTGTAGCATTTGGGCTCACGTTTAGCGGCAATACGATTCCTACCATTTCCTAATTTGTTTTTTGGTAACTGTCCGCCTGGGAGAGGAGATCGGAGGAAAACGATCTATTCTGCTGGAAAGCTAAGCGCCAACAGCCAACATTCGGACACTTATATTTGTGGCCTGAGTGTTTTGAAAAGCAAAAACAATGGCAAGCAACAAATGTTGGAGAAACCTAATCGACAAGGTTATTGAGGTAGAAAGTGTCAAGAGAACGACCACATATGTTGTTTGAATGATATAACACCTTAGCGATTAGCAACATTTTACCTCTCCCTGAGCCTTCTCCATTTACACAACTTAGTTCTGCCATAAACGTTATGTGCCCATTTTCCTCAACAATCAGAGTGTCATTTTCTAATTTCCCATCCCTGCCTCTCTCTCCAGACTGATAATACCTCCAAATCCTAAGACCCTGACAGACTGACGATGGGTTTGTCCAGATGTGGGCCGCTCCTGTTCAGTATGATCCCTGTGAAACCAGAGAAGCCAAACTATTCTCCATTTTCACATGCCCTGAAGTGTATGGTTTGCTCTGGGCCGCACTCAACTCCTGTTCATGACATTATCTGAATAACAGAAAGAGGATGATAGGAGGGGGGGGGGTAGGAGTCCATCTGTCATTCTACTCAGGATGAGAGTAAAGGTACACGGTATATTTCGGGGTGTTCCCTCTTTCATTATTCAGCCCCTATGACTTTAATTTGCCCTGCACCGGAAATGCACACGGTTGTTTCTTAAAATCACTATTCTTATACTTCCACGTCACCTTGCTCTCTATGTGTACCATACCATTTCCTTCCCACAATTACCTGCATCACACAGACTAGTATACTACAAAGTAGGTTGTACTGTGACATATTATCTACCATGTTTGTTTCCATGCTCAATACAATACTAAATATAAGAGTACATGGAATATGCCATATTGAAAGGGTGATGTTGCTATATAGTATTTTGTATGGTAGACTACTATTAAACAATAGGTTTGTATTTAAAGCTGGAATCCTTAATGGTGAAACTGTGACGCCCGTTTGCAATATTAAAACAACAAAGAAGTTACTTAAAATAAAAAAATACTGTTTTGTTTTTCGCTGACATCAACGCACAATAGAACAGCAGATGATGTTCCTCTCCTCTGTTACTTCAACTAAACAAAAGCAATAACAAATGTGCTGGGTGGAACAGTGGCACTGTTTCACCTTATGGTGAGTTCAGATTTACAATAAGCTTGGGACTATACATTTGTATATATAGATATATTAGTTTCTTTCTTCGTGGTGGCACCATCAAGATATTAAAACCCCAACATGCACGTTATGAATGCACATGCAGTTGGTAATATGACAACCATCTTGCCATGGACCTCCAATGGGATTTCCTAACACATAGGGAATGAACTAACAGCAACAGCATTATACCACAACCCAAAATGGACCCTGTCAACTTCAGTCACCCATTACCATTAGTCAACCAGTTGAGTAATTCAAATAACCACATTACGCCAAAGACAACGAAATGGCACAAGGACGAAATGTACGATTTTTTTCAAATAAAAAAAACTTACGGAAATGAGATTGTGCCCCTACTCTTCAGGACATATGGTGGATTTTCTCTGAGAGTGGATAGGTGGAGACCACATAATGATGAGACACTTAGTTTCACTACTGCACCCAATGTATAGGTTCCTGGGCAAGTTAAGATCATTAGGGGACATGTGGGGGAGTACGACTAGAGCTAGGGGGGAGGTGGATGGGAAATTACATCAAGGTTATTTCTGGTGAACGCAACACTTTTGAACTATAGATCTTTGATCCTCCCTCCGCACTATTTGTGCAATGGCATTTTGTGCAATGACGACTCCATATAATTTCACACTCCAATTAGTACATGACTAATGTTGTCCTAAAGAGCAAATCTCTGGGTGACATTGAACAAATACTGATTGTTCTAAACCTCAAAGGTTCCCCAAGACCAAATAAAACCGTCACTGAATGTATGTCTAAGTGGAATATATGTGGGAAATCAATTGCAGCTGAGAGCGCATGAAAAAGCATTCTCTGAGCGTTTTGATTGTGGTTGGTTATTAATGTCATGGCAAAAGTAGATAATTACTCCCAGGTGTGTATCATAACACTACAGGTTAGATATACTGGAATTGACGCTCTGGAAAAGTAATATCAATAATGTACAATTTGTCTTGCTGTCCAAATCTACAGTACATGAGGCAGATTCGCTGTAACGGTTTTCTTCCTGGGAAGGAGAGGAGGACCAAAATGCAGCGTGTTTAGAGTTCAACATGTTTAATCAAGACCATACACGAGAACACTACAAAATACAAAACAACAAAAGTGAAAACCGAAACAGTCCTATCTGATGCAATGACACAAAGACAGAAGACAATCACCCATAAAATACCCAAAGAACATGGCTGCCTACCCAAAGAATACCCAAAGAACATGGTTCCCAGTCAGAGACAATGAGAGACAGCTGCCTCTAATTGAGAACCAATCTAGGCAACCATAGACATACAAAACTACCTAGAAAGGAAACAGCCCCATAAACATACAAAACCCCTAGACCAGACAAAACACATAAATCCCCCATGTCACACCCTGACCTAACCAAAATAATAAAGAAAACATAGATAACTAAGGCCAGAGCATGACATTCGCCCAGGTTTAGTATCTGATAGGAAGTTTAATCACAGACCCACGCTGCACTACTGCAACAATGTATAGTATTATTATTATCTCCTGTATCAAGAAAGTATAGTCCAACCCAGTATAGTCCAACTCCACTGTAGTCCAAATCCAGTGTAGTCCAACTCCAGTATAGACCAACTCCAGTCCACTGCTTTAATAATCCCCAATTTCTATCAGATGATGAGGAAACCAATACTGTTGGCTGGCAGCTTCAAATAACCATAAACATTAATGGCTTCAAAATGGCCGCCGCTTTCACTATCGCTCTCCCTCAGAGGGAGACTTTATCATACTGATAAACAAGAAAAAAAGGCAGAGTGGGTTATGTCCGTGACATATGAAAGTGGAGCCGGCCATAGAACGAGGCTAAGAGGTGAGGTTCAGCAAGAGGCAGAATCCATCATGTTGACCATTTTGGAAGGATGGCAGCTCTGGCACTGATACCCAGCAGATCATATTTGCAAAGATAAATGTCAGCCTTGTCCCTGGCCAAGATACTGAGATACACACTCTGACTTCTGTCTGTGACGGAGGAGAAGAGGGGGATCAAAAGGCAGGGACAGGGTGAAACAAGAGAGGGAGTGGGAGAAGTGTAATAAAGTGTCAGATCACCGTCAGTGCAAGTTCAGGGAAGGGACGTATGCAAACTGTGTTTTCTACCTCACTGTCACTGTAATATGGGCCCAATTGTTTCATTGAAAATAAGTGATTTTGACCCAGTGTAAAAGAGATCTCAGATAGTTGGGGGTTTGGAGGGTAAACTGAGAGAAAGAAGTGAGAATATTCTGGAGGCCCAGTTTCAAAACAGATAAACAAACTGATCAAACTGATCAAGATAATTTGCTGCAAGCAACAAATAACAGCAGAAGTCAAATAAAGGTTATGTTACTAATTTATTTTACCTTTATTTAACCAGGCAAGTCAGTTAAGAACAAATTCTTATTTTCAATGACGGCCTGGGAACAGTGGGTTAACTGCCTGTTCAGGGGCAGAACGACAGATTTGTACCTTGTCAGCTCGGGGGTTTGAACTTGCAACCTTCCGGGTTACTAGTCCAACGCTCTAACCACTAGGCTACCCTGCCGCCCCATTAATCAACCTACCAGGGTGTTTACAAACACTACAGGAACAAGATCATCCACATGTGTCGATCACATTGTTACTAATGCTGTAGAACTTTTTCTAAAGCTGTATCCATACCCATTGGATGCAGTGATCACAATATAGTTGCTATTTCCAGGAAAGTCAAAGTTCCAACAGCTGGGCCTAAAATAGTGTATAAGAGATCATACAAAACATTTTGCTGTGACTCTTATGTGGATGATGTTAAAAATATTTGTTGG
Source organism: Oncorhynchus nerka (assembly GCF_034236695.1). Classification (NCBI taxonomy): domain Eukaryota; kingdom Metazoa; phylum Chordata; class Actinopteri; order Salmoniformes; family Salmonidae; genus Oncorhynchus; species Oncorhynchus nerka. The sequence goes on from NC_088410.1 coordinate 31,857,137, forward strand.
TCTGATGTGATTAATGAGGAGCATCCAGACGCTGCACTTGATGAATTTATGAAATTGCTTCTTTCAATTATTGATAAACATGCACCGGTTAAGAAACTGACTGTTAGAACTGTTAAGGCTCCATGGATTGATGAGGAATTGAACAACTGCATGGTTGAAAGAGATGTGGCAAAAGGAGTGGCTAATAAGTCTGTCTGAACATCTGACCGGCTTACTTACTGCAGTTGAGAAATTATGTGACTAAACTCAACAAAAAGAACAAAAAAAACGTTATTATGAAGCCAAGATTAATGATATCAAGAATGAAGGAAAAAAACTTTAGATGGAATTATGGGCAGAAAGACAAACTCCACCTTTCATCAAATCAGATGGCTTATTCATCACAAAACCATTTGATGTTGTGTAATTCCCGGGGTGTAGTGGAAGAAGGAGTCAGACACAGGAGACAGAGAGTTCAGAGTAGGCTACTTCTTTATACACCGACCAGGTGAAAACAGACGCCACTCAAAACAAATGCCCCCAAAACACAGAGGAACTAAACAGTCCCAAAAACCAGCTCACGTACACGAACAACCGTGACATACATGCGTGTACAAAGAGTACACAAAAACAATCCCGCACACCCAGCAGGCGGGCCGGCTGGCTAGTAGAGCCCAACTAATAAACCTAATTAACAACAGGTGTAACTAATAAACAGACAAGGAGGGGGAGGAAAAGATCAGTGGCAGCTAGTAGGCCGGTGACGACGACCGCCGAGCGCCACCCGAACGGGAAGGGGAGCCACCTTCGGTAGGAGTCGTGACATGTTGGCAATTATTTTAATGATTATTTCATTGGCAAAGTGGGCAAACTTAGGCAGGAAATGCCAACAACGAACAGTGAGCAATTGTATTCATGCATAAAAAACTAATAATGAAAGAAATGGATTCCAAGTTTGAATTTTGGAAAGTTAGTGTGGGAGAGGTGGAAAATTATATTTATTGATCAATAATGACACACCTCCTGCCATTGACAACTTTGATGGAAAGCTACTGAGGATGGTAGCTGACTATAGCCACCCCTATCTGTCATATTTTTATTCTGAGCCTAGAAGAAAGTCTTTGTCCTCAGGCCTGGAGAGAAGCCAAAGTAAAACCGTTATCCAAGAGTGGTAAAGTGGCCTTTACTGGTTCTAACAGCAGACCTATACGCTTGCTGCAAGCTCTTAGCAAACTGTTGGGAACAAATTGTGTTTGACCAAATACAATGTTATTTCTCTGTAAACAAATTAACAACAGACTTTCAGCATGCTTATAAAGAAGGGCACTCAACATGTACTGCACTGACACAAATGACTGATGATTGGTTGAAAGAAATTGATAATAAGAAGATTGTGGGAGCTGTACTGTTAGATTTCAGTGCAGCCTTTGATATTATTGACCATAACCTGTTATTGAAAAAACATTTGTGCTATGGCTTTTCAACCTCTGCCATATCATGGATTCAGAGCTATCTATCCAATAGGACTCAAAGTTAACGGGCTATGGTCCTTTTTTCAGAATTTCCACCTGACTGACGTGCCCAAAGTAAACTGCCTGTTACTCAGGCCCAGAAGCCAGGATATGAATACAATTGGTATCATTGGATAGAAAACACTTTGAAGTTTGTGAAATGTTAAAATAATATATGAGACTATAACACAAATCCCCCAAAAAAACTAAGAATAATTATAATTATTTTTTTGGAGATCCCATGCTCTTTCAATGGAAAGCTATGGGTCCTATGCAATTCCAGCTCCCAGATTGCAATTCCTATGGCTTCCACTAAATGTCAACAGTCTTTGTTCAAGGTTTCAGGCTTGTTTCTTCCAAAACTAGTAAGAATTTTGAGTTTTGGTACCGGGAGTCACAGTTGGAAGTCAGTCAGTGGGTGTGCGACGAAGAGGACGGGCACTTACTCATTTTACTTTTCTATTGAACATACTTCTTTCCGTTTGAAATATTAAAATATTAAAGACGCTACCGTCCCACATATCCCAGAAAGGTTAAAAAGTTTAGCGGTAGCTTTTTGGATTCCTTTGTCTGCAAGTTGAACAAGTGGATTACCGAAATTGATGGTGCCAACTAAACATACTTTTTGGGATATAAAGAAGGATTTTATCTAAGAAAACGACCATGCATGTTGGAGCTGGGACCCTTGGGATTGCGAACAGAGGAAGATTTTCAAAAAGTAAGTGATCATTTAATTGCTATTTGTGATTTTATGAAGCCTGTGCTGGTTGAAAAATATGTTGATGTGGGGCGCCGTCCTCAAACAATTGCATGGTATGCTTTCACTGTAAAGCCTATTGTAAATCGGACAATGCAGTTAGATTAACAAGAATGTAACTTTTTATGGCTGCAGGGCCACTCGTAGCAAGCTAGAGCGCGTGCTACGAGTGGGTGCTTCTATGGTGACCAGTGAGCTGAGATAAGGCAGGGCTTTACCTAGCAGAGACTTGTAGATAACCTGTAGCGAGTGGGTATGAAGCGAGGGCCAACCAACGAGAGTGTACAGGTCGCAATGGTGGGTAGTGTATGGGGCTTTGGTGACAAAACAGATGGCACTGTGATAGACTGCATCCAGTTTGTTGAGTAGAGTGTTGGAGGCTATTTTATAGATGACATCACCGAAGTCGAGGATCGGTAGGATGGTCAGTTTTACGAGGGTATGTTTGGCAGCATGAGTGAAGGATGCTTTGTTGCGATATAGGAAGCCGAATCTAGATTTAATTTGGATTGGAGATGCTTAATGTGAGTCTGGAAGGAGAGTTTACAGTCTAACCAGACACCCAGGTATTTGTAGTTGTCCATGTATTCTAAGTTAGAGCCGTCCAGAGTAGTGATGCTGGACAGGCGAGCAGGTGCGGGCGGCAATCGATTGAAAAGCATGCATTTAGTTTTACTTGCGTTTAAGACCAGTTGGAGGCCACGGAAGGAGAGTTATATGGCATTGAAGCTCGTCTGGAGATTAGTTAACAAAGTGTCCAAGGAGGGGCCAGAAGTATACAGAATGGTGTCATCTGCGTAGAGGTGGATCAGAGAATCACCAGCAGCAAGAGCAACATCATTGATGTATACAGAAAAGAGAGTCGGCCCGAGAATTGAACCCTGTGGCACACCCATAGAGACTGTCAGAGGTCCAGACAACAGGCCCTCCGATTTGACACACTGAACTCTATCAGAGAAGTAGTTGGTAAACCAGGCGAGGCAATCATTTGAGAAACCAAGGCTGTCGAGTCTGCCAATAAGAATGTTGTGATTGACAGAGTCGAAAGCCTTGGCCAGGTCGATGAATATGGCTGCAGAGTAATGTCTCTTATCGATGGCGGTTATGATGTCGTTTAAAACCTTGAGCGTGGCTGATGTGCACCCTGACCAGCTCTGAAACCAGATTGCATAGCGGAGAAGGTATGGTGGGATTGAAAATGGTCAGTAATCTGTTTGTTAACTTGGCTTTCGAAGACCTTAGAAAGACAGGGTAGGATAGATATAGGTCTGTAGCAGTTTGGGTCTAGAGTGTCACCCCCTTTGAAAAGGGGGATGACCGCGGCAGCTTCCCAATCTTTGGGAATCTCAGACGATACAAAAGAGAGATTGAACAGGCTAGTAATAGGGGTTGCAACAATTTCAGCAGATCATTTTAGAAAGAGAGGGTCCAGATTGCCTAGCCCGGCTGATTTGTAGGGGTCAAGATTTTCCAGCTGTTTCAGAACATCTGCTATCTGGATTTGGGTAAAGGAGAAATGGTGGGAGCTTTGGCGGGTTGCTGTGGAGGGTGCCGGGCAGTTGACCGGGGTAGGGGTAGCCATGTGGAAAGCATGGACAGCTGTAGAGAAATGCTTATTGAAATTCTCAATTATAGTGGATTTATCGGTGGTGACAATGTTTCCTAGCCTCAGAGCAGTGGGCAGCTGGGAGGAGGTGCTCTTATTCTCCATGGACTTTACAGTGTCCCAGAACTTTTTTGAGTTAGTACTACAGGATGCAAAATTTCTGTTTGAAAAAGCTTGGCTTAGCTTTTCTAACTGCCTGTGTATATTTGTTCCGAACTTCCCTGAAAAGTTGCATGTCACGGGCTATTCGATGCTAATGCAGAAGGCCACAGGATGTTTTTGTGCTGTTCCAAGTAGCTCTAGGTAGCTAGCAGGCCAATATTGTAGCCCAGGAGTATGCTTCGGTGGTAGCACAGGAGCCCTGGCCGGGCTAGCTTCAAGCTATATTGGTGCTTGCTCTGGGATGGAAACGCTAGCCAGGAGTAGTCATCCGGGATTGCGGTTAGCTAGTTGTGAAGATCCAGATGAAAATGTTCAGTTTGGCCTCCCGGGTGGCGCAGTGGTTAAGGGTGCTGTACTGCAGCGCCAGCTGTGCCATCAGAGTCCCTGGGTTCGCGCCCAGGCTCTGTCGTAACCGGCCGCGACCGGGAGGTCCGTGGGGCGACGCACAATTGGCCTAGCGTCGTCCGGGTTAGGGAGGGCTTGGTCGGTAGGGATGTCCTTGTCTCATCGCGCACCAGCGACTCCTGTGGCAGGCCGGGCGCAGTGCGTGCTAACCAAGGTTGCCAGGTGCACGGTGTACCCTCCGACACATTGGTGCGGCTGGCTTCCGGGTTGGGTGGGCGCTGTGTTAAGAAGCAGTACGGCTGGTTGGGTTGTGTATCGGAGGACGCATGACTTTCAACCTTCGTCTCTCCCGAGCCCGTACGGGAGTTGTAGCGATGAGACAAGATAGTAGCTACTACAATTGGATACCACGAAAATTGGGGAGAAAAAGGGGTAAAAAAAAAAGAACAAAAAAAAGAACAAAATGTTCAGTTTGCGGTAGGAATCCAGGGATAAAAATAACAGGTCCGTTATGCTCTGGTTAGTCACGTTGTTCGAACTGGCGAGAGCTTTCCGAGATGAAGGTTAGCTGATGACTGCTGTCAATGGTTTGCTGACTGATATCTGGTAGTTAGCTGGCTAGCCTCATTTGAGGGATTCCAGATCCGAAGTAAATATAAATACTTTAGGAAAAAAAAATCAGATCCACACCACATTGGGTGAGGCGGGTTGCAGGAGAGTATTTAAATGATGAGGTTTAGCAAAATATTTTAAAGGATATGCGACGAAAAATATGTAAAACGATATATACAAGGGACAGGACAAGGACGTCTAACTGCTACGCCATCTTGGATCAAGGAAGTGCATGGTATGCTTTCACTGTAAAGCCTATTGTAAATCGGACAATCCCTCTCCTACTGTGAAAGATATTTGCGGTTGATATATTATCGATTATATATTTTTAAAACAACCTGAGGATTGATTATAAAAAACGTTTGACATGTTTCTGTGGACATTATGGAAACTATTTGGAATTTTCGTCTGCGTTGTCGTGACCGCTCTTTCCTGTGGATTTCTGAACATAACGCGCCAGGTATTTTGGATATAAAAATAATCTTTATGGAACAAAAGGAACAATGTTGTGTAACTGGGAGTCTCGTGAGTGAAAACATCCGAAGATCATCAAAGGTAAACGATTAATTTGATTGCTTTTCTAATTTTCGTGACCGAGCTACTTGATACTAAGTGTACTTAATGTTTTGTCGAGTGATCGATAAACGGACACAAACGCTTGGATTGCTTTCGCTGTAAAGCATAATTAAAAAATCTGACACGACAGGTGGATTAACAAAAGGCCAAACTGTGTTTTCCTGTATTGCACTTGTGATTTCATGAATATAAATATTTTTAGTAATATTTATTGAATGTAGCGCTATGCTATTCAGCACTTATACTGTTAGTGGGATTGCAGCCATAACAAGTTAAGCTTTTAATTGATATAAGATACTTGTATGTTCATAAATGTTTAATACTACGATTATTTATTTGAATTGTGCGCACTCCAATTTCACCGGATGTTGTCAACAGGTGTCCCGCTGACGGGACGCCTAGCCCTGAGAAGTTTTGGAAGCTTCTCTAATGTCAAACATGTAAAGTGTGGTGTACCACAGGGCTGCTCTCTAGGCCCTCTACTCTTTTCTATTTTTACCAATGACCTGCCCCTGGCATTAAACAAAGCATGTGTGTCCGTGTATACTGAAGATTCAACCATATACACATCAGCAACCACAGCTAAGGAAGTCACTGAAACAATTAACAAAGTTGCAGTCTGTTTTGGAATGGGTGGCCTGAACATCTCTAAAACTAAGAGCAATGTATTTGGTACAAATAACTCCTTAAATTCTCGATCCAAGCTGAATCTGGTAATGAATGGTGTGACTGTTGAACAAGTTGAGGAGACAAAATTGCTTGGTGTTACCTTAGATTGTAAACTGTCACGGTCAAAACATATAGATTCAATAGTTATAAAGATGGGGAGAGGTCCATAAAGAGATGCTCTGCTTTTTTGACACCACACTCCAAAAAGCAAGTTCTGCAGGCTCTAGTTTTGTCTAATCTTGATTATTGTCCAGTCGTGTGGTCCAGTGCTGCAAGGAAATACCTAGTTAACTTCATATGGCTGCAGGGGCAGTATTGAGTAGCGGATGAAAAGGTGCCCTTTGTAAACGGCCAGCTCCTCAGTCTCAGTAGCTAATATATGCATATTATTATTAGTATTGGATAGAAAACACTAAAGTTTCCAAAACTGTCAAAATATTGCCTGTGGGTATAACATAACTGATATTGCAGGCGAAACCATGAGGAAAATCAAAACAGGAAGTGGCTTCTATTTCGAAAACTCCATTTTCCATAGCCTCCCATTGCTCCATTTTTAAAGGGATATCAACCAGATTCCTTTTCCTATCCCTTCCTCAAGGTGTCAACAGTCTTCAGACATAGTTTCAGACTTTTATTTTGAAAAATGAGCTAGAACGATAACATTGCGTCGAGTGGTCACATGAGTTTTGGTCTCGCAATAAAGTTTGGACAGCTATTGTTTTTCCCTCTCCAACTGTGAAAGACATTTGCGGTTGATATATTATCGATTATATATTTTAAAAACAACCTGATGATTGATTATAAAAAACGTTTGACATGTTTCTGTGGACATTATGGAAACTATTTGGAATTGTCTGCATTGTCGTGACTGCTCTTTTCGGTGGATTTCTGAACATAACGCGTCAAACAAACGGAGGTATTTTGGATATAAAAACAATCTTTATGGAGTTGTGTAACCAGTTGTGTAACTGGGAGTCTTGTGAGTGAAAACATCCAAAGATCATCAAAGATAAACGATTAATTTGATTGCTTTTCTGATTTTCGTGACAAGGCTACCTGAAGCTAAGTGTACTTAATATTTTGTTGTGTGATCGATAAACTTACACAAACGCTTGGATTGCTTTCGCTGTAAAGCATAATTTCAAAATCTGACACGACAGGTTGATTATCTTCTTCAATATAGGGGGCGCTCTTTTAATTTTTGGATAAAAAAACGTTCCCGTTTTAAACAAGATATTTTGTCACGAAAAGATGCTTGACTATGCATATAATTGACAGCTTTGGAAAGAAAACACTCTGACGTTTCCAAAACTGCAAAGATATTATCTGTGAGTGCCACAGAACTGATGCTACAGGCGAAACCAAGATGACATTTCAAACAGGAAATGGCCCAGATTTTGAGGGTGCTGTGTTCCAATGTCTCCTTATATGGCTGTGAATGCGCCAGGAATGAGCCTACACTTTCTATCGTTTCCCCAAGGTGTCTGCAGCATTGTGACGTATTTGTAGGCATATCATTGGAAGATTGACCATAAGAGACTACATTTACCAGGTGCTTGCTTGGTGTCCTCCGTCGAAAATATTGCATAATCTCCAGCTGCGTGCATTTTACCATTTGCTTCAGAGGAGAAAGCCAACTGCCACGAATTATTTATCATCGAATAGATATGTGAAAAACACCTTGAGGATTGATTCTAAACAACGTTTGCCATGTTTCTGTCGATATTATGGAGTTAATTTGGAAAAAAGTTAGGCGTTGTAATGACTGAATTTTCGGGTTTTTTTCTTAGCCAAACATGATGAACAAAACGGAGCGATTTCTCCTACACAAATAATCTTTTTGGAAAAACTGAACATTTGCTATCTAACTGAGAGTCTCCTCATTGAAAACATCTGAAGTTCTTCAAAGGTAAATTATTTTATTTGAATGCTTTTCTTGTTTTTGTGAAAATGTTGCCTGCTGAATGCTAGGCTAATGCTATGCTAGCTATCAATACTCTTACACAAATGCTTGTGTAGCTATGGTTGAAAAGCATATTTTGAAAATCTGAGATGACAGTGTTGTTAACAAAAGGCTAAGCTTGTGAGTGAATATATTTCTTTCATTTCATTTGCGATTTTCATAAATAGTTAACGTTGCGTTATGCTAATTAGCTTGAGGCTATGATTACGCTCCCGGATACGGGATTGCTCGACGCAAGAAGTTAACAAAAGGATGAGCTATGTTTTCCTATATTGTGATTTCATGAATATAAATATTTTTAGTAATATTCATTGAATGTAGCGCTATGCTATTAATTGTAATCAGAGGGCTCATATAAATACTATACATGCCATTCTCTCTTGGCTAAGAGTTGAGGAGAGACTGACTGCATCACTTCTTCTTTTTATAAGAAACAATGTGTTGAAAATCCCAAATTGTTTGCATGGTCAACTTACATACAGCTCAGACACATACACTTATCCCACCAGACATTCCACCAAGAGTTTTTTTCACAGTCCCCAAAGAACAAATTCAAGAAAGCGTAAGGTATTATATAGAGCCCTTATTGCATAGAACTTAATAAACAGCAAACCTGATTTCAAAAAACAGATAAAGCAACACCTCACGGCACAAGGCCTCTCCCCTATTTGACCTAGATAGTTTGTGTGTATGCATTGATATGCAGGTGTCGTGTCTTTGGCTATGCCGGATTAAGTGATATGACATGCTATTCTATAAAATCCTTTCTCCGTAATTAATATTACCTGATTGAGCTAATCATGGAAATGTAATTAACTAGAGAGTCGGGGCACCACAAAATAATATTTATAGAGCTGTTATCTTCAGAAAAATCTCGTAAAGACCTAGTAATATTTTACATCAATAGCAGTCAATATTAATCGTCACCTTAATTCAGTCTCATCTGAAAGTTGTAAATTCTTGGTTATCTTCACAAACCCTGGCTAACAAGTTGAATCAGCAATACAACATTGGGTTTAATTATTTATTTACTAATTACCTAACTAATCACACAGAATTACATATACAAAGAATGAATCATACCTTGATTACAAATTACGTCATAAACTAGCGGGCGGAACAGATATGACAGCTGGTTACACAAAAGAAAAGGGGCTGGGTGTGAGTGAAAGAGCGGGAAGACTGAGGGACAAAGGGAGAAGCTGTGCTATCGTAAATACAGTATCTTGTGCATTCTAAATTACCTCCCATTTGGAAAATGAAAATGCAATAAATATTTACTCTGAGCTGCGCTTCGGTAGGTTGGTGGTAGATGGAAGGCCGTGTTGCCAAACCGAGTCCTTTGAAGAAGGTCACTGGTGGTCAATTGGATATGTTGTAGTAACGTTGTTGTGTGGTAGACGGGATACTCGGTCTGTTCTTTCCTAGCCCGCGTTTGCAGCTGCTGTGGCTACCTCAACGGCTAGGAGGTATCACTTCTGTAGTGAATAAGAGTTCAAAGTTCATACCATTCGCCTCCAAAGCTCACGCTGAGGTTGGCTTAGTTCTGCAGTTGACATGTTTGTCCGTTTAAAGCAGAGGTTGCAGACCTCACGTACTTCGTCAAGGTTTTATATTGTGGAGCGAGAAGGATGTGTTTGAAAAGTTTTTTAACCCATGTCTCTTCACAGGGGCGGACCACTGATTGAGCAGAGCCCTAACCTTATGAAAACCCAAATCTCTCATTTGGAAGCTAAAATTACATTTCATCTCTTCAGCAATAATTTTATATTCAAACATGTAAATTGAACAACAATTCCATGTGACTCCGATAACTACAATGTTCAGACTTTCCACTGTAGAGTTTATGTCATCCTATCATTGATGAGAATGTCCCAAATGACAACCGAACTGATATAATATTCATTAAGTACCACCGCATATGTTCAATTGGTCGGATTACCAGAATATAGTTCATTTCCCCCACCTTCTGATGTTCCCAGAATCTCTATGTTAACCAAGGGGTTTTCAAATTTCAAATCAGTAGGGTAGAGAGAGGAAAAAGAGGGGGAAGAGGTATTTATGACTGTCATAAACCTACCCCCAGGCCAACGTCATGACATAGGCTACATGTGCTTTAAAAAAAAATTATGTAGTGCTGTCCTTGAGCTGTTCTTGTCTATTGATGTTCTGTATTATGCCATTCTGTATTATGTTTCATGCTTTGTGTGGACCCCAGGAAGAGTAGCAGCTGCCTTTGCAACAGCTAATGGTGATCCTAATAAAATTCCAAATACCAAAAAACACCTCTAACTGAAATGTTTTTTTAATACGAATTCAATCATCCTTGAATCAAAGTCAATCTCCATTTTCTCCCAGTCTTTAATTCATCATCTTCACTCCCACTCCCTCTCCCTGTCACACACACACACACACACACACACACACACACACACACACACACACACACACACACACACACACACACACACACACACACACACACACACACACATACCATCCTTCCTTCCCACATGCACACACAACACACAGACCTCTTCTACACACCGTATCCCAACCACATGACTTGACAGCTGAATACCAATAAACTGACAGCTCCCCCACATAAAGGTTATGACGCCACTGAAATATCAAAGCCTTCAGGTGAGTGGATAGAAATTCTAAATACACCCTGTGGACGTGTGGTCTTCACCAAGGGTAAGGAGGGCTACTCATAAGACATAACCCAATACCCAATAACCCAGTATCTGTATGAAGGTAGCCTGCCTTAGCTTTGCAACTGGGGCTTGGAATGCAATACAGAAGCTGCCCATCCTAAAATAAAAAGGATGTCATACCCACTTTTAGTCGGGTACAAAATATTTGACACCCTTGATGAAGATGAGCAAAAAAGAAATAATACAAATACTGAGCTATTCAACAACAACAAAAAGGGCAGTGATATGGTGTGCATGGCCAAAGAGCTCTATTTTCATGTCATCTGACCGTAGCACAGGTTCCAATTCAGGTGCCAATACCATTTAGCAATCTCTAGGCATTTACATTTGTTGGATGACAAGAAAATATATCTCTTTGGCCACGTACACAAGTAGGGGGTTTGGTGTCTAAAGAAATATGCATATGAAGAGAAGAACCCCATACCTGTAAAATATGGTGGGGGATCTTTGATGACATGGGGATGTTTGGCATCCACTGGTCCTGTAACACTTGTTAATGACAACGGCATCATGAACTTTACCCAGTACCAGGACATTTTAGCCAAAAACATGGCTGCCTCTGCTATGAGGCTGAAACCTTGCCACAAGTGGATCTTCCAGCAAGACAATAGCCACACATAAAAATCCTCAAAGAAATTGTTAATTGCAATAGCCATCTCAGTCTCCAGACTTGAACCCCATTGTGATTTGAATTGAAGCGGCAGTCCATCAACTGGGGCTGTAAACTCAATATAAAGAGGCTGACACATGCCAAAAAAACAAAAGGATGTCACACCTCCACCATATCACCAAAGAAACACAGGTGTATGGCAAGAGAGGCCTAACAACGACAGAAAGTTGCATTTCTTACACACGCTACAATCTGTTACTTTGTTGTTGGCACATTGGCTAACTCCTCTCTCTATTTAATAGCACACTTCCATACATCTGCTGTTGCGGCAATGTATATCTGCTATTCCATTAAAAGAGTAACTTCTATCAGTTTATGCTCTCTATCTCTCCTCGCCATGAAGCTGCCTTCACTTCGCTGTATCCATAATTTCCCTTTGATTTCAGTCCACTGTTCTCTCCGCTTCAAAAACACCTTCTCCAGCTTTATCCTCACCAGGAAGGGACCCCTCCACAACACCTTCTCCAGCCTTATCCTCACCAGGAAGGCACCCCTCCACAACACCTTCTCTAGCTGTATCCTCACCAGGAATGGACCCCTCCACAACACCTTCTCCAGCTTTATCCTCACCAGGAAGGCACCCCTCCACAACACCTTCTCTGGCTGTATCCTCACCAGGAAGGCACCCCTCCACAACACCTTCTCTAGCTTTATCCTCACCAGGAAGGCACCCCTCCACAACACCTTCTCTAGCTTTATCCTCACCAGGAAGGGACCCCTCCACAACACCTTCTCCAGCTTTATCCTCACCAGGAAGAAACCCCTCCACAACACCTTCTCCAGCTTTATCCTCACCAGGAAGGGACCCCTCCACAACACCTTCTCCAGCTTTATCCTCACCAGGAAGGGACCCCTCCACAACACCTTCTCCAGCTTTATCCTCACCAGGAACAACCCACTCCACAACACCATTTAGTTATAGTTAATTGTATTATAATCTTTTGGGCTTTGAGCCATCCTTCCCCCACTTGACTAACGACACTAATCCTGCTATCTATAACAGTCAACAAACCTAATGCAGGCAAGGGGCCAATCAAATCCCCATACGCAATGTAGGGCAAGTGAGTCAGAGACTGGAGAAGTCACAAATAAACCTGAGATAAACTAACGCTTTATTCAAGCGATGCTGTCTGGCTATACTGATTGTTTCCCCCAGTGGCAGGAATGACAAATAACCTCATAATGAGTTGTTTGACATTCGTTTTAAATGGGGCTTAGGCGGTATGTTGGGTTGCCTGAAATGTAATTGTGGTGCTGGGTGACTAGGCTGCAAATAGTGTATGCAGGTAATTGACTCAAACTCATTGTGGTGATTTTATTGTCATTTTTTTTTTATAATTGGGGAGGGGGGTGTTGGTAACTGTGAGCTTGTTTGACTATGCAAAGAAACTTTAACTTGTTTCTGTTGATACATCTGAAGTGGAAAGTTTTTTGCTCACTTTTTTCAAAGGTTGAAAGGAAGTGTGAATAAATACATCTCCAACATGTCAACTATCTAAAGGCAGCATGATTTGGTTGTTGTACCGAATGCGGTGAACTGATGTTCTTCATCTGACATTGTGCGCCTGACTGGGAGACAACAGGGGGCTGACAGGAACATTCTTTGGGAAAAACAAAGTTATGTCAGAACCTGGGGTTCTCCTCTTGACATACACAACACTAAATGATATGAACATTAATTGTTGCAATGATGAGACTGGTCCAACCAACAGTCTTGATTGTTGGGCCGAGCAGCCTAACTGATAATGGACCTCCAATAAGCCACCTTGGGTTCATCCTGTGGTCATCTGCCTCTGGTGTTGTTTCCCAGACACAAGAACAAATATTTGTGCAATTAAGAATCATGTCTTTGTGGAATGATCTTAGTTACCACAGTGGTAGGAATCCTAATTCTATGCTAGGAATAACACCGTCTCTACTTTCAGTGAAAATGTTCATGTTTTGCTGCACATTTGATTTGAAATGTGACTCTCAAGAAAGCAATAACAGAGCAAGATCTGTAAAACTCAATCATATTAGGAACACAAATATAGGTGTTGAGTACAATTATGTAAATTAGAGCACAAGTTCATAGTATCATACGGAAGATACTGTGAAAGTACCCAATGTTGGTACAACTTAGTTAAGATAAAGCCCTTTGTTTGGACGCCTGTATGACATATATAATATGAAATACTGTAGTACATTGTAACAAAATCTGACCTTATTGGTGTACTATCTTGATATAATATGATCTATTTGTGGGTGGGGGAGTTAGGCAGACATTTTCATCATAGTTCATTACTCTCAAAATATCCCTAAAAAGCATTTCCACTATATAGAACCAGGGCCTATTTTCTCAATATAATCCATAGATGTATTGATTAATGAGACATACATAGCTCAAATATGTTTTCTCTTTGTGATTCAATGCAATAAGACATTAACCTGACACCTGGCTTGAATGATAGCAAACTACTAAACCCGGACAGAAAAAGGAGAAGGGAAAGCGTGACTTGGATAGTGTCACAGCCCAAACGATTTTGTTTTCTTTCCCTGCAACAGATTTGAATTGGAAAAAACAGCAGTGCATTTGTCAATGACAAAAATAACACCCCCTTTCTCCATTTTTAACCAGGAATCTTCCCCACCCCTGTTTCCCAAGCTTTAACTAGGAATCCTCCCAGGTGGTGATTTAGATACATTGGTTTTCATTAAGAGTCAATAAACAAATTGCGGATTCTGTGCCAGTTTTTCTCTTTTTTTTCATAATTTTTTTCATAATTTTTTTTTTTTGGCTTGACCTTGCCATTCATTACCCTCACTGAGGGACGGCGAAGGGGCCCCTCTATTCCTCCTAAGTCGTAAGGCCCTATCACATGTAATTTATCATTTTTAAGGTCAGGTCTAATAATTTTCCATAATGTCGTATTAAGCAACAGCATTTATTATGAGTGGAAAATGCACTTCACCTTGCATTTTTTATTCTTCTGTCTGACCCTTTCTCTCTGTCTCACCACTTAGATCTTGAAGGGTCTGGGTGGATCTGTGTTTCTTCACCACTGAACAGGGAGACACTGAACATTTCTCAGCTCTCTAATAATAATTTAAGCGAATCCTTTTCAACCAGGCTTCCTTTATATTGACTGTAATACACTGCATATTAAAACCTATCTCTATTGAGGACTTGTTGTATAGCTGCACTCAGTATATCCACTATATCACTGTTGCATTTATTGGAAGGCGTAATTAACTGGCAAAGATGATTCATAAACCAACCTGATTTAACTTCCTGCATAGAAAATATGATTTGCCATGTGACATATTCAAGAATAAACCCTATTCAAATATAATTTCTCTTACAAAATGTAGAACAATTTGACTAAACTGGACTAAAAGCCTTCTCATAACCCATCTCTCAATAGATTCTGAGATTTTTTTATGTGGATCCATATGGATATGGGCATGTCCATCTGTTCCTGAATCAGTTTTAACAGCCACCAAGTTCCACATGGAGAGCTTACGTAAAAGCTCACATCATCGTCAATAACTTTCACATCATCAAATATAACATAGCCAGCTAATTAAGATTTTGCTCCACATCCACTTGGCAATTGATCACCAATGCATCTCCCGGGAACAAAGAGGAACGAGGTTGGTAACAGTCTCCATGATAACCTCTGCATGTTAACTGCTGATGGTCAGCCAGTCAGTGGGAGTCCAGAGACCAAGCTAATTGTCATGCGAGGAGTGCGATAGTCATTGCTGTGTTGTCTGAGGGGCTGAAGCCTGCTCTTTGACGGTGCTTGGGCCATCTGATGACCGCAAACAAAGGGAGTAGAGGAGGAGATGATGCCTCACAGCAGATAAATCATGTCAAACCCAGATCAATTGTGGTCTGTCTGTGAGTGAGAACTCCATAGCAAACATATAAATAGGCTCATTTCCGGTGAATTGGGACATCTACTGTAGTTACAACCATAGAACTAGAATGTCTATTCATTCTATGTCTATTAATTATATGTATATATCTAGAAGGCTAGACTCTTCATTATTAGCTGTGGTTGTGAGTCAACCCATGCAGAAGAGGCTGCACATGCATAAGAGTGTCTTCTTTAAAAGCTTGAAGTTTAATATCAGCACCATCAATCAAATATATTATCTGCTTTTAGAAAGTCATGCCTCTGGCTTTTTTACTTTAGACAGCACGTGAGAATATAGTCAATGATGTTAACAGAATCTTGTTGTGAGAAAAACAATCACTTGTCATGCTATATTCACGTGGGAGAAAAAACACCCTTGAGGCATTAAATACACCAATATATTGTGATGGGGATTTAAGGTTGCCTCATCTCAACAGACAGAGATAACTGTCATCCTGATTTTCCCCACCCTAGACACACATATGTCATGCTTGGCCACTGAAATACAATGAGGGAAAAACAAGTCCCAGGTTATCCAGTAGAGAGTTGGGGTCATCAGTCCATAATGTGATAAAAGATACAGTGTGGAGGATTGTGGGTCGGTGGAAGCCAGAGGTCCATAATGGTTGTCTCCAAAACCTGGCCCTAACGAGGGCTTCCGGACATCATAGGATCTCGTGACTAGCTTCTACTAGAATGTAATTCCCTAACTTGGGTGAAGAAAACTACAAGATCCTCAGTCTATCACCATGAATGGGAGATGATAAGGCCCTTGAAGCAAATCTGTTGCCTGTCCACGTCTTTGGCTTGGTTAACCTATATCCCTGAACCTAGGAAATGTGCTGAATGTGCATACTCTACCTTCAACTACACTGTAGGTTCTATCGCTAAGTCCAGCTGGCCAGTGGGAAAATACTCACAGGGTCAGACCGAGGTATTACTGAGCCAATGCGGACGCGGGTTTAGTCCATCAGCTCAGTATCCCACAAACCCTCTTCCATGGAGGGATTTTCAGGGTCAGCGCTAGAGATCTATGGACTGATTTGACTCTCTTCGGGAGGCCCAGTAAGCCAGCTGGGTCCCTTTTCCCTTCACATTACCAACAGAATAAAATGTAGTCATGGATGGTTTGCTACTGAGTGACCGTAACATGACCCTTAAAAAGGTTCAGGAGAGACTGAGACACCTGTGTTATAATATGGAATAGATGGTCTGCTTCCCAAAGTAAAAATAATCTTTGTTCAGAGAAGGTGCTCCTGCTTTTTTTAAATTAGTTTTGTTTCAGCATTTAACTACACACCAACAATACTCTGTATTGAATACGTTTTGGCTTTCTGCCAGGTCTTTCTCATCTCCGTGTTGTGTCATGGTAAATGTTCTCAGGCTTTAACTACAGTATGAGTAAGTTTTGCTTGGTAACAATCTTGAATTTAATTTCTAAGTCAAGCTTCCAGCATAAGGCTGGAACTTTGAGCATCTCACAAATTACAAAAACATTTCAATGCTTGAAAGTGTTAGGTTCTTATTTTTCAGAGTAAGTAACTCACAGACACTAGAGAAGGTTCAACCAAGTTTAATTATTCCCAAAGGATCTGTACAGCTGTAATTCAGACAACCCAACATTTCTCACATCACAGATATATATATATCCCACTTAAGACACTCCTCCTTCTCTTCAATCCTTACATCTTATGGTTCTACAGGAAAAGATTAACAGGATACTAAACCCTTATTACTCCCTTCAGTGGATCTGACCTCACTTCCTGGACTCAACCCCTCCTTCACCTAATCCACAGATGTACATCTATCATTCCTGTATCAAAACTGTGCTCTCCTCCCATCCCCCAACACATTCCAATGCCATCTGGCTTTCTACAGAGAACCATTAACCTCTCTTGGGTAGGGGGCAGTATTTTCACATCCGGATGAAAAGTGTGCCCAAAGTAAACTGCCTGTTACTCAGGCGCATCAGCTAGGATATGCATATTGGTATTTTTGGATAGCAAACACTCTACAGTTTCTAAAACTGTTAAAATAATCTCTGTGAGTATAACAGAACTGATATGGCAGGCCTGAAGACACACCATCCAGGGGAAATAAATCGAGGTCATAGGATATTCCAATTGTTGGCTATGGAATACATTTATTATTAGGAACCTGGTTGCAGTTCCAATGGCTTCCACTAGATGTCAATAGTCTTTAGCAATTGTTTGACGTTTTTCTTTTGAGAAATGAAGAAACAGGGCTGTTCTTTGTAAGTGTCACTCCAGGTGGACTCTACTGTTTGGGTGCAAGTGAACTGGAGCACGCTTCACGTTGTTTTTATCCGGTATTGGAAACAGTTTATCCCGTCTTAAATTTTTGCGATTATTTACGTTTTAGGGTACCTGAGGTTGGATTAGGAACATTGTTTGAAATGTTTGGACCAAGTTTACAGGTAACGTATTAGATACTTTGTAGGCATGTTGGGCGAGTTGAAAGCGGTGTATTTCTGAATCAAACGCACCAAATAAATGGATATTTTTAGGACATAAAGAAGGACATTATCAAACAAAAGGAGCATTTGTGATGTTTCTGGGACATTTTGGGGTGCCAACAGAAGAAGATCTTCAAAGGTAAGGCATTAATTATATCGCTATTTCTGACTTTTGTGTCGCACCTGCCTGGTTGAAATATGATTTTCATGTGTTTGTATGCGGGGCGCTGTCCTTAGATAATCGCATGGTTTGCTTTCGCCATAAAGCCTTTTTTGAAATCTGACACAGCGGCTGAATTAACAAGAAGGTAAGCTTTATTTTGATGTATAACACATATTTTCAAGAATGTTAAATTTCGCACTCTGCAATTTCACAGGATGTTGGCCAGGTGGGACGCTACCGCCCATAAGAAGTTAACTTCTGACATAAAACCCATTCTCTTTCACTCCTAATATTCTATGCTTGTTCTCTATCATTTATTTAATATCTCAATGTTCAAAATGTCGAATCCAACAAAATAAAAGATTTACTCAAACCATTTATTTATTTTATCTTATAGTTTGTCTACAATCTAACCACTTCGTGTTAACATTTAATTTGATCAGAAAGAACAAACAGCAGCAGCAGAGAATGGACAATGAACAATTCAGTTCCACTTAACTCAACTAAATGCAATTAAGTCCTTCTAAGTCTTAGTCATTACTGTGTTGTTGAAAATCACTCTTTTGAAGTTTGTCTTACCTTTCTCTTGTTGGATAGACAGACATACAGGTAAGTGAGCACAGTCTTAGATCCCACGTTATCATTCATCCTCTCATAAGATCTGTTGATCTGTAAATGAAAAAAATGTTTAGACTGAGGGAAATACAGACAGACAGGCAGTTCAATGTATAGACAGACAGACATACAGACTTATAGACAGCGGTTGTGTGAAATAGCCCTGTTCTTGTACATTTTACAGTACTTGGCTAGCTCACCCATGTAACTATAGGAATCTAGGCTGCTCGAGAGCCTTTGATCCTATAACATGCTAACTAAATATACGACCATGAAATATGACGAATGCAAAAACATGTGGATGTTCCCCGAATCCAGGAGGCTTGAATAATTTAGCAGTGGGAATGAGCTGTTAGACAGGCATGTGTACAGATAGGGCTCTACTTCTGCAGAAGACATGCCCTTTTGCCTCTCCAAATTGCACTTTTTGGTGGTAGTATAATTTCCCGCCCCCCTAAAAAATATCCAAATTTGAGACCATTTTTAAAAATATAATTTCTTCAAATTTTCCCTGATAAAAACAAAAGTAGGCCTACGTTTATCATCCAAATAAAATACAGTTTAGCGATCTACTACTGACTCATCTACCTGGGGATTTGATTGATCATTTTCATATTTCAGAAAGGCCTAGTTTGGGTGCCTACTGGCTATACACAGTGTACCAAACATTAAGAACACCTTCCTAATTTTGAGTTCCCACCCTCTTTTGCCCTCAGACTAACCCCAATTCGTCGAGGCATGGACTCTAAAAGGTTTCGAAAGCTTTCCACAAGGATGCTGGCCCATGTTGACTCCAGTGTGTCAAGTTGGCTTGCACGGTGCAGACAGAACATACTTTCCATCCGATCCTGCAACCTCCGTAAAAAAAATAGGTCGTATGATTTAGCTTGTTCTGAACTCCAGAGAAGTGACATGATATGAGATTGGCTGCAAACATGAATGACCTTCAGCTCAAAATGCAGGTGTAAAACAGTTAATTTCTTGGTTTTGAAAATGTATCACTTTTTATGGTTGTAATTACAGGCTACATTTCTCACTGATTGTGTGTGTGTGTTCGCGTGAGCCTAAGAATAGCTACCATGTTCCTGTGATTACTAAATGATTTCTGGCTGAAGACTGAAAAAAGCCCACACCCATTCAGCAGTAACTCCCTTCGGATGTGTGGTGCAATTTACAGTATGAGTGAGGAAAGACAAATGGGAACAGATTATTATTTTATGTTATGGCTCTTCAGGTTTTTTTTTTCTCCTGATGGCGTAGTCGGCAGAGAGTAGTGCCGCTCCGCCAGTAATAGAGTTTCGATTGAAATTACAATAAGATCTTTTTTCATTCCAGTTCTTTCCTGGGTGCCGGGGAGAGACGGTCACGATGAATATAAAGTAGAATAACGAGAGAGACAGACACTGCATGAGGGCGTGCTGATAGCTTCTACAGGATATTAAAAGAGAGTTGGGAAATTGAACAGGGTTGATGACTGATTGGAGAGGAGAATATGATTTGGAACGGGCCTCAGAGCACTAGGGAGATCCCAAGGGCCATGTTATATTGTTAAAGTCTTCTCTGGGTCTTCTATTCCTGTGGCAGTCCTCATTACAGCCCAGACACAGAATGCTGCCTGCCTGAGTGGCTTGTCAAGTTTAAATTGAAGAGATAGCTAGCTGCTGTGTGGTATTGTATGTAGGCTATGCATCCATTTTACTGTTCACCGCTTAGTTCTATCCTCAAGTACTAAAGCTCTGGTGTGAGAGTGTCACAGACAATCAAACCTCCAAACCATAACGCATATACCTCCTACAGTTAGTCTGATTACTGAGGCACTTTTTTTTTTATTCCAAAACCTAGAATGACTACATATTCATGAGTGTCTGCAGGGAAGGATGCTGTACTCATAATTAGCATGCAATTGCAGTGTTTAAACCTGGCTACACCACCATACAATAGGTGCTTCTCTTCCTTCCTTATTTTTTATTCAGTAATTTCCTCATCAGCACCTGTCCACCGAGATAGTTGTTTATCTGGTGTTTGGTCCTTAGGTGTTTATGTCTATCTTCTGGTCTGGAGAAAATGTTATGAGGTTATGAGACAGAGAGCCAGCGGCACTGTTGCAAGTCAACGGAGAGTCTGAGAAAAAGACTAAACGTAATTGAAGCTTCTTCAGCAGCACAGTAGAGCGGTAATACTCACTCTTGTTGTTGGAGAAGCAGTTTATGAAATATAGCAACGCTTCCCTAGCATCTGAAACGAATGGGGTTTTGACATGTTGATGTAAGATGGCAGCAGTCTGAAATATTCCTTGACTATCAGAGGGGGTTAGGTACTGCAGTAGTTGCACTGTCTGCTGTTGTTGTGTCTGCCTGCATTGAGGAAGAAACCCTGAGGTAGTGTGGATAGTGATGAAATGCTTTCACCATAGTAAAGAAGTTAGTGCTTGAAGCAGTTTAATCAACCATTCCAATTGCACACATTTTGAGGCAAGAGCAAACTTCTCTCATATCCTATAGTTAAACTTTCATTTACTTGGCGCTTCAATCCAATAACTTTATTTTCCAAGCAATGAAAGGCAGTTGCTTCAGAATACAATACACCTACAGTGAAAGATATTAGTATCTAAGCACTAATTAATATTGTTGTGTTATAGTAAACACAGAGGGGTAATATACAGTAAAAAAGAAAGACAGAGTGAGGCCAAATCTTGTTTGAAGATTCATGTAGAGATTATTCATAAACACTAAAGCCATGTACCATATACTGCAGATTGCCTAATATGTAACATGTACACTACCGATTATTTTTTTTAGAACACCTACTCATTCAATGGTTTTTCTTTATTTTTACTATTCAAAACATATGGAATCATGTAGCAACCAAAAAGTGTTAATCAAATCTAAATACATTTTATATTTGAGATTCTGCAAATAGCCACCCTTTGACTTAATGACAGCTTTGCACACTCTTGGTATTCTCTCAACCAGCTTTACCTGGAATGCTTTACCAGCAGTCTTGTAAGAGTTCCCTCATATGCTGAGCACTTGTTGGCTGCTTTTCCTTCACTCTGCAGTCCGACTCATGTCAAACCATCTCAACTTGGTTGAGGTCGGGGGATTGTGGAGGTCATCTGATGCCGCACTACATCACTCTCCTTCTTGGTAAAATAGCCCTTATAGAGCCTGGAGCGTGCTGGGTCATTGTCCTGTTGAAAAACAAATGATAGTCCCACTAAGCCCAAACCAGATGGGAGGGTGTATCGCTGCAGAATGCTGTGGTAGCCATGTTGGTTAAGTGCACCTTGAATTCTAAATAATGAAATGTTTAACTTTTTTATTTAACCTGTATTTAAATAGGGAAGTCAAATAAATCACAGACAGTGTCATCAGCAAAGCACCCCACACCATAACACCTCCTCCTCCATTCTTTACGGTGGGAAATACTCATGCTGAGATCATCCGTTCACCCACACCACGTCTCACAAAGACATGGCGGTTGGAACCAAAAATCTTCAGTTTGGACTCCAGACCAAAGGACAAATTTCCACCAGTCTAAAGTCCTTTTCTGGGCCCAAGAAAGTCTTGTCTATTATTGGTGTCCTTTAGTAGTGGTTTCTTTGCAGCAACTCAACCATGAAGGCCTGATTCACGCAGTCTCTTCTGAACAGTTGATGTTGAGATGTGTATGTTACTTGAACTCTGTGAAGCATTTATTTGGGCTGCAATTTCTGAGGCTGGTAACTCTAATGAACTTATCCTCTGCAGCAGAGGTAACTCTGGGTCTTCCATTCCAGTGCCGGTCCTCATAAGAGACCGTTTCATGATAGTGTTTGATGGTTGTTGCGACCACACTTGAAGAAACTTTCAAAGTTCTTGAAATTTTCAATTTTGACTGAACTTCATGTCTTAAAGTAATGATGGACTGTCATTTTTCTTTGTTTATTTGAGCTGTTCTTGCTATAATATGGACTTGGTCTTTTGCCAAATAGGTCTATCTTCTGTTTACCCCCTACCTTGTCACAACACAACTGATTGGCTCAAATGCATTGAGAAGGAAAGACATTCCACAAATTCACTTTGAAGAAGGCACACCTTAATTGAAATGCATTCCAGGTGACTACCTCATGAAGCTTGTTGAGAGAATGTCCAAACTGTGCAAAGCTGTCATCAAGGCAAAGGGTGGCTTTTTGAAGAATCTCAATTAAAAAATATATTTTTATTTGTTTAATACTTGTTTGTTTACAACATGATTCCATATGTGTTATTTCATAGTTTTGATGTCTTCATTATTATTCTACAATGTAGAAAATAGTAAAAATGAAGAAAAACCCTTGAATGAGTAGGTGTTCTAAAACTTTTGACCGGTTGTGTATATGTAGCAGTCCAGGGAAATACCAGAATACATAATGTTTTCTTCTCAGAATTCAACCCCCCCAGCATTTTGACCAAGTTCCATCTGCACTGACATAAAGCGAGTAGCTTTTTTTTTATAACTAAATCAATTTCAGAGAGGTGCGACAGGGAGGGGGAAACAATGTGCATGTTCCTCCATGAACATCAAATTAACAGTAAAAAAAAAAGTCAGTGACCAGAAATCGCATTAGGCATTGTTGTGAGGCTTTGCCAGATGGCTGCTTGTAAAGCAGAACAAATAAGTGGTTGGTGTACAGAGGCACTGTGTGGAGACCAGGCTCTGGGGAGAGAGGAAAAATCCCAGTGCTTCAAAGCCGAGAGTGAGACCAAACTCCCAACCAAATCACCTCAGTCTGTTGTAACACACAAAACAGAAGAGAAAAAGCCTGGGGCGTTCATGAGAGCAACTGACTCAGAGGTCCTATTCCTGTATAGTTCCAGCAGCGAAACTAAAGGTTGGTGATCTATCTTACATAGCACGCTCACAGACTGAGGTCTCTCTTTGTCTCTTGAAGCTGACTTGGCTGGCTGCTGACCACACCAAAGAGATATTAACTGTGTGATTGAATAACAAAGACACTTAATAGACTAGCCAGGGAGAAAAACTGGTAAAACCCTGTCAAAAATTTCACCGGGGCCCAAAATTTGGACATGGTCAGGTTGTTGGTGACAGAAGTAGGATTAACAAAAAGGAACAAATTTATCTGACATTGCAACTGTGAGAGAGAGATGTGAGAAAACAGTTCTTAGCTGAAGACCCCGAGGCAAGATCAAGCCTACAGGCTCTAAACATGATCTTTCCTCTGATTGATATGCTTAAACATTCTTCTGAATGAAGCCCAGGCGTCCAGTCTTAAAGGGGTCTGAACACAATGTCTGAACCCTCTGTGAAACATTTCTACAGCTATTGTTTGCGTTAATGTTAGTCATTTTTGTTCTTAGCCAGACCGCAAGCGAATGACGGATGCAATATGAGTCCAAACACCAGATCCAAGACCCAATGAATCTACTGTTTGAATCGATGCTGAGACCTCTGGACGACACAGGAAAATGAGAGATGAGAACATAGCGACTGAGATTCGGTTGGCAGAGGCAAACCGCAATGAGCATGAATTGGGTTATGCCCTACCATCATTGCTATGCTAGACGGTACTGGAAAGTAGAGAGACTGTTGGGCCAGAGATCTTAAAAAGAGACAGATGAAAATAGTTCATGTGAAAAGGTCATGCAATTACCAACTGAAAGGGAAATAAGTGAATAATTGCGGGGAAAAGGCTGACTTATAGCTGATCACATTGTAAGATGCTGGAATAAAAAGGGTTTCAAAGAACCATCTCTACCCTCTTGAAAAACAACTTAGAGAAATGCCGTCAACACAGAGAATGTGGTAGAAAATGTCCTATAGAGTTGGGGGCCCATAAAGAAACAGTAAACTGATAATAAGGCTTATAGTAAAAGGGACTGTGATAACACATTGTCTCAGGCTAATCTCAACCCTTAATATACACCATTAACAATCACATCTCTGGGATAAATCACAAGAGCCTCCCATTAGCAAACTGCCAACATTTTGAGTTCAGAGACAGTAGCTGAGCTGAAAGTTTTATGATGCCTGTGAAAATCCATTCCGCTAGTGTTTGCACAGCAAAGAGAAACAGAGAGAGAGAAAGAAAGGGAGGAGAAAATGAAGAGGGAGAAAAATAATGAAGAGACTGCATCAGTAGAGGAAGGTGTCGAGAGCAAAGGCAGCAAATATAGGTTTTAATAATCAAATCAAATGTTATGCGTCACATGCGCCAAATACAACATGTGTAGACCTTACAGTGAAATACTTATTTACAAGCCCTTAACCACAAATAAGTGTTTAGTAAATAATAGGTAAGTCAAAAATGTAATACAAATAAAATTAACAAATAATTCAAGAGCAGCAGTAAAATAACAGTAGAGAGGCTATAAACATGGGGTACCGGTCCAGAATCAATGTGCGGGGTCTTAGGTAAGTGTGGGGGGGGACAATGCAAATATTCTGGGTAGCCATTTGGTTAGATGTTCAGGAGTCTTATGGCTTGGGGGTAGAAGCTGTTTTAAGAACCCTTAATCCCTGCTGCCCTGAGCATACCTTATCTCAGGAAGGGGACCAGCATTGTACAAGCTGTCATAGTGTTTATCTGTTGGAACATATACACAACGCAAAGGCATTGAGACACACACACACAGACACACACACACACACACTTTTCACCCTTAAGGCACATTAGCTGCAGCAGAATCTCTCCTCGAATAACAGAATCCATTGAAGCATAATTGAAGTTTCAGTTTTGGAGAATTGCCACAATAAGGGTACGGAAATATATTTGCAGGTGTTTGCCGGAAGAGCGCAGTAGATCATTGGTGAGAGACATGTAGGACGGTGGAAACTCAAGCGTGAATGAATAATGGAGGGAAAAACATTCACATTTACAGACTGGGTCGGTGAGAGGAGATATGCTTTTTCTTCTTTATCTCAACACTTGGAGTGACCTTGAGAAATGTGAAACAGTCCACGCATGAAACAAAACAACAACAGCAGGAACAGGGAAATGTGTCTGATGCACAAACATATTCACTACACCACCTAGGCTCTATGGCTTTCAGATAATAAACTAGGAAGTCAATAAATATTCCCACTGTGTGAAATGAAGATGTTAGATAAGAACCAAGAGAAAGCACTGTAGGCACTGTATAGCTACTGCAGGTCGCCTTGAGGTTTAGAGCTTTGGGTAAGTTCTCTGGTTTGAATCCTGGAGCCGACAAGGTGAAAAATCTGTCACTGGGCCCTTGAGCAATACACCTAATCCAAAATTGCTCCAGGGGCAATAGGGACCCTGACCGTAACCCCACTCCCCACGGGTGTCTCAGGGGGAGTTGGGATATGCAAGAAACACATTTCCATGACACACTTGTAACAGGACAAATATAAGCACCACCTCAATGTATTATCATTTATCAATGTTACTGAGCACAGTGTGGAGGAGAAAAGCTATGAGACAGGAACCTTTCAATCTCCCAATGTACCTAACCTTAACTTTCATAACTGTATACATTTAACAACCAAGAGTGAGCACAAGATACTGCATGTGTCATAAGTTACTGGACACGGGGAGGGGGGGGGACTATAAGACATGAAAGTTTACATTTCACAATTCATACTTCCATGGCACTTTAGGCAAGGCCTTCATTACATCAATCCATGCTTCCTTTCACAACCAAGAGTGAACACTAGATAAGGTATTTGTGACAAGCTACTGAACATGGTGCAAAACATCTGAGACATTTTAAAGTTTAAATCTCACTATGGACCTAAGTTATTCTTTCATGGTACTTTAAGCATGGCCTTCATGGCATGAATGCATGTCACTGCTTTCATTCACAAATGCACTCTTGAAGTGCTTTGAAGAACTATATGAAAGAAACGCTGACATTTGGAGGATGTTTTTAAGTGACCTCACATACTGTCTCGTGGATATCTCTGACACGTTCAACATTCCCCTTTCACTCCTGACTGTGCATCTTCAAGCGTCTTAGCTTGATCTTGTGTTCTCCCCTGTTCTCTACATTCCAGAAAGCTCTTTTCCAGAACAAATCTTTAAATAAACATGTAAAAGTTTGAGATTCCCCCTCCAGGAGTGATTATTTTTGCATGAGGGCGAAGAGTGCTTTTTAGGTCACACCGTGACAAATCCACGAGGGGGTCAGCGACATCCGTCTTTTCTACACTTATCGCCAAGCATCAGCACTGACCTGAAATGCAAAGGTGTTGACTCATCATGTGGTCACCCCATAACCTCTTCTGACCTGACAACACCCTAACACGCATTCTGCCCTTTCCTCACAATGGATCGCGGTTTGCATGTGTGAATTGATGGAGTCACGCTCGGGTCAGGGCACACCAGCAGGCTTTGGGTTATAATCTTCAGGTCGGATCTTTGCTCTGGCTGGGCGCGTACGGCACGAGCACAACTGATTCCCATTCATTATTTACAGCTAGAGGAAGCTGAGGCCGAGGCACTGGGGGGGAGGGGGGGTGTAAGTGAAAACTAAAGGTCAGAGTAATGGACTTTAAGCAGATGTGAGGATGTAGTTGAGTTCTCTAGTGAGGAAGGATCCTGACCATAAAGTGTCTGGGCCTGGGGGTGTAGACAGTATATTAAAGAGTTCAATAGAATGTTTAGTTGCAGAGTTAAAACAAAGGAAGATACAGTAGATTCAATTCTGTTTTTCATTTTCTTATGTAATGTACAGGTAACTGCCAAAATAATGGAAACACTTGAGTAAATGAGGGATACAAAGTCTATTGAATGCAGGTGCTTCCACACAGTTGTGGTTCCTGAGTTAATTAAGCAATTAACATCCCATCATGCTTAGGGTCATATATAAAAATGCACAGTTTCTCAGTATTTCTGGCTACCATGGCTAGAAGAAGAGATCTCAGTGACATTGAAAGAGGGGTCTCAAAGAAGCATAGGGGGTTTAAAGAGAGTGTGTGTGTGTGTGTGTTTGGTTTCACTATCCTTGTAGGAACCATAAGTCCTCACAAGGATACTAAAACAATGAACATTTGGACAAATTGGGACATTTTGCCATTACTCACATGGAAAAAGGCTGTTTTAGGCTTAGGGGTTAGGTTTAAGGTTAGGGTTAGAATTAGGGTTCGATTTAGGTTTAGGGGTTAGGAGTTAGGTGCCGGGTGAGGGGTTTGGGGCTAAGGTTAGGGTTAAGGTTAGTTTTTAGGTTAAGGATTATGAATAGGGTTAGGGGTTAGGGAAAATAGGATTTTGAATTGGAATCAATAGTTTGTTACCCACAAGGATAGTAAAACAAACGTACGCGTGTGTGTGTCTCAGTCACCAGATCTCAATTCAATTGAAAACTCATGGGAGATTGTGGAGTGGCGCCTGAGACAAGAGTTTTCACACCATCATCAACAACATGTCTAGTGGAACAATGGTGTCGCATCACTCCAATAGAGTTCCAGACACTTGTAGAATCTATGCCAAAGTGCATTGAAGCTGTTCTGGAGACTTGTGGTGGACAAATGCCCTGCTAAGACACTTTATGCTAGTGTTTCCTTTATTTTGGCAGTTACTTGTACCTCTTCTATAAATTCCTTTTTTCATCAAGATTGATTTGAACATCAGTCTGTTTAGACTGTTTTTGTGACAATTTAAAGGATATCTTTACTGCTCCCAGTTCTGCTGCTTTCGTATGTGGATGGAAGAATTCAAGGCTCAATTTCTCTTCACTATAAGCCTTGGGGGGATGATGTGAAAAAGGTCTGTGACTTCACACATCATCTGTTCTAACCTGCCCCTTGGCATTTTGGGTAAGTCAATAATCCACCTCCCTTGAGTTGGATTCTGCCAAAGTATCTCTACGCCTCTCTAAAGACTGCCACTCTTTCAAAACATTTGAGAAATCACTCAACAATTGAGTTACTCAGAGTAAGTGAGGGAAATAAATGGTTTGTCCCTTTTTCCGTGTGCACTTTAGCATTTACGATGATTGTACGGAATCTTGCCAAGATTTTCAAATCCATGTCATAATGAATGAGGGGCCACAAACAAGTCAGTTTCTCTGTTCCGATAGCTTCGATCTGAGCGGTTTGTAGAGAGGGAAAGAGAGAGAGGAGGGAAGGGGGTCTTTGATAACCCACTGAACAGGGTGACGGGTGAATCACAAACCAAGATGGCTCGCCATATTCTAGAGACCCAGTGGTCAAAACAGAGGACCAGAGAACTCGGTGGCTTTTTGACTCGATGAAGCCTGAGGTGACATCTGTCACTGAATCCCAAATCAACCCCTATACCTCCTGCCTAGGCACCCTGTAGGAAATGTTAAACTTGTAGTATAATTGAGGTTTAAAAGGCTTATGAAGTTTGTAATTTCCACTTTGAAATGTCAGACTTGATTGTCCCTTACAAAAAACATATCAACCCCTGAATTTAAAAAAATAAACTAAATAAAAAAATTAATTAAATAAACATTAGAATTCACGTGTACAGTGCCTTGCGAAGGCATTTTGTTACATTACAACCTGTAATTTTAAATAGATTTCTATTTGGATTTCATTTGATATACATACACAAAATAGTCCAAAATGTTGAAGTGAAACATTTGTTTTGTTGTTTCAAACAATTAAAAAAAATGGAAATGGAAAAGTGATACGTGCATACGTATTCACTCCCTTTGCTATGATGCCCCTAAATAACATCTGGTGCAACCAATTACCTTCAGAAGCCACATAATTAATTAAATAAAGTCCACCTGTGTGCAATCTAAGTGTCACATGATCTGTAAAATGATCTCAGTATATATACACATGTTCTGAAAGGCCCCAGAGTCTGCAACACCACTAAGCAAGGGGCACCACCAAGCAAGCGGCACCAAGGAGCTCTCCAAACAGGTCAGGGACAAAGTTGTGGAGAAGTACAGATCGGGGTTGAGTTATAAAAAGATATCCGAAACTTTGAACATCCCATGGAGCACCAATACATCCATTATTAAAACATGGAAAGACTATGGCACCACAACAAACCTGCCAAGAGAGGGCCGCCCACCAAAACTCATGGACCAGGCAAGGAGGGCATTAATCAGAGAGGCAACAAATAGACCAAAGATAACCCTGAAGGAGCTGCAAAGCTCCACAGCGGAGAATGGAGTATCTGTCCATAGGACCACTTTAAGCCGTACACGCCGCAGAGCTGGACTTTACAGAAGAGGGGCCAGAAGAAAAAAAACATGGCTTAAAAAAGAAATAAAAAAACATGTTTGGTGTTCGCCAAAAGGCTCCCCATATGGAAGAATGTTCTCTGGTCAGACTAAAATTAAGCTTTTTGGCCATCACGGACAATGCTATGTATGGCACACACCCAACATCTCTCATTACCCTGAGAACATCATCCCCACAGTGAAGCATGGTGATGGCAGCATCATGCTGTGGGGATGTTTTTCATAGGCAGGGACTGGGAAACTGGTCAGAATTGAAAGAATGATGGATAGCACTAAATACAGGGTAATTCTTGAGGGAAACCTGTTTCAGTCTGCCAGAGATTTGAGACTGGGACGGAGGTTCACCTTCCAGCAGGACAATGACCCTAAGCATACTGCTAAAGCAACACTCGAGTGGTTTAAGGGGAAACATTTAAATGTCTTGGAATGGCCTAGTTAGAGCCCAGACCTCAATCGAATTGAGAATCTGTGGTATGACTTCAAGATTGCTGTACACCAGCAGGAACCCATCCAACTTGAAAGAGCTAGAACAGTTTTGCCTTGAAGAATGGGCAAACATCCCAGTGGCTAGATGTGCCAAGCTTATAGAGACATATCCCAAGAGACTTTCAGCTGTCATTGCTGCAAAAGGTGGCTCTACAAAGTATTGACTTCAAATGATACAAACCCCCCAAAAAATATATTATAATTTCAGGTGGTAAGACAACAAAATAGGAAAAATGCCAATGGGGTGAATACTTTCGTAAGGCACTGTAATGTTGCTGCAGGATTATTTTCCTGCTGTATCAAACTGCCTCAAATTAAGATCCTACATCTGTAGGTACAAGCAGTATTGCAAAAATCCCCCCTCAGCCTATTAGAAGGCAAATTGTTACAAAGTTATCACTATTCTGCTTAAACCTATCCAGTTATCTTAGATCTTCAGGAAAGGCTTGAGGGTAGAAAGGGCCAAGGGATTGATATGGGATTCAGTGTATGGTCTTCTGATTGGTAGGCCACTGATTTAACCAGGTCACATATGGCGTCTGTGGAGGAGACAACCCTGGAATTAAATTAAACTGCTTTGCTTTATCTTGGCCAGGT
Organism: Oncorhynchus nerka; assembly: GCF_034236695.1. Taxonomy (NCBI): domain Eukaryota; kingdom Metazoa; phylum Chordata; class Actinopteri; order Salmoniformes; family Salmonidae; genus Oncorhynchus; species Oncorhynchus nerka. The sequence goes on from NC_088410.1 coordinate 31,888,108, forward strand.
CGCAGTTGTAATTGAGAACTTGTTCTCAACTAGCTTACCTGGTTAAATAAAGGTGAAATAAAATAAAATATAAAATAAAAATAGATTTTGGGGGGGTTTGTATCATTTGATTTACACAACATGCCTACCACTTTGAAGTTGAAAAGGATGTTTTATTGTGAAACAAATATGAAATTAGACAAAAAACAGAACTTGAGCATGCATAACTATTCACCCCCCCATCTTGCCATCATCTTGCTGCGAAGTGACTCAAGTCAGGCTTGTCTGTTTGCTTTAAGGTAAACACGCTTGGTGCAAAGGGGAGACACTAACAAGAGACAAGTATGTAAACAAAAAAGCCAGGTTCTATTTGGTTTGTAGCATTAGAAAACAAAGCGACTGCTGTGAAAATAGCATTTTTATATATAAAACCTCTTCCCCATCCGCACTTTCAAGTCATCTATGTCGTGGCGAATGGTAAATAATTAAGGTTAGAGACAAGTCATTCTTTTCCACGTTTTTGTATTTAACAGATTCCAGTGTCAACCTCAGAATTAACGACGCAACCCGGAGGTGATAATGTCAATCGCTAATGTCGCCGTGACCATCTGGCTGTATTGACATTTATATAAAGACAGTGTTGTCTTGCCAGTATTACTCTTAATTCCAGGTTGTCAGGCAAAAAAATAGGCAAAATGCCAAGGCGTGGTGACTACTTGGGCAAGGCACTGTACATCAGGAAAATGGAACTCAGGAAGGAGAAAGGAATAAAGCCAACACCAGTTGTTAGACTTGACCTCCGTGGTTCATGTGTACAGGCTCCAGGATTGGCCTCACTAGCCTGGCTGGCCCTTAAGAGCCCCAAGGACTGGCCTGGACCTCCCTGGGGAACCACTGATGGTTCTCTCTGAGAGACGGTGCCACCACCCCGAGGCCCCTCTCCTCTTCCTAAGACTGTGAGCAGATGGTTCGGACCAGCAAGACTGCATTGCAAGAGAAGGCAATGTAGAGAGAGAGAGAGGATGAATAGCATATAAGAAGAAAATTGGATTCATGCTTGTAAAATGCAAAGCAAAATTGATGTTTTATTGGTGTGTGTGTGTGAGCGTGCGTGAGCTTGCATGTTCTTTCTGAAGAGTGTGTGTGTGTTGTGTGTGTGTGTGTGTGTGTGTGTGTGGATTCCTGCAGGGGTCTTGGTCTCCACAGACAAGCTTGGTCTCGTTTGCCAAGGGGTGGCGCCTCACAGACAGGAAGCAGTCCCCCTCCATGACAGCAACTGGGGCACCAGCTGAAATCCCAGAGAATACTTTTGCCCTGTCAACTTGTATCACCCTCATGAACATCTTAATCATGTCTCCGAAGAATGCCCTGCTCCCCCAACCACAAACGGTGAAAGCATTAAATGTGGGGCGTCCTTGTAACATATTGTCAAGTTTGTTTACATAGTGCCGATCGTTGTTGGTCTTGTTTAGTCAAAAGGGCAAGGATTTCAATGCAATACGGATGGCACAAACTGTAAACAAATATGTTTCACGAGGCAGCCATTTTTCCAGCACACTTTCCCCTCTTCAAAAACCCCAATTGACCCGCAATGAATGGAAGTAAATGTCAGCTTGTTGCCTCGCAATTAAACAACTGTGGCGAAAATATTTTATTAGCATAACTAAATGTCCGATGTCCACAAAGACCAATTCAAAGTGTCTAACGCAATTTTGTATGCTGATTTAGTTCTGTGGTGCGCTAATGATAGGTGACTAATGACTTTGAGAAAACAGTTCATCTCTCCTCCAAGCCAGTCAAAAGTTTGTGTTAGACCTACGAATTGCTGGTGTTTATTGCTGGGGTCGATGCTATGCGGCCCGGTTACAAGTACACTAAATTAAACATGCTTTTCCATAGTGAATACTGAATGAATATCTCGTCCCTCAGGAGTGTTGAATCAGTGAAGCATGGCGGGAAAACCTGGCTAATAAAATAACACCTCAGAATGTCTGTGTACTTTTTAAAGATTTTTTTATTTAACTAGGCAAGTCAGTTAAGATCAAATTCTTATTCGCAATGACAGCCTAGGAACAGTGGGTTAACTGCCTTGTTCAGGGGCAGAACAACAGATTTTTAGCTTGTCAGCTCGGGGATTCAATCTAGCAACCTTTCAGTTACTGGCCCAATGCCCTAACCACTAGGCTACCTTCCGCCGTGGAAAATTGGTGCTGCATGTGATGTTGATTGCATTAACCATACAGTAGCTGTGTTATGGAACATTGAACATTTCAAAGAATAATCATTAAAACATACATGTAGTGTGCGGAACATTAGTTGACCATTTGTTTGAATATATTTGTCTTGAGACACCTGTATAGGTGTATGTTAATGAGACTTCTGACTGTTTACACAACAATTATTATCATTCAAAGACTTCAGTACCTGTTCCACACTTAGAATGTAGCTACATTTTATACCACACTACTGATCAGGTCCACTCTACTCTTAAGCCCTGGGAACAGCACCACTCTGATGCAGAGAGAGAGAAGAGCCAAACAGAGAAAGTGAAAGAAAGAAAGAAAGAGGACGAGAGAGAGAGAAACAGAGAGAGAGAAACAGACAAAGAGAATGAAAGTCATGTCTAAATCCCCAAAAAAGCAGCAGAGAGCTTGCAAAACAAACGTAAGAACAGATGACACCAAAATGGCAGCCGAACGAAACGCTGATCTTTATCCAAAAGTGATTAAGGCCCCCAGCCTTTCAGTAACGTGTCAGCGGACAAGCAATTACTCCATCAAGTGGAGGGAGAGGCCTGTTTATGAGAAAGGGAGATCAATCAAACATCTACTACTTGGGCACACCACAAATAAAGAGGTGTGTGTGTGTGTGTGTGTGTGTGTGTGTGTGTGTGTGTGTGTGTGTGTGTGTGTGTGTGTGTGTGTGTGTGTGTGTGTGTGTGTGTGTGTGTGTGTGTGTGTGTGATTTACCTTGAAAGACATGTATGCTATAGAGCTGGCAGTAAGTGTATTTACAAAGAACCTTTCAAATGGCCCCCACACAATTATTTATAGCTCATTCATCCCCACTCCTCTCCCTTGTATTATACCCCAAGTTGTTGATGTAAATGAGAAAGTGTTCTCAGTGAACTTACCTGGTAAAATAAGTGTTAAATAAATAATGAATAAATAGTGAGAGAAAAAGGTGTCTGTGTATGCGTGTACATAGAGTACATCTGTTTCACCTGTCCTTGTGATTGTCTCCACACCCTCCAGGTGTCTCTGATTTTCCACAGTGTATTTATCCCTGTGTTTCCTGTCTCTCTGTGCCAGTTCGTCTTGTATGTTTCCAAGTCAACCAGCGGTTTTCCCATTCTCCTGCTTTTTGCATTCTCCTTTCTCTAGTCCTCCCGGTTTTGACCCTTGCCTGTTTCTGGACTTTGTTCCCACCTGCCTGACCATTCTGCCTGCCTTGACCACGAGTCATTCTGCCACTTCGTACCTCCTGGACTCTGATCTGGTTTTGACCATTCTCTTGCCTACCCTATCGGATTAATAAACATTGTAAGACTCCAACCATCTGCCTCCTGTGACTGCATCTGGGACTCGCCTTGTGCCTTGATACATTTGTGTGTGTGTGTGTGCAAGAGAGAGAGAGAGAGCGATAGAGAGAGAGCCATAGAGAAGCAACATGAGCTTGTAGCACCACGCCTAAACCCTGCTGAAACAAGGGGAAGCGCTGGCTGTTAAAACGTCTGTTCGGTAGCATGTTTACACTGGCTCAGATGGCAGGGAGATGTCCCATTAAAATGTGACACATGAATATGCTGCGCAGCGTTACACATTTCTTGAGCCATTCCCTCAATCCCTCTCATCGCCAATGGTCTCACACATAAACACACACACACACAACACACATACAGACATACTCAAACACACACATATACATACACCAGTGGAAGCTGGTGGGAGGAGCTAAAGGAGGACAGGCTCATTGTAATATCATTTATACCATTCCAGTCATTACAATGAGCCAGTCCTACTATATATCTTCCCACCAGCCTCCACTGACAAACATGCAGACACACATACTCACGTACACACACACACATGCACGCAGATTGATGTCAAAATTCGTGAGGACGTCGAGAAATGCCTTCAAAACTGGCCACTAGGTGCAACAATGAGTGCGATTACAGTCAAGAAGGCTTGGGGTTTTGATAGGGCGTTGTGGATGAGGGTGGGGAATGGGCGAAATCCCATGGGTTACGATTTGGGATACGGTTAAAAGATTAAGTTTAACCACTTATTCTGAATGGTTAAGGTTACGGTTTGGGATAGGGTTCAAACATTACGTTTAACCAGTGGTTAAACAACCGGCATCGAACACACAACCTTCGGACCCAGAGCCATGCATGTTCGATGCCAGCTGTAGACACTGATTTTAATTGTTTTGTTTGAATCCTATCCCAAACCTTAACCCTTACCTTAACCATTCAGAATGAGTGCCTAAACTTAACCCTTAACTTAGAAATGCAACGTTTGGTGAAATGGAGCGATACTGAGCAGCAGGAGAAACAAAAAACTTCAAAATTTTATGTTTTTTAGGACATGGATGAATGTCTCATGCTGCAATGAGACTGTGAGAGCTTGTTGTGCACACACACACACACACACACACACAGTTAATCTTTTTGGCCTTCAGCTGATACAGCACTCATCTTCTTTATAACATCCTTATTGATTCTCCTCATTCACAGCAAAGGAAGATATATACAGTAGTGGTCTGTGGAGCCAGCCCAAGGTTAACCTTACAAATCATTACCTATTTAAATATTGCCAGATGGAGTAAGTAGCTTAATAAACAGACAGGAAATACGGTATGAGAGAGTAGGTCTGGATGGAGCTCTACCTGTTCACCACCATAGTGATGATGATTCTTATTGCCTTAGTTATGGAGAACTAGGGAGGTATCCAAGCCAAGTTTCTACCTCCCTCCCTACTTTCTCCTCTAACAGGCTGACCACACCGCTCGCGTCGTGTCCACAAGCCTTGCAAAATACATTTAGATTTAAATTTTTTTTTTTTTTTTAAATCAAATGTATTTATAAAGCCCTTCTTACATCAGCTGATATCTCAAAGTGCTGTACAGAAACCCAGCTTAAAACCACAAACAGCAAGCAATGCAGGTGTAGAAGCATCGCGCTGCAAGAAATCTATTCAATTATTGCGCGCGCGCCAACGAGCGTCTGCGTTGCCAAGGGATAAAATAGAAGTCAGTTCTATTTCTGACGCAGATCGCGCTGCAAGTCCTGCCTCTCCCATCTCCTCATTGGTTTATAGAAGCAGGTACCCACGTGCCTTCTCCTCATTAGTTAAACCCACATGGGTGACTGAAAGATGAACGAGGTCAGTGGCGGTAATGCACCTAATTTATGAATGTTGCCAATCGCATTATAAAGTCAAGAGAAGAAAAAGCATGGAAGGAGGAAAGATGACTAGAAACGATTCGGTTGACCGTTTTATGTGTGGATTAATTGTCAGAGTAGAGGACCTTGTGCATTTCGGGTAAAACAACTCAATGTTTATATCCCAGGACAAATTAGCTAGCAAGTGCAAGCTAGCTAGCTAAATTGCCATACATGTTTAATGCTTTTCGACCTGTCCCCAAATGAATTTAATTGGTTCAGTTTGTTTTGATATTTTAACCTGCGTGTCATGATCGCATTTGGTGTGGGGGACAAAATATGCACGAAGGTGCACAATGGCGCACGATGGCCCACACGTGCTGCCGGTTTGGGTTCCGTGTAACACTCCTTTAACCTCTCTGAGCACGGAATCCGGTAGCGGGCTGAAATTCCACAACATACGGTGATCGCTACATAAATAGTCATATTAAGTGTGGGTGCCCTGGTTCACCTGGTGTGCGAGGTTGTGGAGGTGGGGGGGTCCCCTGCTGGAATCATCCCCGGAAATAGAGTGTTAAACATTCATGAAAATACAAGTGTCTCACATGTATCGAAAGCCTAGAATCTTGCTAATCCAACTGCGTTGTCAGATTTAAAAAAGGATCTACTGCGAAAGAATACGATGCGATTATCTGAGCATAGAGCCCCATAAAAAAAAACAGCACAGGTGTAACATAATCACAAACTACATTAAAATAAATTGTTTACCTTTGACGATCTTCGTCTGTTTGCAATTCCAATGCTCATTGTTACACAATGAATGATATTTTGTTTGATAAAATCCGTTTTTATAGCCTAACACGAAACATTTTGTGAACCGCTTGTGTCGTGAATTCCGTCTCATTCCATTTTCGACGACACATTCCAGGTAAATAACCCACACAGAACGTGACTTTTCCAGTCATGTTTGGTATCACTGCAATCAACTGGTTTGTTTGCAACTCAGTCAAACCTGATGGGTCATTTCGTGGGACGTATTGACTGAAAGAAACCGATTTGAAGACAACAAGTCATGACATTATTGTGCACCAATGGTTTGCCCACTGTTTCGTTGATTGACTGTATTTTAACCCAATGACCACTGATCGTCTTGAAATCTATCTGGGTAGATAACCAATGAGCTGAGGTAAACGGCAATAGGTCAGTTTTATGTGTTGCAAGACCAACCCATGTAGTAAGCTCCGGCGTAAAGAGAGTAATTCGCTATTGAAGTTTCATACCGGAAGGAGAAACACATATTACGCACAGCGTTGTTTGATATATAAACAGCTGAATATGCGAATCATTATGGCGACTAAGTTAGGGAAAGCTAAAATCTAAGTCTAGATATACAGATGTACACATAATTTTTAAATAAATTGATTGGGAAAGTAAGACAGAGATTGTTGTAGGACGATTCATTTAGCGATTGTGGAGGAATATTTTTGAACGGGAGAGGACATCGTTTTGGGCTGGTAAGTTCTTATCATGCTAATGCCCTTGTTTGAAATTAATAATATAAAATATTATTTGTGATTTTTTTATTTATTTTAGAAGTAATATATAAACCTGAAATGTGAGATGCGTGTGTCTGCTGGCCCCACCCCAACCCACATGAAATAGCCTATTTGAGGCTGTTGAGGGGAGGGCAGGCCCACAACAATGGCCAAAGTGAAATGGAGACAGTAGATACAGATGGTCTGTTGTAATATAATAAAGACAGTAGATCTAGCTGGTCTGTCATAATATAAATGAGACAGTAGATCTAGCAGGTCTATAATAATATATTCAACCTTATGTTCCCTGTACTCTATACATATATCTGTTTATTATACCTGTTGATACAGGGCTCATATGTGAAACTATTCTAACTGAACATTTTCTTTCACAGTGACACTGACTCGGAATGGCAGCCCCCAGGGTCAAGGTTTCCATCGCCCACTGAAGCTGGTTCATCCAGCTCCTGCCACAAGTGGTGTTCATCTACCCAAATGTATTTCTGCAGGCATGGATGTGCCTCGGGGCCAAAAGGGCACAACATGGAGGCGTTACTGTGTTCTTTGCAAAATTAAGTCCCCCATCACCTGCGCCACATGCTTGGTGACCCTCTGCTTTACAGCAGAAAGAGACTGCTATGGCACCTGGCATCAGCAGCACAATATTGTGTAGAGCTTTGGCAAAGTGGGTGGGGGTTATATCCTTTCTGTTTGGCCCTGTCCGGGAGTCTCATCGGATGGGGCCACAGTGTCTCCTGACCCCTCCTGTCTCAGCCTCCAGTATTTATGCTGCAGTAGTTTATGTGTCGGGGGGCTAGGGTCAGTTTGTTATATCTGGAGTTCTTCTTCTGTCTTATCCGGTGTCCTGTGTGAATTTAAGTATGCTCTCTCTAATTCTCTCTTTCTCTCGGAGGAGGACCTGAGCACTAGGACCATGGGTCAGGACTACCTGGCATGATGACTCCTTGCTGTCCCCAGTCCACCTGGCCTTGCTGCTGTTCCAGTTTCAACTGTTCTGCCTGCGGCTATGGAACCCTAAACTGATCATATTTACTCTTGGGGTGATGTCCTGTTGCATCCTCTACAACTACTGTGATTATTATTATTTGACCCTGCTGGTCATCTATGAACGTTTGAAAATCTCGGCCATGTTCTGTTATAATCTCCACCTGGCACAGCCAGAAGAGGACTGGCCACCCCTCATAAACTGGTTCCTCTCTAGGTTTCTTCCTAGGTTTTGGCCTTTCTAGGAGTTTTTCCTAGCCACCGTGCTGCTACACCTGCATTACTTGCTGTTTGGGGTTTTAGGCTGGGTTTCTGTACAGCACTTTGAGATATTAGCTGATGTTCGAAGGGCTATATAAATAAATAGGACTGAAGATCTTCCAAATATTGAAAGTGTGTAAATAGTTACCCATGTTATTTTGTAAATGTATATATTTTTTTCTTCATATTTCTTTTCCCATATTTTTTTCTACATTTTTTGGGGGGTGTGTTAGAATACCATTTTGGTATTTTGTATATAGTTATTTGTTTCAAAATGTGTACCTCACCAATTTGGCCACTTGGGTACATTTGGGCTGCTTATGTGGGAGACCTGGGTGACTTCATGATAAATGTCATGTAGCACACTCATTTTGGAAGTTATCATTCTGAAACTTTGCACAATTACTGTTGCCCTCTTATATTTTTCACTGAAATTGTCCCCATCACCCTATCTGAATGTTTGTTTTATCTTCCTCATTTTAAAGATTATGATACAAAAATAAAAAATAAAAAACGTATGTTTTTTTTCATTGTATTATCTAAACCAGATAATATATTCTCCTACATTCAATTCACATTTACACAAACTTCAGAGTGTTTTCTTTCTTTCGGAAATTGAAAAAAGTAGGGGGTAGCTCTAAGAGGTTTAAACTATATCCATGCCTCTCCTCCTTGCTGCCTCTTTCTTGCTATTTCTTTCCCTTCTATTTATTTCTCCTACCTCCACCTCTATCTGCCCTTCTCTGTCCTCCCTTCATTTCTATTTCTCTCCCTCCCACACATCCCTCTCTCCTCTCTTGCTAGTTCTCTCTCATCCAAGCCTCTCTCCTCTGTCATCATATCCTTTCTTTCTCCCCCTCCCTTCCTCTGACCCTTCCTTCCCTCCCTCTCTCACTCCACAGCCTTCACTCTCCCCTCCCTCTCTCACTCCACAGCCTTCACTCTCCCCTCTCCACCACTCTCCCCCTCCCTCAGCCCCTCTTCTCTCTCTGTCTCTCTCCTCTACCATCTCTCTCCACCCCATCTCTCTCTCTCTTCCTCCTTCCTCTCCCTCTCCCTACAGCAGAAGGGAGTAGAGTTAGTTATACACCGCCTGGAGGAGGCCTAATTAAAACCTATGTAAATGTACTGAATGCTCGTTAAACCACAATGAAGGTGCTTATCTGTTTGGAATTGTAATTAAAAACCTCGCATGAAATGTGGAGAGCGTTCTCACCTACTATTTGTTTTAAAAACGTGATTGATTGATCACACCACTGTCATAGTCTATTACACAAATACATCTGAAACGTACACAACACAGTCAATAATCATTTTCATTTAACGAAACCAGCTCAAGAAAAATTGCTGCTTTTCGTACATTTGGACGATGTAACCTTTCACATCAGCAGAAATTAACTGGTTTCCATATGTTCCCATTATGTGGCACATTACCACACAACATTCTTCTATCTTTGTCCTAGTGCTTAGAGAGCTAGGCCGGTAACCGAAAGGTTGCTTGATCAATTCCCTGAGCTGACAAGGTAAAAACCTGTCATTCTGCCCCTGAACAAGGCAGTTATTGTAAATAAGAATTTGTTCTTAACTGACATGCCTAGATAAATAAAAACAAATAATAATCCTCTGTCATTAACACTTTTCCCATTTCAACTTCATAGTCCAATGACAGAAGAGTGGTACGATTAACAACCAGTGTCTGAACTTAATTACCCGTCCAGCGCCATTTTGGATGGATATTTTCTAGAAACCAGAGAGAAACCTTCAACCATGTTTGTACCCTATCGTCCAAACTGGAGACATTTTCTACATGCTTTATGATTCGGTGGTCTGACGTGTGGGAACAATGCATGATGATATGTGCTGGATTGTCATAATACGATTTCATATTTCATGTTCTATCCAATATGGCTCTTCATTAATCATCATCTCATCTGACACCGACATAGATCAAATACTAGGTATAACAGCAGGTATAACAACACAACAAACATATGAGTTCACTATAGAGCATAAAAAAAGTCAGACTAATATAAACCTAATCCCTTGTAACAGGAACCCTAGAAAACAACTTAATTCTAATTTAAAGTGGCATCAAAAGTGTTCTCTCAGTGCTCTCTATATCTGTGCTTTCTGTCTGACATTTCAAGAGTGAGGGCACAAGCTGCAGAGCTCCCTTCTCTTACATTACTTCCCATGGTGCAACTGGCTCTCAGGCTGGCAATAGCCCTTGGAGTAAGTGAAGCGAATCAAACGCTATCTGGCTGCCCAGGAGAATCCTTGGCGGGGGTTTGCACACTGAGGAAGAAGGATAAAAGCACAAGCCAGGCCTGGCGGACCCAGACACTATCCCTCTCTCTGACTCCATATTATCTCCAGTCTTGAGTGGTGAGATATCTCCTTCCTTCTTCTCTCCCTTCGACACTGAACTGCGAACCTCTGGCCAGAGACTTCAATGTCTCTCACAGTACTGTACATTATTATTGGACAACTACTAAAAGTAGTAAAGGACTAAAATACGAGAAAGTAAAGGAATAGGGGACAGTGAAAATGCAGGATGATGTGATGTGAGACCAGGTTTGGAGATATACTGGGGCTTTGGTATGGTCTAATACACCGTGTTCATCAGTGTAGAAGACAAAGGTAGACTAGTGTCTACAAACAAGGCCATAAGTGGAAAGTACACTACAATAGAAGCAGCAAGACAACTGAATGGTCTAAAAATATTATTCAAAGTGCAATTAGATGAATCTTCCACGTCTTCTCTGACTGAACGCCTCCTCCAACCACTGCAACAAATCCCGAACACTTGCCATTTCCCATTTAATTGAACCACTGACATATAATTTCTGGTTAATGAGACATATTCTACTTTATTCATCAAATGAGGGACAGGAATTAGTTGGGAGTCTTTTCTCATCTTCTCCTATTTTTCTTTCTCTTTTTCACAGCTCTGGAATTTTTCTCTGTTCCCCCTGTCAGGCAGAGAAGAGGTGAGGGAAAGAAGAAGGGAGGAAGTCTTTATTCACCAGAGGCATACCAGTGTGTGCCATTGTGAATCTTCCTCAGAGGTGACACGAGGAAGCAACGACAGCAGGACACCTGATTAACTCTGAGCTGCATCTCCTAAAAAAGTTGTCTTCCCGTCAGTCACATTGCTGGAGCAGCAGACTGATGTGTCCAATATGGAGGAGAAAAAAATAAAGATAATGCCTCCCTAGTGGCACAGCATCGCAGTGCTAGAGGCGTCACTACAGACCCGGGTTCAATCCTATGCTGTATCACAACAGGCTATGATCGGGAGTCCCATAGGGTAGAGCATAATTGGCCCAGCGTCGTCCGGTGGCCCAGCGTCGTCCGGGTTAGGGGAGGTTTTGGTCGGTTTTTACATGGCTAATTGCGCTCTAGCGACTCCTTGTGGTGGGCCGATGCGCCTGCAGTGTGTTTAAATACACTTACTGTAACATAGCCTGTCCGTCTGTGAATGATTTAAATGGCAGAACATGAATATCTAACTCCATATTTACAATTCAAAAGAGCCCTGTTGGTTAAAACAGACATGACAACGATTAAGTGCCAAATTAATTGCATTTTGGAGCATTGAGATGAAGAAAACAAGCAAAGTGTTTTTTAATTTTTCTGAGATTTAATTCTAAGTCATATTGTTTTATTAGAGTTCTATTTTTCCTTCTAAAAAACACAACTAAGCCAGAACCAACAACCATAGATATTTATATGATGTCCATATTAGGACAGCATACTGTAGATCTGAGAATGTTAGATTATATATAAGCACAGTTGATGTAAATTGGAAAACATGGTGACTCAGTCATGCAGAAAGGGTCACTTCTACACAGAGTCGGCTTCACCCAGTCCCAGGCAGCCCTAACAAACAGTTCTGCCATTAGTTGCATGATATGACTCATTCAGACATCTGTGGTCATCCAGCGACCTCACAGGGCATGTCTGATGAGTCACTCCAGAAAAGCGGACTGGGCCTGGGTAACCCTGGCAGGGTTGGAGGGCGATGACCATGGAGCAATGGGGATTTGGGGAGATTTGAGGTCAGTTATGGCTACAGTGTTATGGGTGCAGCCACGATTAGTTAGTCCCTAAAGCTAAAAGCTAGGCAGTTGGCTCAAGTCATGCGGATGACCAAAGTTCAATATATGATTCATTACAACAGCATCACACAATAAGTAGGGTTGGCTGAAGGCTATGGTATCAGCTGTACTGTATGTGCCATTGAGTTGTGGCGAGATAGGAGTCACCACAACAGTAGGCCTATGAGTGCTAAAGGTCATACAACTTTTATTTCCACAATACAGAAAGTTGCTTGAATTGTCTAACAAAGTGTTAATCCTACAAGAGGTCATTTGAACCTCGGGTATATTTTCCATACTCTAACGGAACAGTCATCTAGTGAAGTTGCAATACTCGTGTGTTAGAGAGACTCTATATAAACCAATTAGAAGTCTAAAAGGTCCCAGCCTTGGAGGGGGAAAGATAAAACACATATTGGCTATTACACAAATACACCAGAAACGTACACAACACAGTCAATAATAATTTTCATTTAACTAAACCGGCACAAGAAAAATTGCAGCTTTTCGTACAATTGGACGATGTAACCTTTCACATCAGCAGAAATGAACTGGTTTCACATTATTACACAACATTCTTTTATCTTTGGCCTAGTGGTTAGAGCGCTAGGCCAGTAACCGAAAGGTTGCAAGATCGAATCCCCGAGCTGACAAGGTAAACATCTGTCGTTCTGCCCCTGAAGAAGGCAGTTAACCCAGTGTTCCTAGTCCTTCATTGAAAATAAGAATGTGTTCTTAACTGACTTGCCTAGTAAAATAAAGGTAAAATAAAAATGTTCACATTTTTACCATCAGGATTTTCACTTAGCAATTAAATAGAGACGGTGTTAGAGCTCTGCTCCTTTCTTCTCCATCTCTCTATCTGATATTTCTGCAGTGGAGAGGAGAGGAACCTGGGTTTATTAACAAGATTGGGCCCCTGAAGGATCTGACAATGTGTATTAGTAGCTTTTCTTTATTCTCAATTTTCTACTCTACTAACAAATACAATTGGAGCTAAAATAATTTATTCACTTATTTATTCACTTATTAAAGCACTTAAATGCAAATTTCAGAAAGTATAGTTTACTAGTGTCGAATGATGAAAGATTACAAGTATATGATTGTTCTTTAACACGCTAAACCACAGTCTTCTTCTAAGGTTTCTGTGTACTTTGAAAATGATTTTCCACAACAAACTCAACCTCATTTAAAGAACATGTCATTTTCTACAATCATCTCACCTAATACTTTGAAATATTTTTCAAAAGCAAAGAATCACTGCTTATGCAACCCTTTCATGTAAATAACATGTAAATAACACGCCTACAACACCAAATCACAATCATCCAAGCCAGTACTATCTACTTAGGAACATCAAAATACCTAAATATCAGGCCTCCTGTTGTTACAACTCTCCAATCGACTTTATAGCTCTAAGTGTGGACTATAAAATAAAGGATGTCCTATTGAGAAAGGTGAATTAAAACTATTAAGTCTCATTAGTGGCTGTGATTTGGTCGGCATGGGCCTGTGTGCTGTGTTCCTTGATAAGCAGCATGCTACAGAGATAGCGCCGACTGGTGATCATTACAATGAAGAGCAAATTTATTTTCCTTGTCAGACGCTCCCCAGATTCAATGCCTTTCCATGAATTCCTAATTTCTTAAAGGGATACTTCTGGATTTTGGCACTAGCATTTGAGCAGATACCCATAGATTTCCAGTCATTGTGCTAATGCTAGCTAGCATTGGCTCGGGAAACTAGCTCTAACTTCCTTCATACTGGACACAGAGACATAAGAATGGTATCCACTAGTTCCTCTGACTCTGGGGAAGTATATAAAGGGCCTCATCAAAATCCCAAAGAATCCCTTTAAACTGATGGAGATGGGTAGAACATTTCTTCTGATGCACCTTTCGCAACAAGCTTTGTTTAAACAATGGTTGCACTCGGCGAAGCGTGATTTCGATGTTGTAGCTACACTGGGATGTCAGGAGGGAAGGCGAGAAAGTGATATATTGAGAGAGAAAAAACATCAATTTGGAATAGACCAACAACAGGGATATGCTGCAAATGCAAAGAAGATGTATAACTTTTAAATGAGCAGCCATTTTTATTCACGACAACAGCAAGAACACAACAACAACATAACTCCCACTTTGTATTGCCTGGTTCATAACCCGAGAAGCCTAGACTCCTACAGTTTATGAATGATCTTTGTTACCTTTTCAATTATTTGTTAGAAACAGCAAATAATCTAACTTGTCTTGCTGTACCTACAGTACAGTATCTGACTATTTCTGCACCTCTGACTACCTCTCCTCCTGCTCTTCTACTAAGGTACATTGACTATAAATAGAAGAAACTCAGGCAAACATGCAGGTTAATAAAGCTGTCAAAGCATCACAATCACATTGAAGAATGACAGCTATGGCAACGTGTCTATGTGTCCATTAAGGGTAACGCATCATTCCAAGCTAAGTCCTCACTATCAGGGAAGGAATACATGTGGTCTAACTCTTTCGGCAGAGGCTCATGAGTGTGGTAATAGTGTCGGCATGCTCTCGGATAGCTCTCAGGTCAGGTGCAATTCGGCTGTGCAGAGGCTCAAAGCTAGCTCAATTAGGACATTGCGGTACTTCTCACTCCTCAAGATCAACACCCCTTCAGTAACTTTGCTCCCAGGGCTCTCTCTCTCTCTCTCGCTCTCTCTCTCAACCAATCGGACGGCTTGCAGACTGCAGTGAATTTAGAACTGGCACCTTGCCTTCGGAGTGTTAAGGGTTACTGTCAGTAAATTGAGAGTGGGTGGGTGCTCTTCTGTAGAGTAAAGGTAGCTTGTAGCTTTGTGATGTCTGATGTGTTGGATATGCTGTCAATTACGTGATTTCATTCATTCAGTGTCACCTGCTGCTACGTTAAGAAATCAAATGTTGGCATTTTGTATTGTACTTTGATTATCTTGACAATTTCAGAAATTGCAGACAACTCCCTGGTTCAAAATACAGAAAAATTATTTATTAGTGTGTGCGTCATAGTCTACTCTCAGGAATTGCCTACAACAGTATTAAGCTCTCATATTAGTCATCTATTGAACAACTAAAACCAAACAAGTTATCCTGACAATAATCGTATTACTAACAGGAGATGGTGCTGAAAGTGCAGTGCATCAGTAGAGTGTAAAAGGCTCTGCAGTCACGTACACAAATTGGCATTGTCACCTCGTCCTAATTATACAATGATCATCATCATTAACATTTAAAAGGTGACCCGTTGTCTTGGCACAAGCTCCTTTAGTGGATTCCTGTTTGTTTTATTTTCCATCTTCCTCTTCTGTTCCAGCCTTTGTCTCTGTGGGCCTGGAAGGTGAATTTGGTTCTTGCCACAGACATTTTCTTGGCCCATTTTCAGATGGGCCAATGCAAACAACTGATCTTTCCTTTTTTCCGCTCTTGTTTTGGTTCAGTTCCCTGGCCTGAAGGTTGGTTCTGTCTGACTGAGGTTTCAGATCTAAATAACTCAATAACATTGTAAAGACAATATCATCTATACATTAGGGACGATGTAGGGAAGATTTGTTGAATTAGAACAAATGGAGGAAAAGAGATGTTGAAATACATAAGAGTAATTACTTTTTTGGAAAGTGTAACACTATAAAGGGTCCCTCTCCTAAAATTAATTGTACATGTACCTCACTGTGTTTGACGAAGGAGATGCAATATCCCTATCTGTTGTTTTCAACCAGAAAATACAGGAAGCCAAAATAAATGAAGGTAGGGAATCAATTCAACAGAAGCACTGAAACAAAATGCATGTAGCGCAAACTCTCAGCATGGCAGATATATATTCTCATTTACCCATAAACAGAAACACCTTAGCAATAACTTCCAAAATCAATGCTGATTTAAGACGACATACAGTTGAAGTCGGAAGTTTACTTACACTTAAGTTAGAGTCATTAAAACTTGCTTTTCAACCACTCCACAAATTTCTTGTTAACAAACTATAGTATTGGCAAGTTGATTAGGACATCTACATTGTCCATGACACAAGTCATTTATCCAACAATTGTTTACAGACAGATTATTTCAATAATTCACTGTATCACAGGTCCAATGGGTCAGCAGTTTACATACACTAAGTCCCTTTAAACAGCTTGGAAAATTCCAGAAAAGTATGTCAAGCTTCTGATAGGCTAATTGATATCATTTGAGTCCATTGGAGGTGTACCTGTGATTGTATTTCAAGGCTTACCTTCATACTCAGTGCCTCTATGCTTGACATCATGGGAAAACCAAAGAAATCAGCCAAGACCTCAGAAAAAAATTACAGACCTCCACAAGTCTGGTTCATCCTTGGGAACCATTTCCAAACGCCTGAAGGTACCACGTTCATCTGTGCAAACAATAGTACGCAAGTATAAACACCATGGGACCACGCAGATGTCATACTGCTCAGGAAGGAGTTCTGTCTCCTAGAGATGAACGTCCTTTGGTGCGAAAAGTGCAAATCAATCCCAGAACAACAGCAAAGGACCTTGTGAATATGCTGGAGGAAACATGTACAAAATGATCTATATCCACAGTAAAACGAGTCCTATATCGACATAACCTGAAAGGCCGCTCAGCAAGAAAGAAGCCACTGCTGCAAAACCACCATAAATAAGTCAGACTACGGTTTGCAACTGCACATGGGGACAAAGATCAAACTTTTTGGAGAAATGTCTTCTGGTCTGATGAAACAATAATAGAACTGTTTGGCCATAATGACCATCGTTAAAATTGGAGGAAAAAGGGGGAGGCTTGCCGAAGCCGAAGAACACCATCCCAATCGTGAAGCACGGGGGTGGCAGCATCATGTTGTGGGGGTGCTTTTGCTGCAGGAGGGACTGGTGCACTTAACAAAATAGATGGCATCATGAGGTGAGAAGATTATGTGAATATATTGAAGCAACATCTCAAGACATCAGTCAGGAAGTTAAAGCTTGGTCGTAAATGGGTCTTCCAAATGGACAATGACCCCAAGCATACTTCCAAAATTGTGGCAAAATGACTTAAGGACAACAATGTCAACGTATTAGAATGGCCATCACAAAGCCCTGACCTCAATCCTATAGATAATTTGTGGGCAGAACTCCTCGTGTGCGAGCAAGGAGGCCTACAAACCTGACTCAGTTACACCAGCTCTGTCAGGAGGAATGGGCCAAAATTCACCCAACTTATTGTGGGAAGCTTGTTGAAGGCTACCCAAAATGTTTGACCCAAGTTAAACAATTTAAAGGCAATGCTATCAAATACTAATTGAGTGTAGGTAAACTTGTGACCCACTGGGAATGTGATGAAAGAAATTAAAGCTGAAATAAATCATTCTCTCTACTACTTTTCTGACATGTCACATTCCTAAAATAAAGTTGTGATCCTAACTGACCTAAGACAGGGCATTTTTACAAAGATTAATTGTCAGGAATTGTGAAAAACTGAGTTTAAATGTATTTGGCTAAGGTTTATTTAAACTTCCGACTTCAACTGTTTTACTGATAACAAGAAAACAAATTTGACCGTTATTCAATGTTGGACTGCAGAGTAGAATCTTTGGTATATTATATATTGGAGTAAGGAAGTGTTGGCTTCTGCTAACATTGCTACTTTTCAAATTTAGCAAAAAACTAAAAATCCTCCTATGAATATGTTTCTGAGCATCAAACCTTTATATACTGAACAAAAAATATAAACACAACTTGTAAAGTCCTATGTCTCATGAGCTGAAATAAAAGATCCCAGAAATGTTCCATACGCACAACAGCATATTTCGTTAAGATTTCCTTTTCTCCTTTTCAAAGATAAAACATCACAACCGCAGAGCCGGTCTTGACCTGACTGCAGTTCGGAATCGTAACCGACTTCTGTGGGTAAATGCTCAGCTTTCATGGCCACTGACACGCTGGAGTAGTGTGCTTTTCACAGATTAATCCTGGTTTCAACTGTACTGGGCAGATGTCAGACCCAATGTATGGGACCGTATGGGCAACCGGTTTGCTGACGTCAACGTTGTGAAAAAATTGCCCCACAGTGGCGGCTGGGTTATGGTATAGGCAGGCATAAGATACGGACAACGATCAGAATTGCATTTTATTGATGGCAGTTTAAATGCTCAGAGATACCATCTCGAGATCCTGAGGCCCATTGTAGTGCCATGCATCTGATGCCATCACCTTATGCTTCAGCATGATAATGCACGACCCTGTGTTGCATGGATCTGTACACAATTCCTGGAAGCTGAAAATTTCCCAGTTCCTCCATGGCCTGAACATTTAACAAACATGTAACCCACTGGGCATGTTTGGGATACTATGGATCGACGTGTACGCCAGCGTGTTCCAGTTCCCGCCAAAATCCAGCAACTTTGCGCAGTCATTGAAGAGGAGTGGGACAACATTCCACAGGCAACAATCAACAGCCTGATCAACTCTATGCGGAGGAGGCAAATGGTGGTCACACCAGATACTGACTGATTTTCTGATACATGCCCCTCCTTTTGTTTTAAGTATCTGTGACCAACAGATGCATATCTGTTTTCCCAGTCATGTGAAATCCATAGTTTTGGGCCTAATGAAATTATTGAAATTGACTGATTTCCTTATATGAACTGTAACTCAGTAAAATCTTAGAAATCGTTGCATGTTGCGTTTATATTTTTGTTCCGTGTACAATCCCATAATTCTTTGTAAGGCAATCGCTTGCAAGGCTTCCTCATCCTTATTCCAAAACCAATGAAACCAGAGTTTAAAATAATAAGACCATAAAACCTTTATTTACATTGCTTCCTACATGGTACATTAAGGCAGGGCCCCAACCCTCATCCATGCACTTCACAATATTATTCCAGAATCTACTTTGAGCAGAGGCAGCAGAGACACATCATAACAAACGTACTAGACTAATCCGGTAAAAACCTCATAACCTCAAAAAGCTATGAGGGTCAATAAAATAATTGACCCCGGTCCTTACTTTGCCAAGTGGGCAAATATCCCGATGTAAATAAAAATAATTAAAAAAGCACTTTGCACTTCGCAGAAAAGACATAACAAACTTTATAAAGTAAACCATGTTTCCTGACAGTATTGCCTAAACTCTAATCTCTCATGGACACACTATGTAACCATAAGTAGTACCAAAGATCTGCCATGATATAACGGGATGCGTGAGATCAGCAGCATTTATTTTCGGTACTTGGGTTTTTTGCCACTGGTTACTTGGACAAATCAGGAATTCGCAGCTGTTAACATCTTTCACATTTCAAAAGGGGAGGGAACATTTGTCCCATCGTCTTGCCTGTAACTTTCAAAAGAGAGAGGGTGGAGCTCTTCGTTCTATCCTTTTTCATAACATGTATGGACTCAGAACTTAATAGAGTGTCTGACCAATTACGAAAAACTTTAGTTATGGGTTAACCCGAGGTTACTTAAACCCAAACCAAGACCACTCGACAGTTTCTTTTGTCCTTTGGATGACACAGCTAGTCTTGCACGTCACTTCGCCAAAGTTATCTGGTCAATTAAAAAGTTAAAACCTCTTTCATTATGTTTCATTATGAAGCCTTTTATCTGAAATGTGAAAAATAAGAACATAGAAGTGCTTGTCAAGGGTTCTTCTGGCGGCCTTGGGTATTTAGAAGATGGGTAACACACGCCAGCCCTGTCACCCTTTCAACCTCAGCCTGCCAAAAACTGTAGGCTCATTGATAGCTCTGTAGTCAGCCAGCTCTCATGGAAGAAGTGGACACAACTCACATACTCTGAGTTTCACATCCACACATGCATGTAAGTGTACATTGACATTAGCAGTATTTTCTCACAGATCTCTCTCTCTCTCTCTCTCTCCCTCTCTCTCTCTACTACCACAACAACACACACACATATAATACACCACACTCTCCAGATCAATTATCCTGAATTAATGGCCCGGGGCCTTCTAGCTGACTCATAGTGTCGCCAAATGTGGTGAGTTACTGTTAAATTAGGCCAGGCTGCCACTCTGTCACAAACAATGATACACTTAGTCAATCCTAATGTCCACCACTTGTCATCACAGACACCACCCCGCTCACCGCCGTGGGTGACCCTCCGTACTGTTCATGAATACAAACAAGGGACCGATGTCTCTTAAACCGCAGACAGCTGCATCTCGATGTGTTCGCCTTGAGTGAGTTTGTGAAACAAAGACCCAGACAGAGAATTTCTTCCATTCTTTCATGCCTGGGTATTTCCATATGTCCCCCATAGCTCCCCTATCCATCCATCCATCACATTTCACTGTGGGCTAGACGGCTGTCCAGGGCTAACGCATACTCACAGTCCAGCAGTCCAATCAAATTGGATCTAATGCCATAATTCCTTAGCAGTCAAGGCAGGCACACAGAGAGGTGAAATTCAGTATATGTTTTCTTCTTAGCCTTATTCAAGGGTTGAATATGTTTCTTTATTTAAGTAGGGGTTGGGGATTTGCTGTGTGTGTGTGTGTGTGTGTGTGTGTGTGTGTGTGTGTGTGTGTGTGTGTGTGTGTGTGTGTGTGTGTGTGTGTGTGTGTGTGTGTGTGTGTGTGTGTGTGTGTGTGTGTGTGTGTGTGTGTGTGTGTGTGTGTGTGAGTGAGTGAGTGAGTGAGTGAGTGAGTGAGTGAGTGAGTGAGTGAGTGAGTGAGTGAGTGAGTGAGTGAGTGAGTGAGTGAGTGAGTGAGTGAGTGAGTGAGTGTCAAGATGAATTAGAGGATCTTGCTCTGGCTCTTGTATTAAGACATGATGTCATGTGATGTTAACTCGCCAAGGAGCCCCTCCACAGAAAACTGTTGACTCACTACTGCATAATGACATGCGTTTACTCAACCCAATCCCATTTGGCCTTTAAAGAAATTGCTACATGAACAAAATAGCTAACAGGCCTCTTACGTTGCCTTAACACTTAAAGTAAACGGTGTAAAATGTCTGCCTAACACAACAACTAAATAACATATTAGAGTATGGTATAAAATGTCTGCTAAACATTACAACTAAATAACATATTAGAGTATGGTATAAAATGTCTGTCTAAAACTACAACTAAATAACATATTAGAGTATGGTATAAAATGTCTGTCTAAAACTACAACTAAATAACATATTAGAGTATGGTATAAAATGTCTGTCTAAAACTACAACTAAATAACATATTAGAGTATGGTATAAAATGTCTGTCTAAAACTACAACTAAATAACATATTAGAGTATGGTATAAAATGTCTGTCTAAAACTACAACTAAATAACATATTAGAGTATGGTATAAAATGTCTGCCTAACAATACAACTAAATAACATATTAGAGTATGGTATAAAATGTCTGCCTAACACTACAACTAAATAACATATTAGAGTATGGTATAAAATGTCTGCCTAACACTACAACTAAATAACATATTAGAGTATGGTATAAAATGTCTGCCTAACACTACAACTAAATAACATATTAGAGTATGGTATAAAATGTCTGCCTAACACTACAACTAAATAACATATTAGAGTATGGTATAAAATGTCTGCCTAACACTACAACTAAATAACATATTAGAGTATGGTATAAAATGTCTGCCTAACACTACAACTAAATAACATATTAGAGTATGGTATAAAATGTCTGCCTAACACTACAACTAAATAACATATTAGAGTATGGTATAAAATGTCTGCCTAACACTACAACTAAATAACATATTAGAGTATGGTATAAAATGTCTGCATAACAATACAACACTGACTCAACTCCAGCCACTTTAATAATGGGAATTGATGGAAATTGATGTAAAATATATCACTAGCCACTTTCAACAATGCTACTTAATATAATGTTTACATACCCTACATTACTCATCTCATATGTATATGTATATACTGCACTCAATACCATCTACTGTATCTTGCCTAGGCCGTTCTGAACCATCACTCATTCATATATCTTTATGTACATATTCTTTATCCCTTTACACTTGTGTGTATAAGGTAGCAGTTTTGAAATTGTTAGGTTAGATTACTCGTTGGTTATTACTGCATTGTCAGAACTAGAAGTACAAGCATTTCGCTACACTCGCATTAACATCTGCTAACCATGTGTATGTGACAAATACATTTGATTTGATTTGATTTTTAAAACATACTACAACGAAATAACGTATTACAGTATGGTATAAAATGTCTGTCTAAAACTACAACTAAATAACATATTAGAGTATGGTATAAAATGTCTGCCTAACACTACAACTAAATAACATATTAGAGTATGGTATAAAATGTCTGCCTAACACTACAACTAAATAACATATTAGAGTATGGTATAAAATGTCTGCCTGAAACTACAACTAAATAACATATTAGAGTATGGTATAAAATGTCTGCATAACAATACAACTAAATAACATATTAGAGTATGGTATAAAATGTCTGCCTAACACTACAACTAAATAACATATTAGAGTATGGTATAAAATGTCTGCCTAACACTACAACTAAATAACATATTAGAGTATGGTATAAAATGTCTGCCTAACACTACAACTAAATAACATATTAGAGTATGGTATAAAATGTCTGCCTGAAACTACAACTAAATAACATATTAGAGTATGGTATAAAATGTCTGCATAACAATACAACTAAATAACATATTAGAGTATGGTATAAAATGTCTGCCTAACACTACAACTAAATAACATATTAGAGTATGGTATAAAATGTCTGCCTAACACTACAACTAAATAACATATTAGAGTATGGTATAAAATGTCTGCCTGAAACTACAACTAAATAACATATTAGAGTATGGTATAAAATGTCTGTCTAACACTACAACTAAATAACATATTAGAGTATGGTATAAAATGTCTGCATAACACTACAACTAAATAACATATTAGAGTATGGTATAAAATGTCTTCCTAACAATACAACTAAATAACATATTAGAGTATGGTATAAAATGTCTGCCTGAAACTACAACTAAATAACATATTAGATAGAGTATGGTATAAAATGTCTGCATAACAATACAACTAAATAACATATTAGAGTATGGTATAAAATGTCTGCCTAACACTACAACTAAATAACATATTAGAGTATGGTATAAAATGTCTGCCTGAAACTACAACTAAATAACATATTAGAGTATGGTATAAAATGTCTGACTGAAACTACAACTAAATAACATATTAGAGTATGGTATAAAATGTCTGCCTGAAACTACAACTAAATAACATATTAGAGTATGGTATAAAATGTCTGCCTAACACTACAACTAAATAACATATTAGAGTATGGTATAAAATGTCTGCCTGAAACTACAACTAAATAACATATTAGAGTATGGTATAAAATGTCTGCCTAACACTACAACTAAATAACATATTAGAGTATGGTATAAAATGTCTGCATAACACTGACTCAACTCCAGCCACTTTAATAATGGGAATTGATGGAAATTAATGTAAAATATATCACTAGCCACTTTCAACAATGCTACTTAATATAATGTTTACATACCCTACATTACTCATCTCATATGTATATGTATATACTGCACTCAATACCATCTACTGTATCTTGCCTAGGCCGTTCTGTACCATCACTCATTCATATATCTTTATGTACATATTCTTTATCCCTTTACACTTGTGTGTATAAGGTAGCAGTTTTGAAATTGTTAGGTTAGATTACTCGTTGGTTATTACTGCATTGTCAGAACTAGAAGTACAAGCATTTCGCTACACTCGCATTAACATCTGCTAACCATCTGTATGTGACAAATACATTTGATTTGATTTGATTTTTAAAACATACTACAACGAAATAACGTATTACAGTATGGTATAAAATGTCTGTCTAAAACTACAACTAAATAACATATTAGAGTATGGTATAAAATGTCTGCCTAACACTACAACTAAATAACATATTAGAGTATGGTATAAAATGTCTGCCTAACACTACAACTAAATAACATATTAGAGTATGGTATAAAATGTCTGCCTGAAACTACAACTAAATAACATATTAGAGTATGGTATAAAATGTCTGCATAACAATACAACTAAATAACATATTAGAGTATGGTATAAAATGTATGTCTAAAACTACAACTAAATAACATATTAGAGTATGGTATGAAATGTCTGCCTATATGCCAAAGTACAACCTTGTAAGCCAGACCTTTTGAACAGCTTTATTGACGCCGAGTAAGGAACTCCTTTGTGGATTGAGGTTAACCGACACAGCTCTTTATCCCACGGTGAGGGACACTTCTCTGTGGCCGTGCCAAATCTAATGCATAATGTCATTTCAGATAAGGAATCTACAGGGAACAGAGCATCGCTGTGGTGACACTGGCCTGGTAAACTGGACTCTGGTGTGTGTACGTGTGTGAGTCCAACAAGCTGTTCTCACCATCCCCAGTAGAGATATACTAGGCCTAGACCTTTCCATTTGGAGAGTGAGAAGTCAATGTTTCCAGCATAAATGTGAATGTTCGTGACACAGCAATACTCTGATGGCTCTGTATAGAGAGAGATGGAATTGCTGTGTGTCCACAAAGACGCGGATAATATTTTACAGAGCGAACCTCAGCAGACGAGGAAAAACTCATGACCCAAATTTTTATTTTATTTTATTTCACCTTTATTTAAACAGGTAAGCCAGTTGAGAACAAGTTCTCATTTACAACTGCGACCTGGCCAGGATAAAGCAAAGCAGTGCGACAAAAACAACACAGAGTTACACATGGGATAAACAAACGTACAGAATCATGGTACAGTATATATATATCAGCTGTTATTGGTTTTAACTCAATGGAATCGATTGTGTCAAGAGGTGAATATCCTCGGCTAGCCAAGTGATAGACAGTGGAGTACAAATCCCAGGAGCACAATTCCCAGACTTCCTTCCATCCCTTCTCTTCCACCATCCCTCTCTACCTACCTGCTTCTATAACAGTGCACCAACGTCACTTAAAAAGACAGAGATCCTCAGGAAAACATATTTTCAATGGCGTGGTGAAACTCAAAGCTACATGCCATTTCATGGCTTTTCAGATTGTGTGTGCGTGTTTGTGTGTATGAGTGTGTGTTTGTGTTTGTGTGTGTGTGCGTGTTTGTGTGTGTGTATGAGTGTGTGTTTGTGTTTGTGTGTGTGTGCGTGTTTGTGTGTGTGTATGAGTGAGTGTGTGTGTTTGTGTTTGTGTATGAGTGTGTGTTTGTGTTTGTGTGTGTGTGCGTGTTTGTGTGTGTGTATGAGTGTGTGTTTGTGTTTGTGTGT
This sequence comes from Oncorhynchus nerka, assembly GCF_034236695.1. Lineage (NCBI taxonomy): Eukaryota > Metazoa > Chordata > Actinopteri > Salmoniformes > Salmonidae > Oncorhynchus > Oncorhynchus nerka. The sequence continues at coordinate 31,913,683 of NC_088410.1, forward strand.
GTGTGTGTTTGTGTGTGTGTATGAGTGAGTGTTTGGTTTATGGCTTCTCCGATTGGGTTGGATTTGAATGAGGCCCATTGTTTTCCCACGCGGGGGTTTGCCACGGTCCCCTCCTCATGAAGATTGCCTTGTTAACCCACTCAGTGAGTGAGTACAGGATTGCACTTTATTTAATGTATGGTGGCAGTTCTCCAACATTATCCTTTTTACATTACGGTGAGCTGTGAGCTCTGCCACCATAGCCACCACTCCAATCTCTTTCTATTATGGCTTCTCTCCTCCCTGCCTCGTACCGACTCTCATCCCCTCCAATACACTGTGATAAACTTTTGATGACGATTATCCTTTCAGAGAGACGAGTGGGAGTCATTTTCTGTCACTGATGATTTGAGAGGCCTGAGGAATACAAATGTGGATGAAATTATACAGAATAACATGCTCCAACTGAATGGAGTAATGAGGAGAGAGGTTTTGTTGTCATTCCTCTTTGTCTGCACACCTCAAATTACATTCCTAAATAATATGTTCTCCCATGAGTTTTGAGGGTACACTCTGTCCATTTATATAGTAGCTTTTGGTCATAGGCTTTATTAAAACAAGAATAACATTGATCTCTAGTACAGTACCTTGAACATTACTTTAAAAACATGATCATACAGGACACACAGCCAACATTATCCCATATAGGAAAGGAAATGGACCTGTCTAATGAATGTGACACATAGCTAAGTAGGCTATACATGAATTTGAAGTTTTGACAAGGACAGACAATTTCACATTGTAATTGTTTCAGCTAGTGTGTGAATCTACTTTAGATTCAGAATGGTGCTGTGCAGACAGAATGAATTGCCTCATTGTTACTACTCTGTCTATCTTGCAAATGTTCAATACAAAGAGACAGCAAGTCAGGACAATTAATATAGATTATATCGGAAATATTTGCACAACTAATTACCTCCAGATGACTTTCCGGTAAACAAAACGACAAGCTCCCTCAGTATCACCGCCAGGTAATGGCCAAAACATTGTCTCCCCCAACACCATAATGATTTAACTCACAATGTCACGTTCTGACCATCGTTCTTGTGTGTTTTCCTTGTTTTAGTGTTGGTCAGGACGTGAGCTGGGTGGGCATTCTATGTTGTGTGTCTGGTTTGTCTATTTCTATGTTTGGCCTGATATGGTTCTCAATCAGAGGCAGGTGTTAGTCATTGTCTCTGATTGGGAACCATATTTAGGTAGCCTGTTTTGTGTTGGGTTTTGTGGGTGGTTGTCTCCTGTGTCAGTGTTTGTACCACACAGGGCTGTTTCGGGTTTTCACGTTTCTTGTTTTGTAGTCTATTTCATGTATAGTTTTCGTTATTAAAAGAACCATGAATGATAACTACGCTGCGTCTTGGTCCGATCCCTACTACACCTCTCCTTCAGAGGAAGAGGAAGAAGAGAACCGTTACACACAACCAAATTAATGAACACGGTTTTAGAAACCATTGACAAATGATTGATATTTCAGAAGGTTGCATTTGAAATAGCTAGGAGGGAAAATAAATGTACACAGAAGAAGTGTTGTAGCCTTGCAATCAAGCCTAGCAATCATTTGTTGAAATGTGACATGTGTAAAGTTCACAGGAGTTTTTCCTTTTAGAAATTTTAGAAGTGCTAGTACTGCATCTAAACATGTATACCTACGTGAGGTAAAACAACAATCATTAAGTCCCTCTGAGGGCACAGACAGAGCTGGTGATTTATTCCCACTAATGTTTTATTAATACAGACGTCTGTCTGAGGGGGAAACGTTGCCTTTTCTCACCGCCACACTTCCCTTTGAAGATATCAATCATTCTAACTCACTCTCTAATGACACCTCATCAAGCCTGACAGACTACAAGCTCCTACCAGCTTCTAGGCTGAACTTTAGTCTGAAAGTGAAATTCAGATCAGAAACTGCTGATGGAAAGTGAAAGGCAGTACAGTAATAGTGTTGAGGGACATCCAACATGGCGCTAAAAATATCTGATTGGCAGTCTTATTAAACTTGAATGGCAATCGTGTTGTTTTGTGAGGTGTTCTGAGGTAATTAGCTATGAATACGTTGCTTAATGAAACAACAGTCTTAACACAGTCTTAAAGAATAGACTGAATGTTTTATATAGTCTTATTAACAATGAGTCCCAATCATGTTGTTTTCAGAGTTATAAACTATTAACATGTTCTAAAAACCCTGCCTTTTAAGAGAGCAGAGAGGGGATGGATGACCTTATGTTCATCCAAGTACACTGCCTTGCAAAAGTATTCACCCCCTTGGCGTTTTTCCTATTTTGTTGCATTACATCCTGTAATTTAAATGGATTTGTATTTGTATTTCATGTAATGGACATACACAAAATAGTACAAATTGGTGAAGTAACGTGAATAACTTGTTTAAAAAAATTCAATAAAATAAAAACGGAAAAGTGGTGCATGCATTTGTCTTCACCCCCTTTGCTATGAAGCCCCTAAATAAGATCTGGTGGAACCAGTTACCTTCAAAGCCACATAGTTAATTAAATAAAGTCCACCTGTGTGCAATCTAAGGGTCACATGATCTCAGTTTATATACACCTGTTCTGAAAGGCCCCAGAGTCTGCAACACCACTAAGCAAAGGGCACCACCATGCAAGCGGCCCCATGAAGACCAAGGAGCTCTCCAAACAGGTCAGGGACAAAGTTGTGGAGAAGAACAGATCAGGGTTGGGTTATAAAAAAAATATCAGAAACTTTGATCATCTCACGGATCACCATTAATTCCATTATAAAAAAATGGAAAGAATATGGCACCACAACAAACCTGTCAAGAGAGGGCCGCCCACCAAAACTCACAGACCTGGCAAGGAGGGCATTAATCAGAGAAGCAACGAAGAGACCAAAGATAACCCTGAAGGAGCTGCAAAGCTCCACAGCGGAGATTGGAGTATCTGTCCATAGGACCACTTTAAGCCGTACACACCACAGAGCTGGGCTTTACAGAAGAGTGGCCAGAAAAAAAGCCATTGCTTAAAGACAAAAATAAGCAAACACGTTTGGTGTTCGCCAAAAGGCATGTGGGAGACTCCCCAAACATATGGAAGAACGAACTCTGGTCAGATGAGACTGAAATTGAGCTTTTTGGCCATCAATGAAAACGCTATGTCTGGCACAAACCCAACACCTCTCATCATCCCGAGACACCATCGGGACATCATCGGCAGGGACTGGGAAAGGAATGACGGATGACGCTAAATACAGGGAAATTCTTGAGGGAAACCTGTTTCAGTCTTCCAGAGATTTGAGACTGGGACAGAAGTTCACCTTCCAGCAGGACAATGGCCCTAAGCATACTACTAAAGCAACACTCGAGTGGTTTAAGGGGACACTTTTAAATGTCTTGGAATGGCCTAGTCAAAGCCCAGACCTCAATCCAATTGAGAAACTGTGGTATGACTTAAAGATTGCTGTACACCATCGGAACCCATCCAACTTGAAGGAGCTGGAGCAGTTTTGCCATGAGGAATGGGCAAAACTCCCAGTGGCTAGATATGCCAAGCTAATAGAAACATATCCTAAGAGACTTGCAGTTGTAATTGCTGCAAAAGGTGGCTCTACAAAGCCTGACTTGAGTTACTTCGCAGCAAGAGGATTGCAAGATGGGGGGGGGTGAATAGTTATGCACGCTCAAGTTTTCGTTTTTTTGTCTTATTTCTTGTTTGTTACACAAAAACTTAACAATTGCATCTTCAAAGTGGTAGGCATGTTGTGTAAATCAGATGATACAAACCCCCAAAAAAATGCCAAGGGGGTGAATACTTTCACAAGGGAATGTATATGTTATCACGTGAAGACAGTTACCATCCACTGAACATGGATTTATAATGACAATATGCAGGAAAAAATACTATTTCTGAAGCTATCTCTGTAATCCCCCCCCCCCTATTTTTAGATTCCCAGTCCCAGTAAAATTGCACAGGCCCCATTATGCTCAGGCAACTAAAATTCTTCTGAGATTCCACTATGTAGAGACTAGCAGAACTCCATGGTAACGGAACCATCCTGGTCATTTATTTTATTTTGAACACCCTGCCTGCCCCGATACCACCAGCACAGCACAAAAGGGGTATTCAAACCTATCCAATCTGGCAACCTTCCCTTAGTCTCGTTCCTTCTGCTGGACCAGAGGCTAAGATAACAGACCACTGACCAGGGCAACAAACCTTAACCAGTCTCACCACAGTGGAAAGTTGATGGGGAGAGTTTGGGACTTTAAGAGGAAAGAGGTTGTGAACCCACCCTCAAGTACTAAATGGATCATTCCAACTCTATTCTGCAGCTAAAACAGTGCCGTGAGCAAAGAGAAAGAGAGTCAGAGTTGACACCATTAACAACATAACAAGCTCCAGTACCTCTCGGTAAAACAAATAAAATCATGAAGATGTGTTTCTATACAACTTATTTCTTTACTTCCTTTGCTTCTAACCTTGGGGACACAATCCATCATTATTCTTGCCTCGGCTCATGGCTCCTCTGGTTTTCACTCATGTTAGGTGTGTGCCATATGGTGTCCACAACAAATACTCTATTCTCATCCTCCTCCATCTCCCTTTTCTCTCTCTCTCTCTCTCTCTTCCCCCTGTACATTTGGCCTTTGATAATAAAAGAGAAGAAACACTTGGCGAGCCACCTGGAAAACGACTGGCCTCTATTAAATCGAAAGTTAAAGGGAAGGTTTTGTAGAAAAAAATATACAGTTAAAAAGTTTTACCCGATGACATCATCAAAGTTGAAACATTTTAAAAACTGATTTTCAAACACTACGAGATATGCCGTGACATGTGGAGCAAAATAATACCTTCCCTTTGGCTAGAAATTTGTTGCAGATTTAGCAAATCACAGGTTTTTACTTTTAATCTTACCCTGTGATATCACAGGGAATACAGTTTTTTTTAGGGCCTTATTTACTTTATTTCTAACCACAGATCATAGAAACGGGCTGTTTTCACATACATTACATAGACACTGGTTTGGTACTGGAGATGATGAATATGAGGTTGAGAAGCGGTGGAATTGCACTTTAACATATGACACAAAAAAGGAACATTATCAAGATGAATCTGCCTGAGAGGCAGAGCATAAGGCCAAATGCAACTTAGTTACACAGACAGGCAGGCAGTTAAGAGAAATACATAACATTCTCTGTGAATTATTAATATGATTGTTCTATGGAAAGAGAAACTGTTTATTACCTCATATTGCCACGGATATGGAAGAGATTGTAAATGGAGGAGGCATAGGCGTTTGTGTGTGTGTGTGTGTGTGTGTTTGTGTGTGTGTACATGTGTTCTAAAATGTCATGTTTGTGTGTGTGTGTGTTCAAATGGAGTAGGTGTCTGTGTTTAGGTCACTGCCTCACAAAGCAATATTCATGTCCTTAAGAAACACATCAGCCACAAAGGAGTTATAAACTAGGGCAGAGAATGGCAATGCATCAGGGTACCTGTACAACATCACACATCAAACTGGAAATGACTTGCCCTGCCTTGATCTCCAAATACAAAATTATAATTTAAAGCTATTATTTGCACGTGTTTGCTATGTTATGAATAATTAAAACATCTTAACGACTATACCTTAACGAATAGTCCAAATACTAAAGAAAGTCTGAGTGTATAGATTTGATATTAAAATAACCAACGGTGGTGAGGGAGTGTTAGTTACTCAAGAGCCTGCAGCTAAATCACCTTCAGTCATTACTCCTTCACATCTAAATGTACAAACAAGGAAGGAATCATAGAGATATTTGGAAAACCACGTGTGTCTACTTAGTGTGTATCCTCATCTGACGTCCATACCTCACAGACAATCACCGTTTCACAAAGAAACCATCTGGGACTCTCCTCTAACATCATTCATTCTTAACCAGGGTCCAAAGAGGATTAGCCAAGATACAGTAATCTGACATAGTTTTTTATATAAAAGTTAGTGTTATTTTTTCTGGAATCACAGCTAAAAAAGCTACACTGAAAAACACATTGTGTACATTCAACCAGATGGGGAAATAGATGAAAGGCAATGAAAAATAATCCTTGCAAACACCTTATGAGACCATTTTGAGACACTTGCTACTCTTTAGCCTCTAAGTAGAAGGAACAAAGAAAAAAAAACAGACAAAGATCAAAACAGTTTTGTTGAAAGAGTTTTGTGTTAAAGTCACCTCATTACTAGGATGAGCGTTCTTTCCCCGACTTAGCTAGACCCATCAGCTGTCAAACACCTGCTTTCCATGTCTGCGAGACAATCTTGCTGGTTTTTGTAGAACTCAGAAGTTCACAACTATGTTTTGATATCAGCAACAAAAGTGTAATGAAGGCTGTAGGTATTTCATGTAGATTGAAGAGTTTCAGAGTAACTTTTAAGTTCTGTTGTCACTAAAACACATTCAACACTGTGATTTAAATCTGCACAGTGACTGACTTTCACAAAATAAAACAAATTTTGGGGTTGGTTTTTATTCCTTTTTACCTGATCTGAAATCTTCCAGGAATTAATTGGTGTCCCTTGTTAGTTGGTGTATAATTGTGACTTGTCACTCAAGCTAACACCTGTCCCACAGGAGGTTTAAGGGATATGTTCCGCTCTGTCATTTAGTCATTTGCATTGATCATTCGCTCATCTCAATGTGGACCTTGACTGTACTATCATACCTCAGCGCACCTTCCCTAACTTTGCATCAGTGCCTGGTTAAAAGGAAAACAATAGGGAATAAATAATTAATGTCATTTTAAGATTGTGATATCATGTATTTATGACCATTTGATGACCAATTATTTTTCTAAAAAGTAGGTATATTTATTCAGAATATTTTGCTGGTAGGAACAAGGGGGTCATTTGTCTGGAGAGTAAATTAGATTCTCACCCCTGTGGCTCTCCCTTGTTCCGCCAAGCAAAATTGCTCCCAGTTAATCTCCTCACCAACTAGGCCTATAAACAATGAAGAATTCAACAGATATCTCTCCCCATTCTAGAGAGAAAAGGTTGAACATAGCCATGAGCTGCGTTGTTAGTACTTTGTGCTTCAACAATTTGGTAACTATCTCTGTTTTGGCAACCGAGCAGAAGAAGGGGTGAGAAAACAATGTCCATCTTGCAGGACTGTGTTTTTTGTATTATTTAGTTTGCCAGTCTACTACTATATGAGTTAAATGAGACTGAAAGAGATAGGAAATGAGGACAGTTTCAGGACTACAACAGGGACACAATTCATATGTCTCAAACTTGTTGACTTGATCTCACATTCAACCACCACAAACTTAAATGGAGTTTGAATGTTAGCATGACAATATGAACTTTCTGTGTGAACATGCAGACTACATGCAACAAGCAACTGACAGGGCTCACTTACAAATGCTCCTTAATTTCTTCACACATTCAGTGCATGTACAGTGGGGGGAAAAGTATTTAGTCAGCCACCAATTGTGAAAGTTCTCCCACTTAAAAAGATGAGATTAAATGGCACCTGTTTGAACGTGTTATCAGTATAAAAGACACCTGTCCACAACCTCAAACAGTCACACTCCAAACTCCACTATGGCCAAGACCAAAGAGCTGTCAAAGGACACCAGAAACAAAATTGTAGACCTGCACCAGGCTGGGAAGACTGAATCTGCAATAGGTAAGCAGCTTGGTTTGAAGAAATCAACTGTGGGAGCAATTATTAGGAAATGGAAGACATACAAGACCACTGATAATCTCCCTCGATCTGGGGCTCCATGCAAGATCTCACCCCGTGGTGTCAAAATGATCACAAGAACGGTGAGCAAAAATCCCAGAACCACACGGGGGGGACCTAGTGAATGACCTGCAGAGAGCTGGGACCAAAGTAACAAAGCCTACCATCAGCAAGGGCATTGAAGATGAAACGTGGCTGGGTCTTTCAGCATGACAATGATCCCAAACACACCGCCCGGGCAACGAAGGAGTGGCTTCGTAAGAAGCAAGGTTCTGGAGTGGCCTAGCCGGTCTCCAGATCTCAGATCTCATTTAAAATCCTACAATGTGATTTTCTGGATTTTTTTTTCTCATTTTGTCTGTCATAGTTGAAGTGGACCTGTGATGAAAATTATAGGCCTCTCTCATCTTTTTAGGTGGGTGAACTTGCACAATTGGTGGCTGACTAAATACTTTTTTGCCCCACTGTATGTTTGTTTTAATGATCAGATGCTTCAGAGAAGGATGAACTCAATTCATACAATTTAGACTTTGGAGACCACATCGAGTCAACATCAAGGGCGTTGGTTAGCTAGCATGTCTATTGTCTTACATGGCCTTACACTCTGAAGTCAATTCTACAATCCAATCAGAGAGAGAGCGACGAAACCACGCCCCTTCCATACACCAACGTTCTGTCACTGGCAGCTTCCTCCCCAAACCATGCCAGGAACATGGGGAGAAAGGCTTTGGAAGGGCCGTGCCTCTGGCAAACTGGGAGCCATGGCATATCAACACGCATTCCCCTGAAAGGTAATTCATTGGATTTGGGAACAGATGGTGTGAGCCATTTACCAAGGGGTTTGGAAATGAGAAGATCAATGCATTCTGTTTTCCCTTTCATGTAGGAAAAAGTGGAATCGTCAGAGATGTAATGAACTCTCGGTACACAGACGTACACTTTGTTGTGTCATTCTCAGTCTTTTCATAAGTTGAGAGTTGTGATCATTTTGAATAATCAGAGTTCTTCAGTAAAGAGTCTTCAAGCAAGCCAATGTATTGCTCTTTACTCATATGGACTTTATTAGCATAGTTCTTTAGTTGAGAATTTTGAAGACAACAGATCTATCTCTGCACATAGATATTAACTGTTTGTCTTCATCATATCTCTCATGAGTTATAATAATTTCACATCACCGTTGATCTCCAGTAGAGAATCTCAAAGACACTGGATATTTAGTGTAGCTCTAGTAGGACAACGCCGGCTGAACTTCTCAGAGTCAAATGGAACAGGAACTACAAGACTGACCGTTTGTGTTCCATTTTAATGAAGTTACTAAACATTGCTTTGGACTTGAATGTGAGTAGGAACAGTAATGAATCCACTACGTTCACAAAAACAACTTTCATGTTACAACTGCTGAGACTCAAGACTCTCTCTCAGTGATTTAAGAGCACTAGACTTTGCGGTTGTACAAAGGAGATGAGAGAAGGACTCAAAATGTATTGTGAAAAAAAACACGGGGGTGAAGGCATTCAATGGCTGATGAGTGTATTTATTATTATTATTTATTATTTTGAAAAGGCCTGGTTAATATAATACATCTTAATAAACTGCAATGTATTGTCTTTAACAGCACAATAAGTCTTGTCAAAACATTAACCCATTTCAACAAGTTAATTGATTCCTTCAGCACCTTCTCCATCCAACAGTGTAAGACAATGTTACATCACATTTGTCTAATGTAAAAACACATTTATTGACTTTCTTGCCTCAAGTGTCCTCCTTCACTTCTAACAACACTCTAGTCCTATCCAGGCAACAACCTTGAACCCCAGCCCACTCCATCCCTCTCTATCGGCTCCTATCATATCCTCACCATTGTGTTTTAGTTGGTGTTCTCACACTTTTGTCCTAGCCAATGTGGTCTTCTCTCTGCATCCTCAACAGACTTCTTTTGCTTTTGCACACCTCTGTTTCCAGCTCCGACTCTCAGGATCCCCCCGGCCGGTTGAAAGCCGGCAGACGGGCTACATTCCCTCCGAACCCGAGAGATGCAGGAGATCCAAACAAGTTCCTTCAGTTCTGATTGCCATCTCTCCAGCTCCCCTCATCATCCCTCCTTCATCAAACACCTCAACTCCTCACATTATCTCCCAACTCTTACGCAATTTTCAACCATCAATAAACGTTGAAGGTGCAATCCAATTTGTTCTCTCATCTCTCCAACCGTCTCCTCCATCCCACCACCTCCTCCACTCCCATCTCCCCTCTCTCCACTTGTTTTTCACTTTCTGATGATGATTCCTCCTCATCTTTCACTGCAACAATGACTACTATTCACATACTTAGGCTCCACAAATGATCAATCCTGCACCACTTTGTGCAATTTTTCAACTGACTCTTGCCTGTCAGCGCTTTAACCCTTGACCCTCCTCTGGGTTTTTGCTATTTATTGTTCCCCCATGTTTCACCACTCATAGTTGTTATTGTGAACTGAAACTCTGACTATGAAAAATAAACTGCTTATTCAGATCTACATACGGTATTAACTTGACAACTGGCTGATCTGCCACGGATGATTTAGGGAAAACTAGATTTGTGAAACAGATTTGAACTACGTCAGATTTGAAAGTTGTCTTGACGACTTGTTGACAACCTTTGTCCTTTAGATCAAGCATGTCAGGATGACATGAGAACCCTTACCATGTGAGTACGGGACTCCCGTGGATATCTTAAATGTTTGTTTTTTTTCACAAACCAGAGCGATGCAGGGGACTTTTTCCCCATGTCTAATTACAGTGCATTGTGGGATTTTATTTAATCCTGAAGGAAAACAGATGGCATCAGAAATGATGTGTTTACAACTAAATGGCCCATGAACATTGTGTCCTGACCACTTAGGAGCACATTTCTAAAAGAAAAAAATCTTCACGCTCTCTGTGAATGTTTTTCTCTTCAAAACCTCCTGTGGGGACTTATTCTAGGTTTGAGGAGAGAAGTAATAGGCTTAGGAGGGTAATGTCAACCGTCTCTCACTAATTTAGTTGATGAGTCAAGTCATGTCCTTATTGGTTCCAGGGTTATATTCTTGCTGGACGTCATGTTTTCGAGAATCTATATCATTTGGCATCTTGTCTTTTGACTCTGTGGGGAAACATATTAAAATGAACATGTGGACAAATGGCTGTGAGGAGATGAATGTCACTGCAATTCTCTCATTTACTAACGGCGTTCATCAACCGCTTGTCAGCAAGGGGTTTCATTGGCATATTCTCCATGATGGCCAGCCAATCATAACGCACTCCTCCAGCTCATTGTGACACACTCTGACATTATCAATAAGTGATGAGGTAATGTTGAACATGGCTAATTCTCAGTTTGTAATTGCTTTAAAAGAAACACGGACGGTCGACACATGAGATACATAGTAATGAGATAATACTGCTACAATACCGCTAAAGGAAAGACGGAAGCTGTCTCCACTATGGTGAGCCTTGTGCACTTAAAAACCTCCATCATTAATTAATATAACCCTAGTTTTGAGAGTGCATGCATAGACACCTGCAATGTTTGCTGACAGCTTTACTTAGTACGACATTGACACACCCAGTAAAGCTCAATTAATGATGTGTATTTAATTAATTTACATGGTTGGAAAACATTAGCAATTAGCATGACATGGTAATGAACACCGTAACATGCCTTGTCTTCATGACGTACTCTTCTGAGATCCCACAGTAGATTAATGCGGCTGAATATTATTCTGAAATAAAAGTTCTGCTTCAAACCTACTAATCAAGAGCTGTGTTGCGTTCAGCTGATTTATTGTTTTGAATTTGAATTTGCATAGCTCCTCACATTGCACAGAGGGTTGTATTGTAGGTGGTGGAGTAGATGACAGTACTATACAATGGTGTAAACTGTCAGACCTTACTGTTTCTTGTGCCTCGATCATCTCTTTGTCACACATAATGTTTCATAATGGAACATAATGACCATTATTCAGTGACACATTTTCAAGCATTCAAGAGAGACAAAGCGATTGCATGACAAGTGACACCCGGGTTAAATGTACAGTCGACCTAAAGATATCTTGCAAAATATCTTTCACAATCTAAGAATAGAATCAGACGATATATTATGATTTCTTAAATGCTTGGCAAAATACATTTTGATCACTGGACATTGACACATGGTGACATTAACACTGCTATGCTTTTTATGGAGAAGGGGGTATAATCTGAACTGTTACAATACCTTCTCTATGACTGCCTGTGCAAAACATAGACCCATGACACAGGGTACAGAAAAGCATCATCATAGTTGGCCCTCCTGGATAGTGTGAACTGTGATGCACTTTCTAACCTGCTTGGCCATTACGGAAGGATGGAAGGAAGGAAGGAAGGAAGGAAGGAAGGAAGGAAGGAAGGAAGGAAGGAAGGAAGGAAGGAAGGAAGGAAGGAAGGAAGGAAGGAAGGAAGGAAGGAAGGAAGGAAGGAAGGAAGGAAGGAAGGAAGGAAGGAAGGAAGGAAGGGAAAGAGACAGAGAGAAAGAAAGAGAGAGAGAGACAGAGAGAGACACAGAGAGACACAGAGAGAGACACAGAGAGAGAGGTCTGCTTGGGACAACAGACTGACAACAGGGGTCAATCTGTACCACCAGACTGTCTCTCTCTCTCTGTAGAGCTCCTCTTCCACCATCAAATCAAATCAACTAGGTAACAACTGGGCTCTGAGGACTATTTCCATCGGTTTTTACCTAGTATTTACTAGGAGACTAGATGGTAACCATGGGTACTTTATGGTACTTCAAAAAAACAACCTGCTACAGTACCTATTATGATGTCCAGTGGTGCTTCTGAACAAACATAATCACCTATATGGGTTTTATAATGAACATCATGATTGAGTCGGGTGTAATTGGAATATTTTTAAAGGTTAACATCATGTCAAAATCCTGCCAGATTGAACCTTTATTGAACTAGGGAAGTCAGTTAAGAACAAATTCTTACTTACAATGACAACCCACTGTACACCGGTAGGGTAACTGCCTTGTTCAGGGGCAGAAAGACAGGTTTCTGCCCCTGAACAAGGCAGATTTGTCAGCTCTGCAATTTGATCCAGCAACCATTCGGTTACTGGCCCAACACTCTAACCACTAGGCTACCTGCCACACCTTGCCACAGATGAATGTATAAACCTGGAGACGGAGAAGAAAGATAGCCGTTAAATCCAGTCATAAATACAGTGCAGGTATTTAAGGCATCCTCAGACCTCTGTGCTCTCTCAGGGGAGGCCACGGTTCAATATCCACCGCATCGATTTTTATCAAGCCCCGGCCACAAAACCTGAAAACATTTCATCTGCTGGATGAAATAATGATTTCCATTTTCCTCCCAGGACCATTGGCGACCACTGACATGTAGTGGTTTTTAAACACTGCTAAAATACACAAGTCACAATGGTTGAACTGAAGGACTGAAATTGCAAACCACACAGTAGTATAGTAGGATATACGGCTACTTTGCTATCTCAAATCAAATCAAATTGTATTTGTCACATGCGCCGAATACAACAGGTGTGACCTTACATTGAAATGCTTACTTACAAGCTCTTAACCAACAATGCAATTTGAAGAAAAACCTAAAAAAAAGTAAGAGATAAGAATAACAAATAATTAAAGTGCAGCAGTAAGCTTGGCCCCGGTGATGTACTGGGCCGTATTCACTACCCGCTGTAGTGTCTTGCGGTCGGAGGCTGAGCAGTTGCCATACCAGGCAGTGATGCAACCCGTCAGGATGCTCTCTGGCGCAGCTGTAAAACTTTTTGAGACCCATGCCAAATCTTTTCAGTCTCCTGTCTTGGTGTGCTTGGACCATGTTCGTTTGTTGGTGTTGTGGATGCCAAGGAACTTGAAGCTCCACTACAGCCCCGTCGATGAGAATGGGAAGAGCTCGGTCCTCCTTTTCCTGTTGTCCACAGTCATCTCCTTTGTCTTGATCACGTTGAGGGAGAGAATGTTGTCCTTGCACCAAATGGTCCTGCTTTAATTTTTGCTTGTGAGCAGGAACCAGGAGGATAGAGTTTTGGTCAGATTTTCCAAATGGAGGGCGAGGGAGAGCTTTGTACGTGTCTCTGTGTGTGGAGTAAAGGTGGTCTAGAATGTTTTTCCCCTCTGGTTGCACATTTAACATGCTGATAGAAATTAGGTAAAACAGATTTACGTTTCCATACATTCAAGTCCCAGGCTACTAGGAGCACCGTCTCCCGGTGAGCGTTTTCCTGTTTGCTTATGGCAGAATACAGTTAATTCAATGCGTTTTTAGTTCCAGCCTCAGTCTGTGGTGGTATGTAGACAGCTACAAAAAATACAGATGAAACCTCTCTAGGTAAATAGTGTGGTCTACAGCTTGTCATGAGATACTCTACCTCAGGCAAGCAAAACCTTGAGAATTCCTTAGATATCATGCATCAGCTGTTGTTTAAATAAATGCATAGGCTCCCGCCCCGTGTCTTACCAGAGGCTGCTGTTCTGTCCTGCCGATGGAGTGTATAACCCGCCAGCTGTACATTCTTAATGTCGTCGTTCAGCCACGACTCAGTGAAACATATGATATTACAGTTTTTAATGTCACGTTGGTAGGATATACGTGCTTTCAGTTTGTCCCATTTATTTTCCAGCGAATGAACATTAGCCAGCAGAACGGAAGGCACGGGCAGATTAGCCACTCGTCACCTGATCCTCACAAGGCATCCTGATCTCTTTCCCGTGAAACCTACGTTTCCTATTCCAGCAAATCACAAGGATCTGGGCCTGGTCGGGCGTCCATAGTACATCCCTTGCAACCAACTCATTGAAAAAGATTACTCCTCATCCAACTTGAGGTGAGTAATCCCAGTTTTGATGTCCAGAGGCTCTTTTCAGTCATAAGAGACGGTAGCAGCAATGTTATGCACAAAACAAGTTACGAACATTGCAAAATGAAAAACAAAATAGTATGGTTGGGTATGAGACGATAAGACTGCAGCCCTACTCTCTGGCGCCATCTTTGTACATCATTCAGAAAGACGTGTGAAGAAATTCTAAACATCTGAGCGAGCAGACAGTCAGACAGTGCAGTTTTGCCCTAGTCTTATAGTATGTGGCTGGCTAGCTGTACAATCTGATTCGTAACAAAATGCCAAATGTAATCTTTCCCCAGACCGTTATGGGGTTTAAGGCGAGCCATCAGAGAGAAGATGGTGTCCGTGAGATAAAATAGCAGGCCGGACTCTGAGATTCTGTCAATTCTCTCTATCCACTAAAAGCTCTCTAACAAGATCAGATTTTGAGTTAACCTCATTGTGAACGAGGGAGACCTTATCTCTGAAACCAATTATTGAGTATTGCTTGAATAGTGTTTTCTAGAGGCTGCTGTTCTCTCACACAGCAAGAGATGAAAAATGAAAGTCCAGGATAATCACAACTACTTCGTACTGAGTTGAATGGGAGCAGAGAGGGCCGGTCTGACAGAAACAGAGAGTGAGAGATACAGAGAGATAGAGATATGTTTCTCTCTAGAGTAGAGACCTAGACCTGCAGCCTAGTTGAGTCATATCTTCTAGTCGTCTAGTCGTACTTTTAATGAGCCAAGTTGTCGTAATTCTAAAGAACCCGGCCTGTGCCAAACAATCAAAGTGGAGAGTGTTCAGTCAAAACTGCATGGGAGCTTATGTCTGTATGATCCTTTTAACCACATAGTATTAGGAGAAGAGATGTAGGAGGAGGGGGACAGATAGAGAGGGAAAGAAAGAAGCTTAGGAGGAGAAAACACAAATAATGAAAGAAAGGATGACCTATGTGCAAGCACGCAGGGGGGGAAATTATATTTTCTTCTTCTATCCAACACAGCTCATGTACCACTTGCTGTTGGCTTAATGAAGAGGATTGTGCAAGAGTTTAGACAAGAGAAGGGGTTTATAAGGTTACAGCTTTCTGTGTGTCACACTAGATGTGTTGGAATCAAATAATCTTTGCCACAGTAAAGACATTTACAGCCTAATTAGACGCAGTATCAGAAACACCAAGACTATACTTTGCCATCATAGACTTTCGCAAAGGATTCCATACAGATGTAGGATCTTAATTTGACCCATATTCAGTCACATCAAAATAATCCTGCAGAAACAGGATTTGAACGTTAAGTCTATAATGTTGCTTGATCAGTGGTTAGCTATAAACTGTCCAAAAGAATGCTACGTGAAATGTTGAATAGTGTTGATATAACCGTAAATTAGTGTGGATTTTCAGTGAATTTATATAAATCACGAAGCTCCTCTTCATTTCCCGCAGTGCAGGAAAATTATCAGCAACAAAGGAGTGATCAAATGAAGATCCTACATCTGTATGCAGTATTTTGAATTATGGTATGATGTTACTGTTGCCTACATATGCTTGGACCTCTGCTTCTGCTTTAGAACCATGTTTAAAGTCTAATGAAATGTGGACCAATTAAAAGCTTTTGAAAAGACAAATGAAACACAGTTAAACACATTTCCAAATACTGTGTTTAATTGCTCATTATTTGTGGTGATTATTCCATTTGAATTAAATGATCAAGCTAATCAGGTAGGGGAGTCATTAGAATGCCCATTGTTAGTCCTCTGTGTGCACTTGCACTGCCGAGCATAACGGGAAAATAAAATGTTCACTGAGGTGACTGAGTAATCCAAATGATGGCTTGCCTCTGAAGCTAAGCAGAGTTGGTCCTGGTTGGTTCCTGGATGGAAAACCAGATGCTGCTGGAAGTGGTGTTGAACGGCCAGTAGGAGGCACTCTTTCCTCGGGTCTAAGGAGACCCCAATGCCCCAGGGCAGTGATTGGTGACATTGCCCTGTGTAATCTGCCGTCTTTTGGATGGGACAATAAACGGGTGTCCTGACTCTCTAAGGTCACTAATGATCCCATGGCACTTGTTGTAAGAGTAGGGGTGTTAACTCCGGTGTCCTGGCTAAATTCCCAATCTGACCCTCATACCATCAAGGCCACCTAATCATCCCCAGCTTCCAATTGGCTCATTCATCCCCATTCTCTCCCCTGTAACTATTCCCCAGGTCGTTGCTGTAAATAAGAATGTGTTCTCAGGTCTTTGTCCAAAATGGTTCCCTATGAAGTGCACTACTTTTGACCAGATCCCTTTGGACCCTGATCAAACTAATGAATTTCCTTAGAATCGTATTATACATTCTGTGTCTGTGAGCACAGGAAAAATGTTTATTCCATTATCACAGCTGGCCAGACCTTTCAGAAGAGATATTCCTCAAGTGGGGAGATACATTAGTCAATAAGTGCAAATCGCAGTGGGGCCCTAAGGGAGTTGAGTCAAAGACTAACAATGTGGCAGTCCACAGGAGATCTGCATGAAGAGCACACTAACACTACTGGAGCTAACCGCTGGCCAGATTGTCACGGCAACAGTCTAAATTTGGCTCTGTATATTATAGGTCTCTTTTGTCAACTTGAATGTAGCCTATATACAGCCATTCAGAACCCAACATACAGCAATAAACATGGTTTTTTTCCAAGTCTGAAAGAAAGTGGTGTTTCTGCAAAGTATCCATAATACAGTACTTACTCTAGTCTTTCAATGTCTGGAAATGCACAGAAGTTTTTTCTAAATTTGTAGCATTTCACGATAAGGTCTACATTTGTTGTATTGTGACATAAAATTGGAAAATAATTTAAAAGAGATAGCAAGCCTTCCAGTTTCACTCTGTATGGTTAATTGCTGACCACCACGTGAAACTGAGTGGATCTGCCCCAGAATGGAGGCCCACTATGCCAGACTGAGAGCAAAGCACTGCCGGCCTTGTCTTACACCCACACCAAGAATACAAATTGGTATTTTAAAGAAACAGATGGATCCTGGAAAACAGTGTTTACTTGTTGGACTAGTTTCCTGGACCTGTATAAACAAAGTATCTCAGAGAAGGAATACCATCAATACCCTATACAGTGTCTACCATCAATACCCCATACAGTCTCTACCATCAATACCCCATACAGTCTCTACCATCAATACCCCATACAGTCTCTACCATCAATACCCCATACAGTATCTACCATCAATACCCCATACAGTCTCTACCATCAATACCCCATACAGTATCTACCATCAATACCCCATACAGTCTCTACCATCAATACCCTATACCGTCTCTACCATCAATACCCCATACAGTATCTACCATCAATACCCCATACAGTCTCTACCATCAATACCCTATACAGTATCTACCATCAATACCCCATACAGTCTCTACCATCAATACCCCATACAGTATCTACCATCAATACCCCATACAGTCTCTACCATCAATACCCTATACAGTCTCTACCATCAATACCCCATACAGTATCTACCATCAATACCCCATACAGTCTCTACCATCAATACCCTATACAGTATCTACCATCAATACCCCATACAGTATCTACCATCAATACCCCATACAGTCTCTACCATCAATACCCCATACAGTATCCACCATCAATACCCTATACAGTATCTACCATCAATACCCCATACAGTCTCTACCATCAATACCCCATACAGTATCTACCATCAATACCCCATACAGTATCTACCATCAATACCCTATACAGTATCTACCATCAATACCCCATACAGTATCTACCATCAATACCTCATACAGTCTCTACCATCAATACCCCATACAGTATCTACCATCAATACCCTATACAGTATCTACCATCAATACCCCATACAGTCTCTACCATCAATACCCCATACAGTATCTACCATCAATACCCTATACAGTATCTACCATCAATACCCCATACAGTATCTACCATCAATACCCCATACAGTCTCTACCATCAATACCCCATACAGTATCCACCATCAATACCCTATACAGTATCTACCATCAATACCCTATACAGTATCTACCATCAATACCTCATACAGTATCTACCATCAATACCCCATACAGTATCTACCATCAATATCCCATACAGTCTCTACCATCAATACCCCATGCAGTATCCACCATCGATACCGCATACAGTATACACCATCGATACCCCATACAGTATCCACCATCGATACCCCATGCAGTATCCACCATCAATACCCCATACAGTATCCACCATCAATACCCCATACAGTATCCACCATCAATACCCCATACAGTATCCACCATCAATACCGCATGCAGTATCCACCATCAATACCCCACGCGGTATCCACCATCAACACCCCACACGGTATCCACCATCAATACCCCACACAGTGTCCACCATCAATAACCCACACAGTATCCACCATCAATACCCCATACAGTATCCACCATCAATACCCCATACAGTATCCACCATCAATACCCCATACAGTATCCACCATCAATACCGCATGCAGTATCCACCATCAATACCCCACGCGGTATCCACCATCAACAACCCACACGGTATCCACCATCAATACCCCACACAGTGTCCACCATCAATAACCCACACAGTATCCACCATCAATACCCCATACAGTATCCATCATCAATACACTATACAGTATTCACCATCAATACCCCATACAGTATCCACCATCAATAACCCATACAGTATCCACCATCAATAACCCATACAGTATCCACCATCAATACCCCACACAGTGTCCACCATCAATAACCCACACAGTATCCAGCATCAATACCCCATACAGTATCCATCATCAATAACCCATGCAGTATCCACCATCAATACCCCATACAGTATCCATCATCAATACACTATACAGTATCCACCATCAATACCCCACACAGTATCCACCATCAATACCCCATACAGTATCCATCATCAATACACTATACAGTATCCACCATCAATACCCCATGCAGTATCCACCATCAATACCCCATACAGTATCCACCATCAATAACCCATACAGTATCCACCATCAATACCCCATATAGTATCCACCATCAATACACCATACAGTATCTACCATCAATACACCATACAGTATCTACCATCAATACACCATACAGTATCCACCATCAATAACCCATACAGTATCTACCATCAATACCCCATACAGTATCCACCATCAATACCCCATACAGTATCCACCATCAATACCGCATGCAGTATCCACCATCAATACCCCACGCGGTATCCACCATCAACACCCCACACGGTATCCACCATCAATACCCCACACAGTGTCCACCATCAATAACCCACACAGTATCCACCATCAATACCCCATACAGTATCCACCATCAATACCCCATACAGTATCCACCATCAATACCCCATACAGTATCCACCATCAATACCGCATGCAGTATCCACCATCAATACCCCACGCGGTATCCACCATCAACACCCCACACGGTATCCACCATCAATACCCCACACAGTGTCCACCATCAATAACCCACACAGTATCCACCATCAATACCCCATACAGTATCCATCATCAATACACTATACAGTATCCACCATCAATACCCCATACAGTATCCACCATCAATAACCCATACAGTATCCACCATCAATAACCCATACAGTATCCACCATCAATACCCCATACAGTATCCACCATCAATACCGCATGCAGTATCCACCATCAATACCCCATACAGTATACACCATCAATACCCCACACAGTGTCCACCATCAATAACCCACACAGTATCCAGCATCAATACCCCATACAGTATCCATCATCAATAACCCATGCAGTATCCACCATCAATACCCCATACAGTATCCATCATCAATACACTATACAGTATCCACCATCAATACCCCACACAGTATCCACCATCAATACCCCATACAGTATCCATCATCAATACACTATACAGTATCCACCATCAATACCCCATACAGTATCCACCATCAATACCCCATACAGTATCCACCATCAATACCCCATACAGTATCCACCATCAATACCGCATGCAGTATCCACCATCAATACCCCACGCGGTATCCACCATCAACACCCCACACGGTATCCACCATCAATACCCCACACAGTGTCCACCATCAATAACCCACACAGTATCCACCATCAATACCCCATACAGTATCCATCATCAATACACTATACAGTATCCACCATCAATACCCCATACAGTATCCACCATCAATAACCCATACAGTATCCACCATCAATAACCCATACAGTATCCACCATCAATACCCCATACAGTATCCACCATCAATACCGCATGCAGTATCCACCATCAATACCCCATACAGTATACACCATCAATACCCCACACAGTGTCCACCATCAATAACCCACACAGTATCCAGCATCAATACCCCATACAGTATCCATCATCAATAACCCATGCAGTATCCACCATCAATACCCCATACAGTATCCATCATCAATACACTATACAGTATCCACCATCAATACCCCACACAGTATCCACCATCAATACCCCATACAGTATCCATCATCAATACACTATACAGTATCCACCATCAATACCCCATGCAGTATCCACCATCAATACCCCATACAGTATCCACCATCAATAACCCATACAGTATCCACCATCAATACCCCATATAGTATCCACCATCAATACACCATACAGTATCTACCATCAATACACCATACAGTATCTACCATCAATACACCATACAGTATCATCACACCATACAGTATCAATAACCCATACAGTATCTACCATCAATACCCCATACAGTATCCACCATCAATACCCCATACAGTATCCACCATCAATACCGCATGCAGTATCCACCATCAATACCCCACGCGGTATCCACCATCAACACCCCACACGGTATCCACCATCAATACCCCACACAGTGTCCACCATCAATAACCCACACAGTATCCACCATCAATACCCCATACAGTATCCACCATCAATACCCCATACAGTATCCACCATCAATACCCCATACAGTATCCACCATCAATACCGCATGCAGTATCCACCATCAATACCCCACGCGGTATCCACCATCAACACCCCACACGGTATCCACCATCAATACCCCACACAGTGTCCACCATCAATAACCCACACAGTATCCACCATCAATACCCCATACAGTATCCATCATCAATACACTATACAGTATCCACCATCAATACCCCATACAGTATCCACCATCAATAACCCATACAGTATCCACCATCAATAACCCATACAGTATCCACCATCAATACCCCATACAGTATCCACCATCAATACCGCATGCAGTATCCACCATCAATACCCCATACAGTATACACCATCAATACCCCACACAGTGTCCACCATCAATAACCCACACAGTATCCAGCATCAATACCCCATACAGTATCCATCATCAATAACCCATGCAGTATCCACCATCAATACCCCATACAGTATCCATCATCAATACACTATACAGTATCCACCATCAATACCCCACACAGTATCCACCATCAATACCCCATACAGTATCCATCATCAATACACTATACAGTATCCACCATCAATACCCCATGCAGTATCCACCATCAATACCCCATACAGTATCCACCATCAATAACCCATACAGTATCCACCATCAATACCCCATATAGTATCCACCATCAATACACCATACAGTATCTACCATCAATACACCATACAGTATCTACCATCAATACACCATACAGTATCCACCATCAATAACCCATACAGTATCTACCATCAATACCCCATACAGTATCCACTATCAATACACCATACAGTATCCACCATCAATAACCCATACAGTATACACCATCAATACCCCATACAGTATCCACCATCAATAACCAATACAGTATCCACCATCAATGCCCCATACAGTATCCACCATCAATACCGCATGCAGTATCCACCATCAATACCCCATACAGTATACACCATCAATACCCCATACAGTATCTACCATCAATACCCCATACAGTATCCATCATCAATACACCATACAGTATCCACCATCAATACCCCATACAGTATCCACCATCAATACCCCATACAGTATACACCATCAATACCCCACACAGTATCCACCATCAACACTCCACACAGTATCCACCATCAATACCCCATACAGTATCCATCATCAATACACTATACAGTATCCACCATCAATACACCATACAGTATCCATCATCAATACACCATATAGTATCCACCATCAATACCCCATACAGTATCCACCATCAATACCGCATACAGTATCTACCATCAATTCCCCATACAGTATCCACCATCAATACACTATACAGTATCCACCACCAATACCCCATACAGTATACACCATCAATAGCCCACACAGTATCTACCATCAACACTCCACACAGTATCCACCATCAATACCCCATACAGTATCCATCATCAATACCCCATACAGTATCTACCATCAATACCCCATACAGTATCCATCATCAATACACCATACAGTATCCACCATCAATACCCCATACAGTATCCACCATCAATACCCCATACAGTATACACCATCAATACCCCACACAGTATCCACCATCAACACTCCACACAGTATCCACCATCAATACCCCATACAGTATCCATCATCAATACACTATACAGTATCCACCATCAATACACTATACAGTATCCACCATCAATACACCATACAGTATCCATCATCAATACACCATATAGTATCCACCATCAATACCCCATACAGTATCCACCATCAATACCGCATGCAGTATCCACCATAAATACCCCATACAGTATACACCATCAATACCCCACACAGTGTCCACCATCAATAACCCACACAGTATCCACCATCAATACCCCATATAGTATCCACCATCAATACACCATACAGTATCTACCATCAATACACCATACAGTATCTACCATCAATACACCATACAGTATCCACCATCAATAACCCATACAGTATCTACCATCAATACCCCATACAGTATCCACTATCAATACACCATACAGTATCCACCATCAATAACCCATACAGTATACACTATCAATAACCCATACAGTATCCACCATCAATAACCCATACAGTATCCTCCATCAATAACCCATACAGTATCCACTATCAATACACCATACAGTATCCACCATCAATAACCCATACAGTATACACCATCAATACCCCATACAGTATCCACCATCAATAACCAATACAGTATCCACCATCAATACCCCATACAGTATCCACCATCAATACCGCATGCAGTATCCACCATCAATACCCCATACAGTATACAGCATCAATACCCCATACAGTATCTACCATCAATACCCCATACAGTATCCATCATCAATACACCATACAGTATCCACCATCAATACCCCATACAGTATCCACCATCAATACCCCATACAGTATACACCATCAATACCCCACACAGTATCCACCATCAACACTCCACACAGTATCCACCATCAATACCCCATACAGTATCCATCATCAATACACTATACAGTATCCACCATCAATACACTATACAGTATCCACCATCAATACACCATACAGTATCCATCATCAATACACCATATAGTATCCACCATCAATACCCCATACAGTATCCACCATCAATACCGCATGCAGTATCCACCATCAATACCCCATACAGTATACACCATCAATACCCCACACAGTGTCCACCATCAATAACCCACACAGTATCCACCATCAATACCCCATATAGTATCCACCATCAATACACCATACGGTATCTACCATCAATACACCATACAGTATCTACCATCAATACACCATACAGTATCCACCATCAATAACCCATACAGTATACACCATCAATACCCCATACAGTATCCATCATCAATACACTATACAGTATCTACCATCAATTACCCATATAGTATCTACCATCAATTCCCCATACAGTATCCACCATCAATACACTATACAGTATCCACCACCAATACCCCATACAGTATACACCATCAATAGCCCACACAGTATCTACCATCAACACTCCACACAGTATCCACCATCAATACCCCATACAGTATCCATCATCAATACCCCATACAGTATCTACCATCAATACCCCATACAGTATCCATCATCAATACACCATACAGTATCCACCATCAATACCCCATACAGTATCCACCATCAATACCCCATACAGTATACACCATCAATACCCCACACAGTATCCACCATCAACACTCCACACAGTATCCACCATCAATACCCCATACAGTATCCATCATCAATACACTATACAGTATCCACCATCAATACACTATACAGTATCCACCATCAATACACCATACAGTATCCATCATCAATACACCATATAGTATCCACCATCAATACCCCATACAGTATCCACCATCAATACCCCATACAGTATCCACCATCAATACCCATACAGTATCCACCATCAATACCCCACACAGTATCCACCATCAATACCCCATACAGTATCCACCATCAATACCTATACAGTATCCACCATCAATACACCATACAGTATCCACCATCAATACACCATACAGTATCTACCATCAATACACCATATAGTATCCACCATCACCATCAGTATCCACCATCAATACCCCATACAGTATCCACCATCAATACCCATACAGTATACACCATCAATAACCCATACAGTATCCACCATCAATAACCCATACAGTATCCACCATCAATACCCCATATAGTATCCACCATCAATACACCATACAGTATCTACCATCAATACACCATACAGTATCTACCATCAATACACCATACAGTATCCACCATCAATAACCCATACAGTATCTACCATCAATACCCCATACAGTATCCACTATCAATACACCATACAGTATCCACCATCAATAACCCATACAGTATACACTATCAATAACCCATACAGTATCCACCATCAATAACCCATACAGTATCCTCCATCAATAACCCATACAGTATCCACTATCAATACACCATACAGTATCCACCATCAATAACCCATACAGTATACACCATCAATACCCCATACAGTATCCACCATCAATACACTATACAGTATCCACCATCAATACCCCATACAGTATCCACCATCAATACACCATACAGTATCCACCATCAATACCCCATACAGTATCCACCATCAATACACCATACAGTATCCATCATCAATACCCCATACAGTATCCACCATCAATACACCATACAGTATCCACCATCAATAACCCATACAGTATCCACCATCAATAACCCATACAGTATCTACCATCAATACCTCATACAGTATCCACTATCAATACACCATACAGTATCCACCATCAATAACCCATACAGTATACACCATCAATACCCCATACAGTATCCACCATCAATAACCCATACAGTATCCACCATCAATACCCCATACAGTATCCACCATCAATACCCCATATAGTATCCACCATCAATACACCATACAGTATCTACCATCAATACACCATACAGTATCTACCATCAATACACCATACAGTATCCACCATCAATAACCCATACAGTATCTACCATCAATACCCCATACAGTATCCACTATCAATACACCATACAGTATCCACCATCAATAATCCATACAGTATACACCATCAATAACCCATACAGTATCCACCATCAATAACCCATACAGTATCCTCCATCAATAACCCATACAGTATCCACTATCAATACACCATACAGTATCCACCATCAATAACCCATACAGTATACACCATCAATACCCCATACAGTATCCATCATCAATACACTATACAGTATCTACCATCAATACCCCATACAGTATCTACCATCAATTCCCCATACAGTATCCACCATCAATAACCCATACAGTATCCACCATCAATAACCCATACAGTATCCACCATCAATACACTATACAGTATCCACCATCAATACCCCATACAGTATCCACCATCAATACACCATACAGTATCCACCATCAATACCCCATACAGTATCCACCATCAATACACCATACAGTATCCATCATCAATACCCCATACAGTATCCACCATCAATTCACTATACAGTATCCATCATCAATAACCCATACAGTATCCACCATCAATAACCCATACAGTATCTACCATCAATACCCCATACAGTATCCACTATCAATACACCATACAGTATCCACCATCAATAACCCATACAGTATCCACCATCAATACCCCATACAGTATCCACCATCAATACCCCATATAGTATCCACCATCAATACACCATACAGTATCTACCATCAATACACCATACAGTATCTACCATCAATACACCATACAGTATCCACCATCAATAACCCATACAGTATCTACCATCAATACCCCATACAGTATCCACTATCAATACACCATACAGTATCCACCATCAATAACCCATACAGTATACACCATCAATAACCCATACAGTATCCACCATCAATAACCCATACAGTATCCTCCATCAATAACCCATACAGTATCCACTATCAATACACCATACAGTATCCACCATCAATACCCCATACAGTATCCATCATCAATACACTATACAGTATCTACCATCAATACCCCATACAGTATCTACCATCAATTCCCCATACAGTATCCACCATCAATAACCCATACAGTATCCACCATCAATAACCCATACAGTATCCACCATCAATACACTATACAGTATCCACCATCAATACCCCATACAGTATCCACCATCAATACACCATACAGTATCCACCATCAATACCCCATACAGTATCCACCATCAATACACCATACAGTATCCATCATCAATACCCCATACAGTATCCACCATCAATTCACTATACAGTATCCATCATCAATACCCCATACAGTATCCATCATCAAAACCCCATACAGTATCCACCATCAATAGCCCATACATTATCCACCATCAATACACCATACAGTATCCACCATCAATAACCCATACAGTATACACCATCAATACCCCATACAGTATCCATCATCAATACACTATACAGTATCTACCATCAATACCCCATACAGTATCTACCATCAATTCCCCACACAGTATCCACGATCAATACACTATACAGTATCCACCACCAATACCCCATACAGTATACACCATCAATACCCCATACAGTATCCATCATCAATACCCCATACAGTATCTACCATCAATACCCCATACAGTATCCATCATCAATACACCATACAGTATCCACCATCAATACCCCATACAGTATCCACCATCAATACCCCATACAGTATCCACCATCAATACCCCATACAGTATCCACCATCAATACACCATCAGTATCCACCATCAATACCCCATACAGTATCCATCATCAATACACCATACAGTATCCACCATCAATACACCATACAGTATCCACCATCAATACACCATACAGTATCCACCATCAATACCCATACAGTATCCACCATCAATACACCATACAGTATCCACCATCAATACACCATACAGTATCCACCATCAATAACCCATACAGTATCACCATCAATACCCCATACAGTATCCACCATCAATACACCATACAGTATCCACCATCAATACCCCATACAGTATCCACCATCAATACCCCATACAGTATCCATCATCAATACACCATACAGTATCCACCATCAATACCCCATACAGTATCCACCATCAATACCCCATACAGTATCCACCATCAATACACCATACAGTATCCACCATCAATAACCATACAGTATCCACCATCAATACACCATACAGTATCCACCATCAATACACCATACAGTATCCACCATCAATAACCCATACAGTATCCACCATCAATACACCAGTATCCACCATCAATACCCCATACAGTATCCACCATCAATACACCATACAGTATCCACCATCAATACACCATACAGTATCCACCATCAATAACCCATACAGTATCCACCATCAATACCCCATACAGTATCCATCATCAATACACTATACAGTATCCACCATCAATACCCCATACAGTATCCACCATCAATACCCCATACAGTATCCATCATCAATACACTATACAGTATCCGCCATCAATACACTATACACTATCCACCATCAATACACCATACAGTATCCACCATCAATACCCCATACAGTATCCATCATCAATACACTATACAGTATCCACCATCAATACACTATACAGTATCCACCATCAATACACTATACAGTATCCACCATCAATACACCACACAGTATCCACCATCAACACTCCACACAGTATCCACCATCAATACCCCATACAGTATCCATCATCAATACACTATACAGTATCTACCATCAATACCCCATACAGTATCTACCATCAATTCCCCATACAGTATCCACCATCAATAACCCATACAGTATCCACCATCAATACCCATACAGTATCCACCATCAATACACTATACAGTATCCACCATCAATACCCCATACAGTATCCACCATCAATACACCATACAGTATCCACCATCAATACCCCATACAGTATCCACCATCAATACACCATACAGTATCCATCATCAATACCCCATACAGTATACACCATCAATACCCCATACAGTATCCACCATCAATAACCCATACAGTATCCACCATCAATACCCCATACAGTATCCACCATCAATACCCCATATAGTATCCACCATCAATACACCATACAGTATCTACCATCAATACACCATACAGTATCTACCATCAATACACCATACAGTATCCACCATCAATAACCCATACAGTATCTACCATCAATACCCCATACAGTATCCACTATCAATACACCATACAGTATCCACCATCAATAACCCATACAGTATACACCATCAATAACCCATACAGTATCCACCATCAATACCCCATACAGTATCCACCATCAATAACCCATACAGTATCCACCATCAATACCCCATACAGTATCCACCATCAATACCCCATATAGTATCCACCATCAATACACCATACAGTATCTACCATCAATACACCATACAGTATCTACCATCAATACACCATACAGTATCCACCATCAATAACCCATACAGTATCTACCATCAATACCCCATACAGTATCCACTATCAATACACCATACAGTATCCACCATCAATAACCCATACAGTATACACCATCAATAACCCATACAGTATCCACCATCAATAACCCATACAGTATCCTCCATCAATAACCCATACAGTATCCACTATCAATACACCATACAGTATCCACCATCAATAACCCATACAGTATACACCATCAATACCCCATACAGTATCCACCATCAATCAATACAGTATCTACCATCAATACCCCATACAGTATCTACCATCAATACCCCATACAGTATCCACCATCAATAACCCATCAGTATCCACCATCAATAACCCATACAGTATCCACCATCAATACCCATACAGTATCCACCATCAATACCCCATACAGTATCCACCATCAATACACCATACAGTATCCACCATCAATACCCCATACAGTATCCACCATCAATACACCATACAGTATCCATCATCAATACCCCATACAGTATCCACCATCAATTCACTATACAGTATCCATCATCAATACCCCATACAGTATCCATCATCAAAACCCCATACAGTATCCACCATCAATAGCCCATACATTATCCACCATCAATACACCATACAGTATCCACCATCAATAACCCATACAGTATACACCATCAATACCCCATACAGTATCCATCATCAATACACTATACAGTATCTACCATCAATACCCCATACAGTATCTACCATCAATTCCCCACACAGTATCCACGATCAATACACTATACAGTATCCACCACCAATACCCCATACAGTATACACCATCAATAGCCCACACAGTATCTACCATCAACACTCCACACAGTATCCACCATCAATACCCCATACAGTATCCATCATCAATACCCCATACAGTATCTACCATCAATACCCCATACAGTATCCATCATCAATACACCATACAGTATCCACCATCAATACCCCATACAGTATCCACCATCAATACCCCATACAGTATCCACCATCAATACCCCATACAGTATCCACCATCAATACACCATACAGTATCCACCATCAATACCCCATACAGTATCCACCATCAATACACCATACAGTATCCATCATCAATACCCCATACAGTATACACCATCAATACCCCATACAGTATCCACCATCAATAACCCATACAGTATCCACCATCAATACCCCATACAGTATCCACCATCAATACCCCATATAGTATCCACCATCAATACACCATACAGTATCTACCATCAATACACCATACGGTATCTACCATCAATACACCATACAGTATCCACCATCAATAACCCATACAGTATCTACCATCAATACCCCATACAGTATCCACTATCAATACACCATACAGTATCCACCATCAATAACCCATACAGTATACACCATCAATAACCCATACAGTATCCACCATCAATACCCCATACAGTATCCACCATCAATAACCCATACAGTATCCACCATCAATACCCCATACAGTATCCACCATCAATACCCCATATAGTATCCACCATCAATACACCATACAGTATCTACCATCAATACACCATACAGTATCTACCATCAATACACCATACAGTATCCACCATCAATAACCCATACAGTATCTACCATCAATACCCCATACAGTATCCACTATCAATACACCATACAGTATCCACCATCAATAACCCATACAGTATACACCATCAATAACCCATACAGTATCCACCATCAATAACCCATACAGTATCCTCCATCAATAACCCATACAGTATCCACTATCAATACACCATACAGTATCCACCATCAATAACCCATACAGTATACACCATCAATACCCCATACAGTATCCATCATCAATACACTATACAGTATCTACCATCAATACCCCATACAGTATCTACCATCAATTCCCCATACAGTATCCACCATCAATAACCCATACAGTATCCACCATCAATAACCCATACAGTATCCACCATCAATACACTATACAGTATCCACCATCAATACCCCATACAGTATCCACCATCAATACACCATACAGTATCCACCATCAATACCCCATACAGTATCCACCATCAATACACCATACAGTATCCACCATCAATAACCCATACAGTATCCACCATCAATACACTATACAGTATCCACCATCAATACCCCATACAGTATCCACCATCAATACACCATACAGTATCCACCATCAATACCCCATACAGTATCCACCATCAATACACCATACAGTATCCATCATCAATACCCCATACAGTATCCACCATCAATTCACTATACAGTATCCATCATCAATACCCCATACAGTATCCACCATCAATAACCCATACAGTATACACCATCAATACCCCATACAGTATCCATCATCAATACACTATACAGTATCTACCATCAATACCCCATACAGTATCTACCATCAATTCCCCACACAGTATCCACGATCAATACACTATACAGTATCCACCACCAATACCCCATACAGTATACACCATCAATAGCCCACACAGTATCTACCATCAACACTCCACACAGTATCCACCATCAATACCCCATACAGTATCCATCATCAATACCCCATACAGTATCTACCATCAATACCCCATACAGTATCCATCATCAATACACCATACAGTATCCACCATCAATACCCCATACAGTATCCACCATCAATACCCCATACAGTATACACCATCAATACCCCACACAGTATCCACCATCAACACTCCACACAGTATCCACCATCAATACCCCATACAGTATCCATCATCAATACACTATACAGTATCCACCATCAATACACTATACAGTATCCACCATCAATACACCATACAGTATCCATCATCAATACACCATATAGTATCCACTATCAATACACCATACAGTATCTACCATCAATACACCATACAGTATCCACCATCAATAACCCATACAGTATCTACCATCAATACCCCATACAGTATCCACCATCAATACACCATACAGTATCCACCATCAATAACCCATACAGTATACACCATCAATACCCCATACAGTATCCATCATCAATACACCATACAGTATCTACCATCAATTCCCCATACAGTATCCACCATCAATACCCCATACAGTATCCATCATCAATACACTATACAGTATCCACCATCAAAACCCCATACAGTATCCACCATCAATACACCATACAGTATCTACCATCAATACACCATACAGTATCCACCATCAATAACCCATACAGTATCCACCATCAATACCCCATACAGTATCCACCATCAATACACCATACAGTATCTACCATCAATTCCCCATACAGTATCCACCATCAATACCCCATACAGTATCCATCATCAATACACTATACAGTATCCACCATCAAAACCCCATACAGTATCCACCATCAATACACCATACAGTATCTACCATCAATACACCATACAGTATCCATCATCAATACCCCATACAGTATCCACCATCAATTCACTATACAGTATCCATCATCAATACCCCATACAGTATCCATCATCAAAACCCCATACAGTATCCACCATCAATAGCCCATACATTATCCACCATCAATACACCATACAGTATCCACCATCAATAACCCATACAGTATACACCATCAATACCCCATACAGTATCCATCATCAATACACTATACAATATCTACCATCAATACCCCATACAGTATCTACCATCAATTCCCCACACAGTATCCACGATCAATACACTATACAGTATCCACCACCAATACCCCATACAGTATACACCATCAATAGCCCACACAGTATCTACCATCAACACTCCACACAGTATCCACCATCAATACCCCATACAGTATCCATCATCAATACCCCATACAGTATCTACCATCAATACCCCATACAGTATCCATCATCAATACACCATACAGTATCCACCATCAATACCCCATACAGTATCCACCATCAATACCCCATACAGTATACACCATCAATACCCCACACAGTATCCACCATCAACACTCCACACAGTATCCACCATCAATACCCCATACAGTATCCATCATCAATACACTATACAGTATCCACCATCAATACACTATACAGTATCCACCATCAATACACCATACAGTATCCATCATCAATACACCATATAGTATCCACTATCAATACACCATACAGTATCTACCATCAATACACCATACAGTATCCACCATCAATAACCCATACAGTATCTACCATCAATACCCCATACAGTATCCACCATCAATACACCATACAGTATCCACCATCAATAACCCATACAGTATACACCATCAATACCCCATACAGTATCCATACAGTCAATACACCATCATCAGTATACCACCATACAGTATCACCAATCACAGTATCCATCATCAATACAGTATCCACCATCAATACCCCATACAGTATCCATCATCAATACACTATACAGTATCCACCATCAAAACCCCATACAGTATCCACCATCAATACACCATACAGTATCTACCATCAATACACCATACAGTATCCACCATCAATAACCCATACAGTATCCACCATCAATACCCCATACAGTATCCACCATCAATACACCATACAGTATCTACCATCAATTCCCCATACAGTATCCACCATCAATACCCCATACAGTATCCATCATCAATACACTATACAGTATCCACCATCAAAACCCCATACAGTATCCACCATCAATACACCATACAGTATCTACCATCAATACACCATACAGTATCCATCATCAATACCCCATACAGTATCCACCATCAATTCACTATACAGTATCCATCATCAATACCCCATACAGTATCCATCATCAAAACTCCATACAGTATCCACCATCAATAGCCCATACATTATCCACCATCAATACACCATACAGTATCCACCATCAATAACCCATACAGTATACACCATCAATACCCCATACAGTATCCATCATCAATACACTATACAGTATCTACCATCAATACCCCATACAGTATCTACCATCAATTCCCCACACAGTATCCACGATCAATACACTATACAGTATCCACCACCAATACCCCATACAGTATACACCATCAATAGCCCACACAGTATCTACCATCAACACTCCACACAGTATCCACCATCAATACCCCATACAGTATCCATCATCAATACCCCATACAGTATCTACCATC
Source organism: Oncorhynchus nerka (assembly GCF_034236695.1). Taxonomy (NCBI): domain Eukaryota; kingdom Metazoa; phylum Chordata; class Actinopteri; order Salmoniformes; family Salmonidae; genus Oncorhynchus; species Oncorhynchus nerka. Next base: position 31,948,623 of record NC_088410.1, read on the forward strand.
AATACCCCATACAGTATCCATCATCAATACACCATACAGTATCCACCATCAATACCCCATACAGTATCCACCATCAATACCCCATACAGTATACACCATCAATACCCCACACAGTATCCACCATCAACACTCCACACAGTATCCACCATCAATACCCCATACAGTATACACCATCAATACCCCACACAGTATCCACCATCAACACTCCACACAGTATCCACCATCAATACCCCATACAGTATCCATCATCAATACACTATACAGTATCCACCATCAATACACTATACAGTATCCACCATCAATACACCATACAGTATCCATCATCAATACACCATATAGTATCCACTATCAATACACCATACAGTATCTACCATCAATACACCATACAGTATCCACCATCAATAACCCATACAGTATCTACCATCAATACCCCATACAGTATCCACCATCAATACACCATACAGTATCCACCATCAATAACCCATACAGTATACACCATCAATACCCCATACAGTATCCATCATCAATACACCATACAGTATCTACCATCAATTCCCCATACAGTATCCACCATCAATACCCCATACAGTATCCATCATCAATACACTATACAGTATCCACCATCAAAACCCCATACAGTATCCACCATCAATACACCATACAGTATCTACCATCAATACACCATACAGTATCCACCATCAATAACCCATACAGTATCCACCATCAATACCCCATACAGTATCCATCATCAATACACTATACAGTATCCACCATCAATACACCATACAGTATCCATCATCAATACCCCATACAGTATCCATCATCAATACACTATACAGTATCCACCATCAATACACCATACAGTATCCATCATCAATACCCCATACAGTATCCACCATCAATACCCCATACAGTATCCACCATCAATACCCCATACAGTATCCACCATCAATACACCATACAGTATCCACCATCAATACCCCATACAGTATCCACCATCAATACACCATACAGTATCCACCATCAATACACCATACAGTATCCACCATCAATAACCCATACAGTATCCACCATCAATACCCCATACAGTATCCACCATCAATACACCATACAGTATCCACCATCAATACACCATACAGTATCCACCATCAATAACCCATACAGTATACACCATCAATACCCCATACAGTATCCATCATCAATACACTATACAGTATCCACCATCAATACCCCATACAGTATCCACCATCAATACCCCATACAGTATCCATCATCAATACACTATACAGTATCCGCCATCAATACACTATACAGTATCCACCATCAATACACCATACAGTATCCACCATCAATACCCCATACAGTATCCATCATCAATACACTATACAGTATCCACCATCAATACACTATACAGTATCCACCATCAATACACTATACAGTATCCACCATCAATACACCACACAGTATCCACCATCAACACTCCACACAGTATCCACCATCAATACCCCATACAGTATCCATCATCAATACACTATACAGTATCCACCATCAATACACTATACAGTATCCACCATCAATACACCATACAGTATCCATCATCAATACACCATACAGTATCCACCATCAATACACCATACAGTATCCACCATCAATAACCCATACAGTATCTACCATCAATACCCCATACAGTATCCACCATCAATACACCATACAGTATCCACCATCAATAACCCATACAGTATACACCATCAATACCCCATACAGTATCCATCATCAATACACCATACAGTATCTACCATCAATTCCCCATACAGTATCCACCATCAATACCCCATACAGTATCCATCATCAATACACTATACAGTATCCACCATCAAAACCCCATACAGTAACCACCATCAATACACCATACAGTATCTACCATCAATACACCATACAGTATCCACCATCAATAACCCATACAGTATCCACCATCAATACCCCATACAGTATCCATCATCAATACACTATACAGTATCCACCATCAATACACCATACAGTATCCATCATCAATACCCCATACAGTATCCATCATCAATACACTATACAGTATCCACCATCAATACACCATACAGTATCCATCATCAATACCCCATACAGTATCCATCATCAATACCCCATACAGTATCCACCATCAATACCCCATACAGTATCCACCATCAATACCCCATACAGTATCCACCATCAATACACCATACAGTATCCACCATCAATACCCCATACAGTATCCACCATCAATACCATCAATACCATACAGTATCCACCATCAATACACCATACAGTATCCACCATCAATAACCCATACAGTATCCACCATCAATACCCCATACAGTATCCACCATCAATACACCATACAGTATCCACCATCAATACACCATACAGTATCCACCATCAATAACCCATACAGTATCCACCATCAATACCCCATACAGTATCCACCATCAATACACCATACAGTATCCACCATCAATACCCCATACAGTATCCACCATCAATACCCCATACAGTATCCACCATCAATCACAGTAACCATCAATACACCATACAGTATCCACCATCAATACACCATACAGTATCCACCATCAATACCCCATACAGTATCCATCATCAATACACATCAATACCATCAATACACTATACAGTATCCACCATCAATACACTATACAGTATCCACCATCAATACACCATACAGTATCCATCATCAATACACTATACAGTATCCACCAGCAATACCCCATACAGTATCCACCAGCAATACACTATACAGTATCCACCATCAATACACCATACAGTATCCATCATCAATACCCCATACAGTATCCATCATCAATACCCCATACAGTATCCACCATCAATACCCCATACAGTATCTACCATCAATTCCCCATACAGTATCCACCATCAATAACCCATACAGTATCCACCATCAATACCCCATACAGTATCCATCATCAATACACTATACAGTATCCACCATCAATACCCCATACAGTATCTACCATCAATTCCCCATACAGTATCCACCATCAATAACCCATACAGTATCCACCATCAATACCCCATACAGTATCCATCATCAATACACTATACAGTATCCACCATCAATACCCCATACAGTATCCACCATCAATACCCCATACAGTATCCATCATCAATACACTATACAGTATCCACCATCAATACACTATACAGTGTCCACCATCAATACACTATACAGTATCCACCATCAATACACCATACAGTATCCATCATCAATACACTATACAGTATCCACCAGCAATACCCCATACAGTATCCACCATCAATACACTATACAGTATCCACCATCAATACACCATACAGTATCCATCATCAATACCCCATACAGTATCCATCATCAATACCCCATACAGTATCCACCATCAATACCCCATACAGTATCCACCATCAATACCCCATACAGTATCCACCATCAATACCCCATACAGTATCCACCATCAATACCCCATACAGTATCCACCATCAATACCCCATACAGTATCCATCATCAATACCCCATACAGTATCCACCATCAATTCCCCATACAGTATCCACCATCAATACACCATACAGTATCTACCATCAATAACCCATACAGTATCCACCATCAATACCCCATACAGTATCCACCATCAATACCCCTTACAGTATCCACCATCAATAACCCATACAGTATCTACCATCAATACACCATACAGTATCTACCATCAATACCCCATACAGTATCCACCATCAATAACCCAGACACTTTCACATTATAAAAACATAATAAACAACCATTCCAATAGGTAAAAATACCCATATGAATATATCAGGTAAATAATCATTTGGTAACTATTTTGAGGAAAATATTTAAACATTCCAGAAATGAACCAATATGTCAATGAGTCCACTTACCACACACACACACACCCCTCCGCAGGCTTCCTGCTACAATTAATGAAGAGATCACATTATATATTTATATATTTATTTCCCAGTCATTATGTTTCTGCCCCTAAGGGCCGACTTCCTCCTGCTGTTGACAGTGTTCCCTGGGGAGCGTTACATTTGTTTGGTCTAGATAACAAAGAGGTAAAAATGTAAAGCTCCCAAAACGGGCCTTTTTTCCCTAAATGCCTGCATGCAGTTTCTATTGCTGGGGTTTGTGTCTGTAAACATGGGGAATGAATGCTTGAGGAAAGTGGTTTATGGTTTAATTAAATGACAGGGATAAGAAACTAAAAAGCTACAGGCAAAAGCATTATTCTATGTATTAAGAGGTTGGTTATTGTTGGCTATTGTTTCAAAGGAACAGCGGTTTAACGTTAAAAGGTATTCTGGGTGTAATTTTGCTTTACAAGCTGTTATGTTGTGCTGAGCAAGAGTAATGACAGTAGACATTGTTTAGGAAGCATAATACCTGTAAAAATGATATAAATTGTGTGTATGTGTGTGTGTGTTTATTAACAAAAACGGTGGTCATTACAATAATGATTGACATCATTATTGTAGCATTGGGCAAGTCCATTATGCCCTTGCCCAACACCTATATGCATTTACATCAAACAGCATAAGCCTTGCCCTACTGTTGATATTGCCAATTGGAAGATCATAGGCCTTTAAGTTAGTCTTTTCACATCACAGCATCAACCAATTCAAACTGGCAACTAAAACACATGAATCATCCCACTGATTCAGAAAGAGGTGAACTTTTCAAACTGTGACTGCATCCTGAATGGCACCCTATTCCATAGTGAACTACTTTTGAATAGAACTCTATGGGCCCTGTGTACTATATAGGGAATACGGTGCCATCTGGGATTCAGCCTGTGTGTACATGACTTTTCTGGTAGATTGGGGCTTTTTGAAGCCTTTTGAAGCCCATGTGAAATGAGTGCTTAGTCATTAGCGTGAAATGGGTGCTCAGTCATTAGTGTGAAATGAGTGCTCAGTCATTAGTGTGAAATGAGTGCAGTCATTTCAGAAATGTGCCCGTCGGTGACTAAATGACACTTGGGAGTAATTGAGTGAGGATACGGTGTGAATTATGAGGACCAGACTGATAAATGAGGACAGAACTATTGCCTAACTGTACCAGTTAGATTAATACAAAAATAACCATACGAGAGCAAAGGACTGCATTTCACTGATGGAATCTTGATAAATTAATCCTGAAACTGTGGCATGACATCAAGATAAATGAAACATACTGCACAATATAAAATCCAGAACGACGACAGTGACTCCCATGTAAAAACAAGAACCCAACATGCTCTCTAATATTAGCCTGTGATCTCCTGGCCCCTGTTCTCTCCCCACTGGCCAATGGTTAAGTGTGGCTGACCATGTGACCTACGTCAGCACCGTGCTGCCTGCGAGCCATAGGAGGTGAAAACAGGGCACCGATGAGAGAGGGAAGGCTACAATCTGAATCTAACGTAGAGTAATACCACAGTGGTTCAAATGACACAAATATGCAAAATCTGTGTGGTTTAAACTGCATTAGTGTCAGCCAGGTGTTTTGAAAAAAATAACAGAATGTCCTTCCACGTATGATTATAATACCATGGTGTACTATCTAGATCAACGTTGTCCCATTCTGGCCATGGGGACACACAGACTATTATTCCAGCCGTGCACTACCACCTGATTCAACTTTACAAGGGTGATTCGATGATTAGTACAGTCAGGTGTGTTATCGCTAGGCTGGAACAAAACCCTGCACATACTGTGGGTCCCCAGGACCAGGATTACATAACACTGATCAAGACAGAGTGAAACCCTTACAGAATGTAAGATCTACTGTAATATCATCCTTTATCCAAGTTGTTATATCTGGACCAGTACAGTTGAAAAGCCACATTGCCAAAGATGTAACTGTACTGCAGGCAGCAGCAGCAGGTACATGAAAGGAGATGAGAGGAGTTTGATTGTGCGTCAGAGTTCTCTTTGACCACTGGGAGAACTTTAGCTAGCTAGCCGAGGGGAGTAGAAGAACTACCAGCTACAAACTCCCTCGCTACTTCCCACAGGACTCTCCTACTCCCTCCCTCTCTCTCCCTCCTTCATAAATACAGTTGAAGAAGTTCTGAGTGCCAACAGTCATGTACTGCTATGGCATCAAATAGGGAACATCGCTGGATCGAGTATATCACCACGCTGCCAGTTTTTCCCCACGTTGGCTTGATAACATGAAACTGTACCATCATACCATCAGCTCTGGCCAAAAACATGAGAATCTAGGCCTATACTAGAATAGATTCTTATTTTCATTGGTCTTGTCAGAGTCAGTTGGAGGCAGAGAAGACAAGCATGAAATATGTGGATATCATGCAGTACTCTATAACCGAATACATAATCAATACTATCAAGACACCACATAGACATACCACAGCCAGGGGAGGATTGGCCATCTGGCAATTCTGGCAAATGCCAGATGGGCTGGACAATTATTTTGTTTGGGTGGGCTGGTCGAAATTGACACACACAAAAAAATGAAATGATATAAAATGATATAAAAAATGAAAATGGCATCAGCAAAGAGACCTGCTTCTACTCTGTCATCAGCATAGAGACAGACAAAATCATGGATTGTAAAATGGAAAGGGTGCCTATAAACGCACAGTAGAAAGAGCACATTCTATATTGTCACCTCACTCACTGTGAGTTGGCAGCGCATACAGTGATGGAGGCTGGTGTGGATAAAATGCCAGGGACAAATTCTTGACCCAGTTCACCCCTGACTACAGCACACCAGTATGTAGATCAAGCAGATATTACTGCATGATTAAAAACCATGGTGACACTGAAGTCACCGGTAACCCCAATATATCAATCACTGACCTTGATCTAAAAATGTTGAATTATAATTCCAAAATAATTAACCTGCACTAATTAACTGCAAGGTATTTTTATACAAAAGCAGGAGTTTTATAGAATTTGAAGAATTATCAAATATACCAGTGAAAACCTGAAGGTCCTCGTTAATTACAAGGCTAGATTAATATCCTTTGTTAGGCCTCCCTTCCTTTCCCCACTTAGAAAAAGAGAGGGAGAGCAGAAAGAGAGAGCGAGGGGAAACAAATAGAGAGAGTGAGGGAGAGAAAAAGAGGAAAAGAGAGGGAAAGACAAAGTTAAAAAGACAGAAAGCAGAAGAGAAAGAGAGTGGAGAAGAAGAGGGAGAACAGAAGAGAAAGAGAGAGACATCAGAGGGGAGGGATGATCAGAGGACCTGAGCAGAGAAAAGGAGAGAGGTTTGCTCTGTATGATGGTGGTTAATTACCAGGGCAGTTCAAAAATATCTTCCCTCCTCCCGCAGTGATCATGCCCCAAGCCAGTATCCTACGCCACTACAGCCTTCCGGGGCGGAGACAGACTGTATACCTCAATTACGTCGTACCCCAGCACATCAGCTCGGTACTGGCACCCCGTGGACTGTATATAAGCAAGTTATCGTGTATTTATTGCTTGTGTTATGATTTTTCTATTATTTCAACGACCAAAAATGATCTGCATTGTTGTCAAAGGGTCCGTTAGTAAGCATTTCACTGTTAGACTACACCTGTTGTTTTATGAAGCATGTGACAAATCAAATTTGATTTGGTCCCCCATTGGCTGCGTTTAGACAGGCAGCCCAAATCGGATTATTTGACCAATTAGTGGAAAAAAATATCAGAATTGGGCCTGTGTAAACGCAGCCATTGGAGAGCATTTCTAGAGCATTTCTAATGTGACCTGACCTTCTCTCTCTCTCCCCCTCTCTCTCTCTCTCGAAGTCCAGAAATCCAGTTTTGTCATACATGTTTACAACATGGAAACTGATGAAATAGAGAAAAAGGATCCACACTCTTAGAAGAAACCCAGTGGGCAAAACTATGGAATACTGGTTGAACGAACGTAATAATGACGGTGGTAATGACGTAATCTCAACCAGTTTTGCCCTCTGGGAAGGGTGAACAGAAATAAAGCAGTTTATTCCATTTTAGACATGAATAAGTGTATTCCATACAGGAAACTTCATTGTAACTTAAGTTTTAGGACCCATGGCCCATGCATTGTAGGGGAAGACTGCAAAGCCTCCTCCATCTTGGCTCCCTAATGCAGCATTTATCTCTCATCCAATAGTGGATTTATGATGACATAGCTGCCAGAGGCCTGAAGAGAAATGACCAGAGATTAATGACTCGTTGAACTGGGGGAGGCTCCCAAACATAGACTTTGTGATGCATGCAATGTTTGTTCCACATGTATGGATGTTGTAGGACATGAACCGAAACAAGAACCTGAGGTGGAATTTTGTCAAGCAGGTCGGGTCTCTCTCTCTCTCTCTGGGCCTATGTTCCCTCATATTGCATATTTCACAATGTGAGCCAAATTCATATATTGAATTACCTGTATTCCGATTGCTTCGAGGCTGTTGATAATATCAGATGATATTTTCGTTAATTGTGAGGTAAAGTGAGCCAAAATATAGGACAAGCTTGACAGGTAAATTCGAAAAAGTGAATGGCCAGCAAAAGCCTCAGGCAAGGTGCTGAATACATTGGCTGAAGTATTTCATTTGTAGTTTTATACAGTGTGTCCTTGTTTTGAAATAGCTAATTTACCAATGATCCCCTGGGAGAAAATGGCCACCAGTCTGTCACGTAAAAAAAACTTCAATTTGGCGCAAAAGATGTTGTTTCTCCGATGAGGGTGAAAAGTCACGTTTGCTCGAGTGTAGCCAGTGGCTTTCTGGCGAAGGAGGAAGGAGGGAGGAGGATATCTATCACAGTTTATCGTTAATATGGAAATAGACATCGCACTCAAGGTCATTCAAATGAAAACTGACAGACACACTTGATGTCTAACGCAGAGATAAAAGAACACTTGGAGGAGAGAAGGAAGGAGAGAGGAAAAGGAATAGGAGGAGAGGAATGAGAGAAAGAAATGAATAGGAGCCAAGAAAATGAGAGAAAATTATATAAGGAGTGAAGAAAATTATAAAAGGAGAGAAAAAAAACAGGAAAAAGATGGAATCCCTCAGACGAGTTGCTTGAGTTGATGGAAGGACACTTAGAGGAGGGAAAGGGAGGGACAATTTGATGAAATGAAATAATCCACAGACAAGTTTATTGCCTGAGTTCCTCGTCCTTGGGGAGACTTGGATCCATCTGGGGACTTGGAGAGTACAGACAATTCACACAGATTCTCTCCTTCAGGAACCATATGCTGCTGCTTAACCTTCCTGGATTGCTGTCATATGGCAGACTACTGAGTTATACTGGCAAGCATTTGTGAAAGAGTTAGAAGACTGTGCATGACGAATGTTAATCGTAATGTTTACTCCCAAGAAGAGATCATTGACTTAATTCAGCAGATCTCACTAAAAGACATGAAAATAATGTATTCAGGAGTATTGTATTGGTCCCTTGTGTAACATACAGACTGCATGGTATTATTCTACACCTAAGCAAATAGACCAGAAGTCCCCACAGGAATAGTAAACAAACAGATATTTGAACAACTGTGGACATTTGGTTAGTCCCCACAAAGTAAAATGCTATTTCAAGGGGGTTAAGGTTCAAATTAGTGTTAGGGTTAGAATTGCGTTAAGGGTTAGGAGCTAGGGCTAGGTTTAAGATTAGGTTTGTGGGTTAAGGTTAGAGTAAGAGTACGGGTTAGGGTTAGGTTTACAGAAAATAGGATTTTGAATGGGACTGAATTGTATCTCCCCACAAGGTTAGCTGTACAAGACTGTGTAGTCTTATCACTCCTTGCACGGCAGCCCCACAGAGCCCTCCTAAGAATACTAGTACTTTTTTGATTCAAAAACTACCCTCTTAAAAAAGCATTTGATAAAAAATAAGATAGTTCTCTCTTCGACTGCATTTTTCAAGCTTTTGTGATCAAATAAGATGATCTGTGAGCTCTATGAGAGGGCTGTTGATAGTTTGAAATATTATTGGTTTTTCGGTTAAACTGGCTTGACTATAAATGTTTGCTATAGTTAGCCTTCTGTATCAACCATTTCAATAAAAATGAAAGTTACTGGGGGTCAAAGATCATACCCCCAAGATATGCTAATCTCACACCATTACAATAACAGGGGAAGGTTAACATGTCTTGGTGGAATGAACTTTGACCCTCTGTAACTTTCCCACTCATCGTTATTGACGATTCATTCAGGATTATCCGTAATCATGGTAGCATCCACATGAATGTTGAAGTGTTAAGAAACATATTCTATTCTTATTTTCAATAAAAGTGACTCCAAAATGACAACCCATTATTTAAGGTTCATTTCTATTCGGCACAAAATAATCTGAAACACAACCAAAACTAACTGCAAATACATCCAACAAGTTTGTAGAGTCACATTGTAGTCATTGTGTACTAGGAATATGGGAACAAATACTAAAAGTTTGACAATTTATTTCAGAAGATTCGTTGGCATGCCTTTACGAGAAAAAAAGTATTACTTGTTAAAAAAAATACCTTTCTCTGAGCAATTTCATTAGCATGAAACAACAATTTCCCTATTCTTTTGCTTACAATATAGCTCAGAATTTGAAGTATTTTTTTGCTCATTATTGCTCATCTTCATGTGGTGTCAATAATAACCCTGTACAGTATGCTGGAAACACTTGGTTTGTTAATTTTCACAAAAACTAAGCAAAATTAGTTAACCTTTTCACATTGTACCAACACACAGTTTGTTCAATCTACACTGGTCGCTGTAGCGTAAAATCAAACCGGTGTGATTAGAACTCTTATTTAGAAGGGACAGTATCGACTGACGCAACAATCAGCATTTGAGCTGACCACAGTTTTTTCAGAAACATTTTGCACAAACACAGTCCTTACAAAGTTATGTCCAGAATATGAGCAGTTTATTTTTGGATGCAATATTCAGACATTCACAGAAGTATCTACATCGTAACACAATCATCCAAACCCCCCCAAAACATTTTTTTACATGTTTTATTAACAACAAATAGTCAAAGACGAGGGAGCAGCGAATGTAAACGATAAGGAACCGAGATCTGCACCATTTAAGTCAATTTCAAGTGAAAATAGCTTATTCCATAAACTTTGAGCTAGACATTATCCGGCTGTGAAATTCAACTCAACTGAAAACTATGTTCAAGACCAAACCAAGGGTTCTTGTAGTAAGAGAGACTAAAAACCCTCTTTAGTGTAATCAGGAACTATTCTGAGAAATCAAATTCAAATTAATAATTTAAATAAAAGGGTACCTACTATTTTAAGTGCATATGAAAACTGAACATAAAATGTTTTACATATACATGTTCCTAAGACCTTTTTTGGGGAAATGAGTATTAATAACTGTTAATGGAATTATACAATTCCTATATGTGTTCATTAACCAATTCAATTAAAATCACTGTCTGTTTCTAAGAATTTGTAAGATCCTTATTTGCATAAAATAGACAGAGACCAGTCTACCAAAATTAGCCAATAGCATTTATTCTCGAGAGCGCGGATCATAGTACCATGTACATCAGTTTATATATTACATATGACGTCATAGGTTTTAAAAATGTCCCTCCTCACCGACCAGGAAAAAGCAGCTTCAAAAGTTAATTCCAACTCATTAGCGCACATACATGACACACAATATATCTGGATTATCTCCTGAAGTCTCACCACAGTTTATTACCACTCAGATACGCAAAACCTGGAGGGGCTCTCGCTGTCTAATTCTATCTCCACAGAGTTATAGCCGGGTCGGTTCAAACATAGGTTAAGGATCCTCTTTGCTTACTTTAGACACACACACACACATGCATTCCTCTGTTCCCCCCTCCAACCTAGTTGGAGCGGTGTTTATTATTTTTAATTACTCCTTGTTCATGCTACATAACCTCTAATCCCTAATGGTGAAGTTTCTGAATATAATTATTTAATCATTTATCTTAAACCTTGATAAAATATCTTACCAATAACTAAATAGAACAATAACCGTGTAAAGTCAGAGCAGACCTGTATGCCCTTTAAAACAGTATCTTAGTTATTGTATACATAAAATACAGCTTTCAAGCTTCTTCGTAAGTTTGTAAACAAAATAGGACTTCCGGTCATACAAGAACAAACTAATAAATTGAAGTACCTGAGTATTACTGAAAAAGTCACCTGATGCTTGTTAGGTAAACAACATAAGGAAAATGAGAATAACATGGCTGAAACCATGGAATATGGAATATGGATGGATTTCTGAACCATTGATGAAGCCTCGCTCTCCGACTTAGTAAGCAGCCTTTCCCTCATTTGTTGCCATCTTGATCGTTGGCCACAACTTGTTCCTTCTTTCTATGTCCTCCGGGCTGAGATGCTCGGCGAAACGCATACCATAGCTCTGGAGGAAGGCGTTCTTCCTAGCAGCTTACCAGACAGCATCCCTGTAGAATCTGGCAGTGAAGAGGAGGATGATACCCCTTGGTCTTGAATCGTTTTGCTGTTGCTTCTTGCCGAGGCGATGCACAACGTCGTTGGTATCACCAACTTTGTTGTTCTCTGCAGGCATAACTTCTTGGCAGATGCGGATAGCCTCTCCTCGCACATCCTCATTCTCCACCTCTGGCAAGCCGTAGAGTCTCAGGTTCCATCTCCTTGTGTATTGTTCCAGATTAGTGAGATGTCTATGGTAGACATTGTTATTCTTTTCCACCTTTTAAACACTTATTTCAACTTTTGCCACTCTCGTTTTCACATCCTTGATTTCACCACATGCAAACTCCACAGTCTTTTTTAAGCCTTCGATAACCATGGTGTTCGCGCCTACCATTTTCTCAATGGCGTCAGACCTGGAGTTCATGAGTAAGGAGAGGGTAGCCACTATGTCAGAGTTCATGTTGGGTTTTTTGGAGGGTGGAGGTTTGCACAGAGTAACCGGTAAAGAGGGGAATTCACCATCTTCACCAGCATTCGAAAGCATGATATTATCCATAGGCCAAGCGTATTTATGGCAGTTGTCTATAAGCACGTTTCTCTCTTGTTGGTTAGCAATAGAACGGCTAACTTCTTCCTTTCTTTTTTTGTCACGACTTTGCATGGACATGCCAAAATAAATTATCCAATTATTATTCCAGTAACAGGAAAGGCCTTATATCTTGAACCAATAAAAATTGTAATGACTGTAAACTTGTTTTTTTTCATAATCTTTCTGAAGTTTGGTATGGAGCTCGGTAAAAAAGTGTCTGTTCAAGCCGCCATCTTGGCACCTCCTTGTAGGCTACATTTGTCCTAGTGCTAACGGAGAAAAGATTGACGTAACACAAGCAGTCATATTTGTATAACTCTCGGCTGACAAACTACAATATGAATTAGCTAATAGCTATTACTAATATAATTAGTCACATCACGGGTGAGCTCACCATTGATCGAAATAATTGAGTAAAATACTTTCTAGGAATCGAAAGTAATCCGATGGTAGCTGGTTGTGCACGCCGCCATGCTTTTTACTCACAGAAACCAAAGATATTAAGAGAAGACAAGATGAGTTTGGTCTGTTTATAGAATGCATGTTGAAGCGGGTGTGTCATCTATCATCATTCACATCCCACCATTCACCTCCGAAAGTTCTCAGAAAATGAGTGAACCCTTACTCACCTCATTTTGTTATAGCATCTTTGGTCCGACAGACGATTACGTGAAACCAAGAATGCATTGTATGTCAACGAAACATGGCTCCACACATAGCTGGAATTAGCTTAGCTCACCATAATCTCACCATAATCAGTACAGTTTTATACACATAATATGTGCCCATTACAATCTATGCAAGAATCGGAATGCGTGATTTGTCAATAGAACTTGAAAACATGTGAATAAAACAGTAAATATATAAATAATTACGACACAAAACATTTTCTGATAGTGATTTATTGATACAAGTGGCGCATGCAGGCAGTCAATCACGTAACATCTCACTCCCACTCTGAGCCATTTAGTGTTGTTGTTTATGTACTGTGGTGTACAGCAGGTCAGCCACCAGGGGGAGACCCGTCGAGGCCTGGTGACAGACGGAGTATACATCACGAGGCGATGGCTTCATCTGCTGGACGTGCCAGGTCTCGACGGGCTCCCCGCCCAGGACTAATTGGGGCAGATTGGGGAGTTGGTGATTAATCAAGGGCTGATTGCTCACCAGCTGAAAGCTGCCAGAAGGGCAACACACAGGGGAGGACTGGTAGAAGTAAGGTGACGTCCGTGTAGTCGGAGACGGGGCCCAAGCTAAGACGAGAGAGTTTGAGTTTGTGTGCCCGACAGGATACAGGAAGACCCGGAGCCCAGAAGACGGTATCCCGGAAAGTGTCTCATGGGGGAGACCTATCCTTTCTTTTGATTTATTATTTAACAAAAACCCTTGAAATCGAGCTAATCATACTCTGTCCATGTCTGATCTGTGTAAACGTCTTGACCCAACCCCCTAGTCTGCCACAGTATGTAGCTAGTGAGATAAGCTGAAGCATTAGCAATGTCTTTCAAAAGGAGCAACTCACAAATGTGGAAATTCTGGATATTTTTACAAATCTGACAACGAGTGAGTATGAAAGTCAGTAGTCTGATTCTGACAGTGAGGAGATGCCCCCGAACCTTGTAGCCATTGAGAACCCTGAATCTGAGGACTCCTTGTCCACTGATGAAGTTCCAGGTCCCTTTGAAGATGCTGGTGGTGATGGAGGCAGACCGACAGTGGATGAAGTACAGGAGTTCAGTGGTAGCTGGACGGCCACCGGCCATTTTATCCCTCCTGGCCCTGCGGTTTGCTTTGAGGAGCTGACAGAGGAGCTCGTTGGAGACATAGTAGAGGAGACCAATCACTATGCCTTAGATCTTAAGGAGAAGAGGGGGAAACTCATTAAATGGGTGACAACCACAATTAGTGAAATGTAATACTTCCTGGTGACAGTCCTTCTCATGGGGATAGTAAAGAATAACTCCCTAAGAGAATACTGGAACAGAGATCCTATGTTTGCAACTCCCTTCTTTGCCACACTCTTTTCCCAAGACCGCTTCCTAGTTCTGCAGCGATGTCTGCATTTCGACAACAATACTACTGCCATCCAAAATGACCCATTATACAAAATAATAAATGTTCTTGCCAGCCAGACATCAGCATTTGGTCGGGTCTTTGTGCCATACAAGGACCTATGCATTGATGAGTCCCTGACGTTATGGAAAGGTAGGCTAGCATTCCATCAATATATTTCTTCAAAGGCACAGGTTTGGGGTCAAGTTCTTTGTCATGTGCGACGTGAAGACAGGATTTTTCCAGGACACTATAGTTACACAGGGTCCACCACTGATATCCAACATTATGAAGGGCTTGGGGTGTCTGGGTCCATGGTGATGACCATGCTGGCTCCTCATCTCAGCAAGGGACACGCCTTGTATGTGGACGATTGTTACAGCAGTCCCACACTCTTCCAGCATCTGATCTCCAACAGCACAGGGGCCTGAGGCACAGTCAGGTCAAACAGGAAGGGGATGCCGGCATTCGGATGCAGGAAGATGCAGAGAGAGGAGGTGGAGTTCAAGGAGAATGGTCAACTGCTGGCAGTAAGGTGGCATGACAAACGAGACGTCCATGTCCTCTCCACTGTCCATACAGCAACCGTGTCGGCCACAGGGAAGGTGGACCACCTGATGGGAGAGAGAAATCAAACCAGGCTGTGTGCTTGACTATAATCTAAAAATTGGGGCAGTGTATAAGGCGGACATGATAAACAGCTTTGTAGAATGCACTCGTAAAATGACCAAGTGGTATAAGAAGATATTTTTCCATCTGATCGACACTGCTGCCCTCAATGGCCACATTGATGGTCGGATGTCAGGAGCCGTGGAAGCCTCAGTTAGTGTCCTTCCGCACAGCAGTCTATACTCCCAATGAGAGGCCCGGAGCGGATACAAACTAGAGGTCGGACGATTAATTAGGGCAGATTTCAAGTTTTCATAACAATCGTTAATCGGTATTTTTGGGCGCAGATTAAAAAAAATATATATTTAAATTTACTTTTTTTATACCTTTATTTAACTAGGCAAGTCAGTTAATTAAGAACACATTCTTATTTTCAATGACGGCCTATTTTCAATAACTGCCTTGTTCATGGGGCACAAAGACAGATTTTCACCGTGTCAGCTCGGGGGATCCAATCTTGCAAACTTATAGTTAACCTGTTACTCCTACCCCCTACTTTTTCGAACATTCTGTTAAAAATCGCGCAACATTTCAGCGCCCTGCTACTCATGCCAGGAATATAGTATATGCATATGATTAGTATGTGTGGATAGAAAACACTCAGACTTTTATAAAACTGGTTAAATCACGGCTGTGACTATAACAGAACGTGTGTTTCATCGAAAAGTGCAGGAAAATCTGATCACTGAAAAAGGCAAAATATATCCATGCGCGACTTGAACCCATTGATAAAGGTGAACCACATTTAATGGGGCTGAGGTTGCAATACCTACAGCTTCCACACGATGTCTAGAGTCTTGTCATTTGCCTAGGCTTTGTTTCTTGGTCAAACGAACAAGAGACAGCCCATTTCTTCAGGTCTCCGACCGGATATTTTGGTTGAGATTTACCCGGACATTATTTCCAGACGTACAGCTATAGAATATACATCGCCTCGTGATCAATTTGATCGCTTATTAACGTTTACTAATACCTAAAAGTATATATTTTTAAACCTGCATATTTGTAGATTTAGATGCACTATTGTAAAGTGGCTGTTCCACTGGATGTCATAAGGTGAACGCACCAATTTGTAAGTCGCTCTGGATAAGAGCGTCTGCTAAATGACTTAAATGTAAATGTTAAATGTCTAAAGTTGCATTACAAAAGTATTTCGAAGTGTTTTGTGAAAGTTTATCGTCGACTTTTTTAATTTTAAAAAATGATGTCGCGTTATAAAACAATGTTTTTTTCCTCGATTACAGTCTACATAGATTGATATCTAGGCTATATATGGACCGATTTAAACGAAAAAAAGACCCAATAGTGATGTTTATGGGACATCTAGGAGTGCCAACAAAGAAGATGGTCAAAGGTAATGAATGTTTTATATTTTATTTGTGCGTTTTGTGTAGCGCCGACTATGCTAATTATTTTGTTTACGTCCCCTGCGGGTCTTTTGGGGTGTTACATGCTATCAGATAATAGCTTCTCATGCTTTCGCCGAAAAGCATTTTAAAAATCTGACTTGTTGCCTGGATTCACAACGAGTGTAGCTTTAATTCACTACCCTGCATGTGTATTTTAATGAACGTTTGAGTTTTAACTAGTACTATTAGCATTTAGCGTAGCGCATTTGCATTTCCAGATGTCTAGATGGGACGCCTGCGTGTCAGGTAGGAGCAAGAGGTTAACTCGTCCAACGTTATAACCACCTGCCTCTCGTTGCACTCCACAAGGAAGACTGCCTGTTACGAGAATGCAGTAGAAGCCAAGGTAAGTTGCTAGCTAGCATTAAACTTATCCTATAAAAAACAATCAATCATAATCACTAGTTATAACTACACATGGTTGATGATATTACTAGTTTATCTAGCTTGTCCTGCGTTGCATATAATCGATGCAACGCTGGGGGATGATTTATCAAAAGCGCATTTGCGAAATAAGCACAATCGTTGGACGACTGTACCTAACCATAAACCCCAATGCATTTCTTAAAATCAGTACACAGAAGTATATATTTTTAAACCTGCATATTTAGCTAAAATAAATCCAGGTTAGCAGGCAATATTAACCAGGTGAAATTCTGTCACTTCTCTTGCGTTCATTGCACGCAGAGTCAGGGTATATGCAACAGTTTGGGCAGCCTGGCTCATTGCGAACTAATTTGCCAGAATTGTACGTAATTATGACATAACATTGAAGGTTGTGCAATGTAACAAGAATATTTAGACTTAGGGATGCCACCCATTAGATAAAATACCGAACGGTTCCGTATTTCACTGAAATAATAAACGTTTTGTTTTCGAAATGATAGTTTCCGGATTCGACCATATTAATGACCAAAGGCTCGTATTTCTGTGTGTTATGATGTTATAATTAAGTCTGATTTGATAGAGCAGTCTGACTGAGCGATGGTAGGCAGCAGCAGGCTCGTAAGCATTCATTCAAACAGCACTTTCGTGCGTTTTGCAGCAGCTCTTCACAAGCACAGCGCTGTTTATGACTTCAAGCCTATCAGCCTAATGGCTGGTGTAACCAATGTGAAATGGCTAGCTAGTTAGCGGGGTCCACCCCAATAGCGTTTCAAACGTCACTCGCTCTGAGACTTGGAATAGTTATCGCCCTTGCTCTGCAAGGGCCACAGCTTTTGTGGAGCGATGGGTAACGCTGCTTCGAGTGTGGCTGTTGTCGATGTGTTCCTGGTTCGAGCCCAGGTAGGGGCGAGGAGAGGGACGGAAGCTATACTGTTACACTGGCAATACTAAAGTGCCTATAAGAACATCCAATAGTCGAAGGTATATGAAATACACATTGTATAGAGAGAAATAGTCCTATAAATACTATGTTAACTACAATCTAAAACCTCTTACCTTGGAATATAGAAGTCTCATGTTAAAAGGAACCACCAAATTTCATATGTTCTCATGTTCTGAGCAAGGAACTCAAACATTAGCTTTCTTACATGGCACATATTGTACTTTTACTTCTCCAACACTTTGTTTTTGCATTATTTAAACCAAATTGAACATGTTTCATTATTTATTTGAGGCTAAATTGATTTTTATTGATGTATTATATTACGTTAAAATAAGTGTATATTCTGTATTGTTGTAATTGTCATTATTACAAATAAATAAATAAAAAAATTGGCTGATTAAATCGGTATCTGCTTTTTTTGGTCCTCCAATAAATCTGTATCATTATCGGCGTTGAAAAATCGGTCGACCTCTAATACAAACAACTAATAGTTTTGCAATCATGGAGCCTGATCTGGGGGTACCTGTGTCTGCGGCCGCAGTGCCTACTCCTTCGATTTTGATGTCGACAACCTTTCGTCCCTGCTTTGAATCGAGTGGGGCTTCTCCATCTCTCGGAGACCTGTGGCAGGCGCAGGGATCAATGGGCTCAAGTAATCCTGCCTCTCGCCCGTCCATTAAGGGTTCTCTAAATCCTTTGAAGTGTGGGAGTGGGCGAATTTCCTCATCCTTCTCACCAGCAGTGATTTTGGGCAGCTCCATGGTAAGAAATGTGACCGTTCCTGGTGCAAAAACAATGTCCTATCCTGGAGCTTGAGTAAATGACATTACTAAGCTGCTCCCGAATGTACTACATCAGGACATGGAAATCGATTATACTGTAGTCCATGTGGATTTTAATGACATGATGAAGGGCAGCTCTAAACAGTTGAAACTGGATTTTAAAAGAGCTGACTAACTCTGCTAGACACCAATAAAAGACCCATCATATCTGGCCCTGTGCCCTCTCTGAATCTTGGCAATGAACGCTTTAGCAGGATTATTTCTCTTCACAACTGGTACGTGATTATTGCAGCTCAATGGAAGTAACTTTTGTTGACAATTTCGATACCTTTTGGAAACAAAACACGTTTTAGAAGGAGGATGGGATCCACCCAAATTATTTGGGTTCCTGGATATTTTCACAGAATTTCAAGGCTGCATTGAGACAATGACTTATCAATGACCTAAACCCAGCTCAGTTAATCCCTAGCATTATGACACCAAGTTGTCGTAATGCTTCAGCAAATGTACATTATACCAGGGGTGTTGGTAGACACAATGTAAGTAACCTAATTTATGTCCCTCTAACTGCCGATCCTACAGCTATTGTATGCAGTTATCATGTGCCTATGAAGCAGATTTATACTGTTAGCACTGAGGCAGTGTGCCCTAGTAAGAAATCCACTGTGTGCAGCTCACCCTGCACTGACACAAATAACATGAGCATATCTACATATGCTAAGCTTCCCAGTAAAGCAATGAAAACAAGTAAACAAGTGCTCAAAATACATTCACACAGTCATCCAGAACAGCTGGTGCTCTCGTGCATGCTTCAGTGTTGCTTGCCTCGAAGCAAGCATAAAAGGCATTTCGCTCGTCTGGTAGGCTCGCGTCACTGGGCAGCTCGCGTCTGGGTTTCCCTTTGTAGTCCGTAACAGTTTCCAAGCCCTACCACATCCTACGAATGCTAGAGGTGGTATAGTAGGATTCTTTGTATTGACACTTTGCTTGTTTTATTGTTCGTCTGAGGGCATAGCAGGATTTCTTATAAGCGTTCGGATTAGTCTCCCGCTCCTTGAAAGCGGCAACTCTAGCCTTTAGCTCGATGCTTATGTTGCCTGTATTCCATGGCTTCTGGTCAGTCACTGTGGGGACGACATCGTCAATGCACTTATTGATGAAGCTGATGACTGAAATGGTGTACTCAATGCCATTGGATGTATCCTAGAACATTTTCCAGTCTGTGCTCTCAAAACAGTCTTGCAGTGTAGCATCCGTGTCATCTGACCACTTCCGTATTGAGCGAGTCACTGGTACTTCCTGCTTTAGTTTTTGCTTGTAAGCGGCAATCGGGAGGATAGAATTATGGTCAGATTTGCCAAATGGAGGGCGGGAGAGAGCTTTGTATGCATCTCTGTTTGTGGATTAAAGGTGGTCTAGGATTAGTTTTTCTCTGGTTGCACATGCTGATAAAAATTTGGTAAAACTGATTTAAACTTTGCCTGCATTAAAGTCCCCGGCCACTAGGAGCGCCGCTTCTGGGTGAGCATTTTCTTCTTTGCTTATGGACTTATAGAGTTGGTTGAGAGTGGTCTTAGTGCCAGCTTCGTTCTGTGGTGGTAAATAGACGGCTATGAATAATATACTGCACAGTAGATGAGAACTCTCTTGGTATATAGTGTGGTCTACAGCTTGTCATAAGGTACTCAGGCGAGCAATACCTCGAGACTTCTTTAATATTAGACGTGTTACCAATCAGCCTGTTACCAACCTTTAGTAAACTTTTGGGAAAAATGTATTTCTCAATACAATTTTATTGTCAAACAATTGACAACAGACTTTCAGCACGCTTATTGGGAAGGACATTCAACATGCACAGCACTTACACAAATGACTGATGATAAAAAATAATTTTGTTAGACTTCAGTGCGGATTTTGACATTATCGATCAAAATCTGCTGCTGGAAAAAGATATCTGTTACGGCTTTACACCCCCTGCTATATTGTGGATAAAGAGTTACCTGTCTAACCACTCCAACATAATCCAGGTGGATTCAGGAATTCCCGTGAGCAGCTGTCTAGGCCCCTTACCTTTTTCAATCTTTACTAATTACTTTGAGTAAAGCAAGTGTGTCTATCTATATAGGCGTATGACTCAACACTATACATGTCAGCTACTATAGCGACTGAAATGAATGCAACACTTAACAAAGAGCTGCAGTTAGTTTCAGAGTGGGTGGCAAGGAATAAGTTAGTCCTAAATATTTCTACAACTAAAAGCATTGCATTTGGAACAAATCATTCACTAAACCCTAAAACTCAACTAAATCTTGTAATAAATCATGTGGAAATTGAGCAAATTGAGTCAAACTGTCATGGTCAAAACATACTCATACAACAGTAGCTAAGATGAAAAGTATGTCAATAATAAAGCACTGTTCTACCTTCTTAATATAATAAAGCCCTGTTCTAACTTCTTAATATAATAAAGCCCTGTTCTACCTTCTTAATATAATAAAGCCCTGTTCTACCTTCTTAGTATAATAAAGCCCTGTTCTACCTTCTTAATATAATACAGCTCTGTTCTACCTTCTTAATATAATAAAGCACTGTTCTACCTTCTTAATATAATAAAGCCCTGTTCTAACTTCTTAATATAATAAAGCTCTGTTCTACCTTCTTAATATAATAAAGCACTGTTCTACCTTCTTAATATAATAAAGCACTGTTCTACCTTCTTAATATAATAAAGCTCTGTTCTACCTTCTTAATATAATAAAGCACTGTTCTACCTTCTTAATATAATAAAGCTCTGTTCTACCTTCTTAATATAATAAAGCACTGTTCTACCTTCTTAATATAATAAAGCTCTGTTCTACCTTCTTAACAGCACTATCAACAATGTAGGTCCTACAGGCCCTAGGTTTGTCGCACCTGGACTACTGTTCAGTCGTGTGGTCAGGTGCCACAAAAAGGGACTTAGGAAAATTGCAATTGGCTCAGAACAGGGCAGCACAGCTGGCCCTTGGATGTACACAGAGAGCTAATATTAACAATATGCATGTCAATCTCTCATTGCTTGAAATGGAAGAGAGCTCGACTTCATCACTACTTGTATTTATGAGAGGTATTGACATGTTGAATGCACCAAGCTGTCTGTTTGAATTACTGGCGCACAGCTCGGACACCCATACGTACCCCACAAGACATGCCATAAGAGGTGTCTTCACAGTCTCCAAGTCCAGAACAGACTACGGGAGGCACACAGTACTACATAGAGCCATGACTACATGGAACTCTATTCCACATCAAGTAACTGATGCAAAAATGAGATTTAAAAAAGAACAATTAGGAAATATACCTTATGGAACAGTGGGAACTGTGAAGCAACACAAACATAGGCACCTACACATGCATACACATGCACTATACGCACACGTGAATTTTGCATTGTAGATATGTGGAAGTGGTGGAGTAGGGGCCTGAGGGCCCACAGTGTGTTGTTAAACCTGTGAATGTATTGTCATTTATTTTTTAAATGTATAACTGCCTTCATTTTTCTGGACCCCAGGAAGAGTGGGGATCCATAATAAATATATATACAAATGTATATTTTATTTTCAAGCAATTGAGGTATGCTGCACTGCGATGCTCCCAAACCCTCCTCGACATGTCAGTGAATGGTTTGACCCAGCCCTGTCTGACCTCACATCAGCTCTTTGGTGCACATCACTCTGAGCTCAGGGAGATGGGAGACGGCATGTCGCTGTGGCCTTTGAACCTGTTGTTGACAACTTCAGGCCACCTCAAGTTGCAGCGAGAGAGGTTCGTACATCTCATGAATATTGTAGCAGGAATGGCGATGACATAAAATCTTATATCCATTTATACCAAGGAAGGAAGATATTTGAATGCTTTTCCTGTTGCGGTATTGGCACTGGAGTTATAAGAAAAGTCAGAAGGTAAATATGCAAATATGAATAACTTGTGATGTATTGTCATCCGTTTTAACCTCAGTCTTCTTCTATGTTCATATTGACAGTACCAGAATTGTATTTATTTAAATAAAACATTACAGATTGTAGTCATGGCAGCTTTAACTAATCTCTTGTCAAATGTCAGGCAGTGTTAATATTAAGTGTAGCTTGAATTTTGCATGTATGTATAGTACATTTACATTACATACAGGTTAAGTCAAGCATAAACACACTATAGCCATGCTTTCATACTAACAAATGTCTGCAGTTTGTTCAATCACACAAAGCCAGACTGAGGCCGAGACAGTGGTGGTAGAGACTAGCGATGTTAAACATGCGAACTCCAGCTCTCTCTCTCTCTGCCCATGTTAGTGTTGATCCAGACTGAACACTCCCTCTAGTGATGGACACAGGCAGTTCATGAGGACAAACCAACAGGCACTTTGAATGTGGCCATCCACAACAGACTCAGAGACTTCCCTCACAGGCTAGTTTGTATGTGATAATGTGCTGTTCCCACTGCTAACTAGGAAATGTAGTGTATTGAGAGGATGGTTGATACTGTAGGTCTTAGAATATAGGTCTATATTGGATAAAAACACATGCATGAACTCTTTCTCTGTCCCTCCATCTGTCTCTCTTTCTCACAAATACACCCCACACACCAACTGAGAAAACATCCTGATTGGACACTTCTCTTACGTGCTAAGAATGTTCCGAATGAAAACCCCACGTGTACATTTAACCATTAGAAAAGATAACAATGCATGGTTTGTCAATAGGGCTCT
Organism: Oncorhynchus nerka; assembly: GCF_034236695.1. Taxonomy (NCBI): domain Eukaryota; kingdom Metazoa; phylum Chordata; class Actinopteri; order Salmoniformes; family Salmonidae; genus Oncorhynchus; species Oncorhynchus nerka. Next base: position 31,972,631 of record NC_088410.1, read on the forward strand.
GCTCCTTCAGGGTAGCTTACTGCCAGAAACAAGCGTCAAATGAAGATTGTAATATAACTACAGTCAGTGAGCAAGATATGCTATATCAAATCCCCTGATGGAATAAACAGGACTCCTACAGGTGTTGCCTGGGGTGGTGGGATATCAGAAACACCGAGCACAGAGTGTACAAGCTAGTTACAGCCGCAATAGACACCAGCATGTGACATCCGGCATCGAGGAAGCACGTGTAGAACTGGTCAACTAAATAGGCCGCATGTAATTAGAGTGTGAATCCAATTGGTGCAATATCAGCTGATGCAATCCACCACACTCAGGTTTCCCTTCTGAACTGGCTACGCCTAATTTTACATACATAGATAATAAAAGCATCCTGATTGAACACTTCCTCCTATGTGTCAAGCATGTTCATTTGTATTTAAGCGGGGTGCTACCGCCCATCATTACCTGATGGTTTGTCTTCCATCCATATACACCGGCTATACGCTGTGGGAACCAAATGAGAGGTAAACGCCAGTCCCAGAGCCCCATCCATCACACTGGGGGGGGGGGGGGGGGGGGGGGAATTGCATTAATTATTAAAGTTTTGAATTCATTCATAACCTGGAGCCATTACATACACTGAGTGTACAAAACATTAGGAACAACTGCTCTTTAGTTGACATAGACTGGCCAAGTGAATCCAGGTGACAGCTATGATCGCTTCTTCTTGTCACTTGTTAAATCCACTTCAAATCAGTGCCGACGAAGGGGAGGAGACAGGTCAAAGAAGGATTTTTGAGCCTTGAGACAATTGAGACATTGGATTGTGTATGTATGCCATTCAGAGAGTGAATGGGAAAGACAAAATATTGAGCTGCCTTTGAACGGGTTATTGTAGTAGGTGCCAGGCGCACCAGTTTGAGTGTGTCAAGAACTACAATGCTGCTGAGTTTCTCACAATCAACAGTTTTCCTGTGTGTATCAAGAAGGGTCCACCAACTAAAGGCCATCCAGCCAACTTGACACAACTGTGGGAAGCACTGAAGTCAACATGGGCCAGCATCCCTGTGGAAAGTTTGGAATTGAGGCTTTTCTGAGAGCAAAGGGTCGTGCATCACAATATTAGGAAGGTGTTCCTAATGTTTTATACACACACACATATATATACATATATATATATATATATATATATATATATATATATATATATATGTGTGTGTGTACAATCTATAAATATATAGATTTATATGTATATATGTATATACTATTGATATTTCCTGAGTCCTGAATGAGGCACTGTATTCATATGTTTTAAACGAGCAACTTACTTTCAGTGTTCTGGCCGTAGCAGCCAGAAGAGCTAAAAGTAGTGTGTAAGGTGAAACACCTGAAATGTGTCGGGGTAAGTATTTATTTAGTTACACGCTCTTTACCAGTCATTACTGAACTTTACTGCAGGTATTCAGCTCAACTCTGTCTGAACTCAGGTTTTATATATATATATATATATATATATATGAATGAGAGAGAGAGAGAGAGAGAGAGAACTTTTAATTGTTGTCTTTCTTTACTGAAACTTTCTCATTTGATTTAAAATAAAAACTCTCCCCCCCTTAAAAATAAAACACCAAAATATATCCTGTACTGCATACATGTACCATACTCACCTTTCCATCTACAACATGATACAAACCAACATCACAATACCCAAAACAACACACCACTTCTACAACCGTATATCCAAAACATCTTTCCCAGCTGTACAGACAGCCCCCCCAACACACCATATCTCCTGAAACATCTGCACACTTTTTATCATTCTACAGTACTCAAACTCAACCCTAAGGCGCGCAGAGACCATCCCATTAACCTCTTGAAGCTAGGGGGCACTATTTTTATGTTTGGAAAAATAACGTTCCCAAAGTAAATGGCCTATTTCTCATGGCCAGATGCTAGAATATGCATAGAATTGACAGATTAGGATAGAAAGCACTCTTAAGTTTCCAAAACTGTAAAAATATTGTCTGTGGGTATAACAGAACTGATATTGCAGGCGAAAGCCTTAGGATAATCCAATCAGCAAGATTTTGAAACCTCTGTGTTCCTATGCGTGCCTGTCCCCCATTTAAAGGGATATCAACCCGATTCCTTTTTCTGTGGCTTCCCTAAGGTATCAACAGTCTTAAGACATAGTTTCAGGCTTTTATTTTGAAAAATGAGCGTGAAGGATCACATTGCGTGGAGAGGTGGGGGCTCTCAGAGTGAGATGGTGCGCAATTGAGTGAAGCGGCCATTGTTCCTCCCGCTGTTATGGAAAAAGCTACACACTCGGTTGATATACTGTATTATTGAATATATATTTTAAAAACTACCTGAGGAATGATTATAAAAACGTTTGACATGTTTCTGTGGACATTATGAAGACTATTTGGAATTTCCGTCTGCGTTGTCGTGATTAACAAAAGGCTGTGTTTCAAAATATTGCACTTGTGATTTCATGAATATTAATATTTTCTAGTAATATTATTTGACTGTTGCGCTATGCTATTCAGCGGTTGCAGACGAAAATTATCCCGCTACAGGGATTGGTAGCGTCAAGAAGTTAAACAATAGTAAAGGGTCTTTTATCCCCCCACATTTGACCCTGTTCCTCCTTGTTAGCCAACGTCGCCTGAGCAAACAGAAAATTCAACAAAACACACTTGGCCTTCTCCTTAATCGAATACCTGTATCCCATTATAAACATCCCAACAGTAAAAACCAACCCCAACCTCTCACACAGACATTCCAACATGAATCGCAGTTTCTTTCTTTACACAGAAAGTACACCCCTGCCCGATTCCCGGTTTAACCCGTGCCAACCAGCTGTTAGTGGCCAGGGCCCCATGAAGAACCCTCCACTGGAGGTCCCTGACCTCTTTGGTACTGGGGGTTTGTAGAGCCCCCTCCATCTAAATACCACCATACTCTCCACCACACATACCCCTTGCCACTGATGTGCCTTCACTCCTGTTAGGTTCCTAATGTTCCTCACCTTAATGCAGAGGTTGTAAAGGGCTTTACCTCCCACCCCTTCAAACTCCCCCAGGCTCAGAGTGTTAAAATCTAACAAGTCCTCCAGACCCCCTTGCCAGTCTCCAGTCCCTGCCGTCACATGCAGTGGCAGAAACATTGGTGGCCCCTCCCCCTTTGGCCGCTCAAACACCCCCCTTACCGGCTCAGACACGTCCTCCTGGACCTCCTCCAGGAATCTCTCCAGCAGCCTAAGATACGTTATTCCTGTTTGTTGTGCCAAGACTTCTGGAGTTTTCCACCCCTCCTCTCCCAGCAGTCTCAGGTCACCCAGCCTTTGTAAACCCGCTGCCATCAGTTGCCTCTGCAGGGTGGCCGACTCAACCGATCTCAAAGGGATGGCTGGGTTGTGGAAGATAGGCTCCTCCCATAGGCTCCTCCCATACCCACAGCCCAAGCTCCACACCCCCTTCTTATGTGAGCCAAAGCAGCTTCCAGGCCCTCAGTACTGCAGAGTACAAATCTGAGAGACCTGCTGTACTCAGCCTCTCCAGCTTCATGAGGAACAGCTGCTGGTCCAACCCTAATCTGCCAGCTCTCCTCAGCCGCACGCATGCTGGTTCCCTCCAGCCAACATCAGTATGGTACAGCAGTCTGCACCGAATTTAGCCGGAAAGCAGCCATCCTGTCTCCAGGTCCACCAAGCCCTGTCCTCCTTCGTGGACAGTCATGTACAACACTGCCGCCCTCAGCCAGTGATGGACCGACCAGAAAAAGTCCACCAGATTGCGTTGCAGGTCTGCGAGCAGAGGACAGCCAGTTTATGCCACAGGGAAGATGCTACCAGGTTGTTGATTATCAGCACCCTCCCTCTATATGATACTTTGGACAGGAGCCACCTCCACCTAGCCAGTCTTGACACCACTGCCTGCGACAGCCCCTCCCAGTTCTTCCTGACCCACTTCTCCGAGCCCATGTACACCCCCAAAACTTGAATCCCTTCACAACCCCACTGCAAACCCCCTGGAAGCAGAGGGGCCCCATCCCCCCATGCACCACATAACAGAGCTTTACTCTTGCCCCAGTTTACCTTAGCTGATGAAGCTCCCTCGTACACCTTCAGACTGGTCTCTAGTGCCTGCATATCCTGACCATCCCTGGCCATCACAGAAACATAATCTGCATATGCTGACAATGCTATGCCAGTCACCACATCCATGCCTGTCCAGCACACTCCCTGCAGTCTCCTGCATAGCAGTCCCAAAAAAGGCTCAATGGCTAGTGTGTATAACTGGCCAGATAGAGGGCATCCTTGTCTAATACCCCGCCTCACCCAGACTGGCCTACTGAGCCCCCCTCCCACCCAGCATACAGCAGTTTCACACAGGTCAAAAAACTCTTCCCAGACCCAAACATCACATTAAACAGATACTCATGGTCCACTCTATCAAAAGCCTTCTCTTGATCTAAAGAGACCATTCCAAAGTTGACATTAGAACCTCTCGGCAAGTCCAACATGTCCCTGATGTTACAATTAGCCTACCAACCAAATTTGCTCTTTTCATGAAGACAACCACAGCTTTGTTCATTCTAGAAGCAGAATGTATAAATTCAGCTCCTACCTGTTCACCGACTGCAAGCAGAACCTCCTCCACTTTAACTCCATTCTCAGGAACAAACCTGAATCCATGCCCTATCGACAGCGTCTCCTCCGCACTAGACTGAGAAGCCATCGCGCACACCACACCCTCCAAACCCCAGGAAACATGCTCTGTCCTCTCCCACCCTAACTTTGAAAAACCTGTGGATACCGCTAAAACAAAGTGCATTAACCCTCCAACATAAAAAAAATAAATTGAAAGAAAAGACCAAGAAAATAATCAAGAAAGTTACTTAGGACAGAGCCCTCCACACCAAACTCTCAAACTCCAAAAAAGACTACCAGCATGCACTGCAAAAGAGAGAGAGAGAGAGAGAAACAACTTTTAATTTATTTTATTGGCAGGGGGATGTGTCTGTGTGTTTATCTGTTTTTGTGTGTGTGTGTTTGTGCCAATTTGTGCAGCAATTTACCACCAAACACTTGTTAAGTAATGCTACTGCTGTATGATCAAGTTACAGTATATCACATTCCCTCATTAAAACAAAGTTGCATCATAATTTCCCCCTTATGGCCTCACATCTCAATAGCAACAGTGGTAGGAGCTATTCATAACCTGGGGACTGAGGAAACTTCAAGGCACACACCGAGACTGTCACGTAGAGTAGGCCAGAAGGCTAAACTGGATAACCTAACCTCTATCAAAATAAAAAGATGGCGGAGCCGCAAAAGTTCTTCTGTGCAAAGGTGTTTATTTACAAGTGATGCCGGAACAAAAAACAACAGTACTGCCATCAACGTCTACCTTATGGGACAGCTTAAAAACAATGCTGCCCCATCCACAGCTCAATCCAAAAATGCTTCCCCATGACTGAAAGAGAGGCTCCTTTTGTAGGGCTAGCCCCTCCCCTCAGAACAATTAACCCTGGTTAATTAATCAATTAACAATACAAACCTACATTTTACATGAACTAAACATACTAAAGGATATACATTGCAACACGGTTTTGAACAATATCACAACATAACATTTACAACATTACATCACTACTGACAATATCTTTCAATATGCCCATATGCATTAATGAGCCATTTGGGACAGGCACTATAAAGCCAACCCAATTCCCTTAGCTCGGGTCCTTTTCCAGCATACCCGGAAGCTACAGAGATGGAGAGAGAGGAACAGAACACACAAACAATGTGCTCATCCACAACATTGATAAGTATAATAATTATTGTATCTCTCAAATATGAACATTGACAAGTGTGAAATGCATGCACCAAGAGAGAAGTTAATTTGTGATTAAGAGTGGTGGGATGGCGTACCGCAAATCAGTGAATTCCAACAAGAGAGGTAAAGGAATGCGTACAGGATTGCGTTCTCAGCAACAGCATCAACTGTCAGAAAAGGTACCTGAAGTTGAACCGGGGTGGAATACCATGGAATCGTCTGGTGAAGAAGAGGTCAAGTATGAGAAACTAGGAGCCCGACCGCGGGGCCAAAGACAACCAGAACTGGGTGAGCTGCTGACTGAAGGAGCAGTTGGGGGACCAGAACCACACCCAACCATGGTAACCCTTTTTCAGCAACTTTTCACCTGCCTTGAGAGGAGGGACGAAGACCTCAAGCAGGAGTTACGTGGCCTACGCCAATCTATCCTCACAGCTCCCCACCAGGCGGAACTCGTCAGTGAGAGCCCAAGATTGGGTCTTCCAACACCAGGACGACAAAGGCTCGATGCAGCAGGGACTTCAACTCCACAGCAGGCACCCCAAGCAGTAATGAGGCCAGCACCAGGAGGCCAGTCCAGCAGTGTTAACGTCCATCTTCCAGCATTCCTGAGGAAGGAGCCAAAGATGCCCTCATACCAGCAGGGGGGGGACATTGAAAACTACCTGCTGAGGTTTGAGCGCATGGCTAAGACGTGGCAGTGGCCTGAGGTAGAGTGGGCCTGCAGGCTTGTCCCATTGCTCACGGGCAAGGCCTTAGAGGCTTACACAGCAATGGATGAGGGGCTGTCCAATGTCTACAAGGGCTTGAAGGAAGCGCTGCTGGTGAAGTTTGACATCTCACCGGAAACCTACCGTCAACGCTTCAGAGCTGCATCAACGCCATTGGGTGAGTCGCCGACAGAGACGTACCACCGCCTCAAGGGTCTCTATCGAGGATGGGTTCGACCGGGGGAGAAGACACAGGACGAAATCGGGGAGGTCATCATCCTCGAGCAACTTCTACAAGTTCTACCACACGACATTCGAACCTGGGTCCAAGAGCACGAGCCCAAGGACGGGCTTATGACGGCCAAGCTTGCACTGCAGTATCTTAATGCACGTAAAGGGGGCCCACCACAACCTGCAGCACCCGCTCCAAGGAGTCTCAGAGACACAAGGGACATCAGAAACGCCAGAGATGGTGGAGGTAACTCTGGGGGTTATGTGTCTGGGAGGGAGGTAAGGGATCATGCAGTTCGCTCTGATGGGAGGGGTCTGACCTGTTTTTACTGCCAGCAGCAGGGGCACAAAGCTTCAATGTGTCCGCTACGTAAATCCAAGCTCTCAGGTTACTGTTATGTACCCAGAGAGGGGGATGGTGTTCAGAATAGACAGACTCGGGAAGGGTCAGGCTTGGTACCTGTAAAAGTGAATGGTAAAAGTCTTACTGCAATGATTGACACCGGCAGTTCCCTGTCATTGATCAGAAAAGGTAATGTACCTGTTAATGACATTGATTATGGTCATCAGACACTGATCCAATGTGTCCATGGTGACCAGTCACAGCAACCCACAGCTGAGCTCACAGTTGAGATTCAGGGTCAGAAATACCTCCTCAAAGTTGGGGTAATGGAGAAGCTACCTTTTGAGATGATTTTGGGGAGGGATGTGCCTGTACTCTCTGATCTGTTGGGAAGTGTGGGGGGTCAGCTATATGAGCAGTCAGTTTGCCAGTCTGATGTTCAGATGGCATGTTCAGTTGTCACTCGTGCCCAGGCCAAAGCTGGTTTACAACCTCTGCCTGACTTGTGTGATAGTCTGGGCGAGGGGGGAACCAAAGGGCCCAGAAAGTCACGCCGCCAGCGGCGTCTTGAGACGTATGTGGGAACCCCTGTACCTGTTGCTGATGTGTCTGGGTTAGAGGTGCAATGGGATGTTCCACAAAATTTTGCTACACTGCAGAAGTCTGACGCAACCTTGAAATGTTTGTTTGACAAGGCCTTAGCTGGGGACAGTCAATCTTCATGTGGGGGGATTTACACAGTAGACAACCACATACTCTACCTTGGGTCAGAGGCAGATAGTAGGAAGTTGGTGGTGCCATCTACCTGTAGACCACTTGTTCTCAACCTTGCACATACAGTTCCATGGGCAGGCCATCTAGGGCAACATAAGACCTATCTTACTTAGGCTAGGCTCCCGTTTCTTTTGGCCCTCCATGTATACTGATGTACAAAAATACTGCAAATCATGCCCCACGTGCCAGAAAACCAGTGCTGTCCGTAGGTCTGAACGGGCTCCTCTATGTTCACTGCCAGTTATCTCTACCCCATTCAAGAGAATTGCAATGGACATTGTTGGACCCTTGGAGAAGAGTAGTGCAGGTTACAAGTATATATTGGTGATCTGTGACTATGCCACCCGGTTCCCAGAAGCCTTCCCACTCTGTTCCATAACCACTCCAAAAATAATCAGTGCTCTTGTTCAGCTCTTCTCTCGTGTAGGAATCCCAGATGAAATCCTGACGGACCAAGGGACAAACTTCACCTCGCGACTGATGGTTCAACTCCACCGACAGATGGGCATTAAAGGCTTGAGGACTACTCCCTACCATCCCCAAACGGATGGGCTCGTAGAGAGATTCAATCAAACGCTCAAGAACATGCTGAGGAAGTTTGTGGCTGACACTGGTAAAGACTGGGATAAGTGGTTACCCTTTCTGCTTTTTGCTTACAGGGAGGTGCCTCAGGCATCGACAGGTTTCTCGCCATTCGAACTCCTCTATGGATGGCCAGTGCAAGGACCACTGGACCTGCTGAAGAAGTGCTGGGAAGGTTCCCCAGTAGCTACCTCAGGACAGGGGATTGTCCAGTATGTCCTCCAGATGCGAGACAGGTTGGAACGGTACCGAGAGGAAGCTAGAGCAAACCTTCAGCAAGCCCAGAAGGCCCAGAAGAGAGGCTATGACCAGCACGCTCACCACAGAGAGTTTGAGCCAGGACAGAAAGTCCTGCTCCTCCTTCCATCGTCTACCAGCAAGCTCCTTGCGCAATGGCAAGGACCGTACCTAATCGGGAGGAAGATGGGCCCAGTGACCTACGAGGTGCTGCACCCGGACAAGGGTAAGAAGAAGCAAGCCTACCATGTGAACCTTCTCAAGGCCTGGGAGGAGAGAGAGGAACTCTCCAAAGGAAAGTCCTTTCTGGTCCGCAGAGTAGAAGAGGATGAGTCGGATGGGGTCACAGAGGCATGGAAAGAACGAGCAGAAGTCATACTGGCTCACCTGGAAGAAGACAAGCAAGATGAGCTGAGGCAGCTGTTTGGCAAGTATCCGGCCCTCTTCAGTCAGAGACCAGGAAGAACCAAAGTCCTAGAACACGTCATTCGTTTGAAACCTGGCCAGAACCCTGTCCGCCAGCATCCTTACCGTGTGCCTGAGAGGCTGGTGGTAGCCCTCAAGGAAGAGGTCCACACCATGATAGAGATGGATGTTGTCGAGCCATCTTCAAGTGAATGGAGCAGCCCTATTGTCATTGTCCCGAAGAAGGATGGCTCTTTGCGCGTCTGCATGGACTTCCGTAAGGTGAATGCCATCTCCCAGTTTGATGCCTATCCCATGCCCCGCATTGACGACTTACTGGAGAGAATAGGTAGAGCTCATTACATCACCACATTGGATCTCTGCAAAGGGTACTGGCAGGTGCCCCTGGATGAACAATCCAAGGCCTACACTGCATTCCGGACGCCAATGGGCCTGTTCCAGTTCAAGGTCATGCCGTTTGGCTTTCATGGGGCCCCTGCGACTTTCCAGAGGCTGATGGACAAGGTCCTCCAGGACTGTGACGATTACTGTGCTGCTTACTTGGACAACGTGGTGATCTACAGCCACTCCTGGGAGGAGCACATACAACATCTTAGCAGAGTCCTGGGGAAGATCCATGAAGCAGGCCTCACGCTTAACCTCCTGAAGTGTGAGTGGGCGAAACAGGAGACAAAGTACCTGGGTTACCAGCTGGGTAAGGGTGAAGTTCGGCCTCAGGTGGAGAAAGTGGAGTCCATCAGGAATAGCCCTCAACCCAGAACCAAGAAACAGGTGAAGTCCTTCCTAGGTCTGGCAGGGTGGTACCGGAGATTCATTCCACAGTTTTCGACCATCGCTGTCCCTCTGACCAACCTCACTTCGAAGGGGGCCAGCAACCCTGTGAAGTGGACTGAGGAGTGTGAGGAAGCCTTCATGACACTGAAAAAACGACTGTGCTTATTCCCTGTTCTCCAGACCCCTGATTTTCAGAAGAGATTTCTCGTGCAGGTGGACGCTTCGGCTGTAGGAATTGGAGCTGTACTGGCCCAAGGGGAGCCAAGAGAAGAGCTTCCTGTGCTGTACCTGAGTCGGAAGCTGTTGCCCAGGGAAACCAGGTATTCTACAATCAAAAAGGAGTGCCTGGCTATAAAGTGGGCCCTAGATAGCCTCCGTTACTACCTTCTTGGGAGGGAATTTGACCTGCACACGGACCACAGAGCACTGACCTGGATCCAGACCATGAAGGACCGGAATTCTCGTGTGACCAGGTGGTATCTGGAGCTCCAGCCCTTCAGGTTCTGTGTCCGTCACAAGGCAGGAAAAGAGAACGTTACTGCGGACTACCTATCAAGGCTCCCGAACATGGTCGCTTCAGGAGAGGAGGAAGGTAATGTGACGTAGAAGTCCGTCACTGGCCGCGGGCAGCATTTGGTTCTTTAACGCACACACATATTCATCACTCCTCCCTGCGCCATTATACCATAAGTTAAGAATGTGGGTCGACACACAAATTAACTTCTGGTATAATGGCGCAGGGAGGAGTGATGCATATGTGTGTGCGTTAAAGAACCAAATGCTGCCCGCGGCCAGTGACGGACTTCTACGTCACAGAGACATACCATGATATCTGGCAATTTCCTCTTTATTGAGCCCTGCAAGAATGAGTCACAAATGACACCCTATTCCTATATAGTGAAATACTTTTGACCAGAGCTCTATGGGCCCTACATAAGGAATACAGTGCCTTGTGAAAGTATTAACCCCCCCTTGGCATTTTATCTATTTTTTTGCCTTACAACCTGGAATTAAAATGTATTTTGGGGGGGGGGGTTTGTTATCATTTGATTTACACAACATGCCTACCACCTTGAAGATGCAACATATTTTTGGAGTGAATTCTGGACCCTCTTTGGACACTGTTAACTAACCTCCAGACGAGCTTCAATGCCATACAACTCTCCTTCCGTGGCCTCCAACTGCTCTTAAACGCACCTGCTCGCCCGTCCAGCATCACTACTCTGGACGGATCTGACTTAGAATACATGGACAACTACAAATACCTGGGTGTCTGGTTAGGCTGTAAACTGTCCTTCCAGACTCACATTAAGCATCTCCAATCCAAAATTAAATCTAGAATCGGCTTCCGAAATCGCAACAAAGAATCCTTCACTCATGCTGCCAAACATACCCTCGTAAAACTGACCATCCTACCGATCCTCGACTTCGGTGATGTCATCTATAAAATAGCCTCCAACACTGTACTCAACAAACTGGATGCAGTCTATCACAGTGCCATCCGTTTTGTCACCAAAGCCCCATACACTACCCACCATTGCGTCCTGTACGCTCTCGTTGGTTGGCCCTCGCTTCATACTCATCGCCAAACCCACCGGCTACAGGTTATCTACAAGTCTCTGCTAGGTAAATTCCCTCCTTATCTCAGGTTACTGGTCACCATAGCAGCACCAACTCGTAGCATGCGCTCCAGCAGGTATATCTTACTGGTCACCCCCAAAGCCAATTCCTCCTTTGGTCGTCTTTCCTTCCAGTTCTCTGCTGCCCATGACTGGAACGAATTGCAAAAATCTCTGAAGCTGGAGACTCACATCTCCCTCACTAGCTTTAAGCACCAGCTGTCAGAGCAGCTCACAGATCACTGCACCTGTAAACAGCCCATCTATCTACCTACCTCATTCCCACACTGGTATTTATTTATTTTGCTCCTTTGCACCCCAGTATCTCTACTTGCACATTCATCTTCTGCCGATCTACCATTCCAGTGTTTAATTGCTATATTGTAATTACTTCGCCACCATGGCCTATTTATTTCCTTAACTTACCTCATTTGCACTCACTGTATATAGACTTTTTGTTTTCTTTTGTTCTACTGTATTATTGACTGTATGTTTTGTTTGTTCCATGTGTAACTGTGTTGTTGTATGTGTCGAATTGCTACGCTTTATCTTGGCCAGGTCGCAGTTCTCAACTAGCCTACCTGGTTAAATAAAGGTAAACATTAAAAAAAAAAAAAAATAATAATAATAATACATTAAAACTGAAAACTTGAGCGTGCATAACTATTCACCCCCTCAAAGTCAATACTCTGTAGAGACACCCTTTTCGCCACCTGCAAGTCTCTTGGGATATGTCTATATAAGCTTGGCACATCTAGCCACTGGAATCTTTGCCAATTCTTTAAGGCAAAACTGCTCCAGCTCCTTCAAGTTGGATGGGTTCCGCTGGTGTACAGCAATCTTTAAGTCATACCACAAATTGAGGTCTGGGCTTTGACTAGGCCATTCCAAGACATTTAAATGTTGCCCCTTAAACCACTCAAGTGTTGCTTTAGCAGTATGCTTGATGTTATTGTCCTACTGGAAGGTGACCCTCTGTCCCAATCTCAAATCTCAGGAAGACTGAAACAGATTTCCCTCAAGAATTTCTCTGTATTTAGCGCCATCCATCATTCCTTCAATTCTGACCAGTTTCCAGCCCCTGCCGATGAAAAACATCCCCACAGCATGATGCTGCCACCACCATGCTTCACTGTGGGGATGGTGTTCTCGGGGTGATGAAAGGTGTTGGGTTTATGCCAGAAAGAGTGTTTTCCTTGATAGCCAAAAAGCTCAATTTTAGTCTCATCTGACCAGAGTAAATTCTTCCATATGTTTGAGGAGTCTCCCACATACCTTTTGGCAAACCCCAAACGTTTTTTTTTCTTTAAGCAATGGCTTTTTTCTGTCCAGTCTTCCGTAAAGCCCAGCTCTGTAGTAATGCCCAGCTTAAAGTGGTCCTACGGAGATATACCAATCTCAGCTGTGGAGCTTTGTAGCTCCTTCAGGGTTATCTTTGGTCTCTTTGTTGCCTCTCTGATTAATGCCCTCATTGCCTGGTCCGTGAGTTATGGTGGGCAGCCCACTCTTGGCAGGTTTGTTGTGGGTACATATTCTTTCTATTTTTTAATAATGCATTTAATGATGCTCCATGGGATGTTCAAAGTTTCAGATATTTTTTTTATAACCCAACACTGATCTGTATTTATCCACAACTTAGTCCCTGTCCTGTTTGGAGAACTCCTTGGTCTTCATGGTGCCACTTTCTTGGTGGTGCCCCTTGCTTAGTGGTGTTGCAGACTCTGGGGCCTTTCAGAACAGGTGTACAGTTGAAGTTGGAAGTTTACATACACCTTAGCCAAACAGATCAAAACTCAGTTTTTCACAATTCCTGTCATTTAATCTCAGTAAGAATTCCCCGTCTTAGGTCAATTAGGATCACCACTTTAATTTAAGAATTTGAGATGTCAGAATAATAGTAGAGAGAATTATTTATTTCAGCTTTTATTTCTTACATCACATTCGCAGTGGGTCAGAAATTTACATACACTCAAATAGTATTTGGAAGCATTGCCTTTAAGTTGTTTAACTTAGGTCAAATGTTTCGGGAAGCCTTCAGCAACCTTTCCACAATAAGTTGGGTGAATTTTGGCCCATTTCCCCTGACATAGCTGGTGTAACTGAGTCAGGTTTGTAGGCCTCCTTGCTCGCACACGCTTTTTCAGTTCTGCTCACAAATTTTCTATAGGATTGAGGTCAGGGCTTTGTGATGGCCACGCCAATTCCTTGACTTTGTCATTAAGCCATTTTGCCACAACTTTGGAATTATGCTTGGGGTCATTGTCCATTTGGAAGACCCATTTGCGATCAAGCTTCAACTTCCTGACTGATGTCTTGAGATGTTGCTTCAATACATCCACATAATTTTCCTCCCTCATGACGCCATCTATTTTGTGACGTGCACAACTCCCTCCTGTAGCAAAGCCCCCCCACAACATGATGCTGCCACCCCTGTGCTTCACGGTTGGGATGGTGTTCTTCAGCTTATAAGCATTCCCCTTTCCTCCAAACATAACAATGGTCATTATGGCCAAACAGTTCTATTATTGTTTCATTAGACCAGATAACATTTCTCCAAAAAGTACAATCTTTGTCCCCATGTGCAGTTGCAAACCATAGTCTGGCTTTTTTATGGTGGTTTTGGAGCAGTGGCTTCTTCCTTGCTGAGTGGACTTATGTCGATATTAGACTCGTTTTACTGTGGATATAGATATTTTTGTACCTGTTTCCTCCAGCATCTTCACAATGTCCTTTGCTGTTGTTCTGGGATTGATTTGCACTTTCGCACCAGAGTACGTTCATCTCTAAGAGACAGAAGGCATCTCCTTCCTGAGCGGAATGACGGTTGCGTGGTCCCATGGTGTTTATACTTGCGTACTACTGTTTGTGCAGATGAGTGTGGTACCTTCAGGCATTTGGAAATTGCTCCCAAGGGTGAACCAGACTTGTGGAGGTCTACAATTATTTATCTGAGATCTTGGCTAATTTATTTTGATTTGCCCATGATGTCAAGCAAAGAGGCACTGAGTTTGAAGGTAGGCCTTGAAATACATGCACCGGTACACCTCCAATTGACTCAAATGATGTCAATTAGCCTATCAGAAGCTTCTAAAGCCATGACATTTTTCTGGAATTTTCTGGAATTTTCCAATCTGTTTAAAGGCACAGTCAACTTATGTATGTAAACTTCTGACCCACTGGAATTGTGTTAGACTGTATTATAAGTGAATCATCTGTCTGTAAACAATTGTTGGAAAAATTACTTGTCATGCACAAAGTAGATGTCCTAACCGACTTGCCAAAACTATGGTTTGTTCACACGAAATATGTGGAGTGGTTGAAAAACGAGTTTTAATGAAATTTGGATTGGCATCTAAAACCCTCACAAACTTTTACAGATGGTCAATTGAGAGCATCCTGTATGGGCTGTATCACCACCTGGTAAGGCAACTGCACCGCCCGCTCTCCAGAGGGAGTGTGGTCTGCCCAACGCATCACCGGGGGCAAACTAGCTGCCCTCCAGGACACCCCATATCACAGGAAGGCCAAAATGATCATCAAGGACAACAACCACCTAAGCCACTTCCTGTTCACTCCACTATCATCCAGAAGGTGGGGTCAGTACAGGTGCATCAAAGCTGGGATGAGAGACTGAAAAACTACAAGGTATCCCGATTTGCCTCAAAAAGCAGGCGGTAAAGGTCAAGACTCTATGCCCAGGGGAGAATGCTACAGATAGAGCTGTTAGAGAGCCAGAGACAATGTCATAGCCAGCCCCTACTTTATCCTGAGATACCCCCCATGGGAAAAGGGGTTTAATGGAATAAATCAAATCATATTTGACACTCAGTTATGTCAATGTACATGTAATGTACGCACACACACACGCACAGACATGCGGCTCGGTGCTCTGTCAACACCCTTGTACTGTAGAACGAGATGAGTGGCCAAGCGTATGATTACACTCAAGTCAAACAGTCTTAACGTATCCTTCCACCAAGGCTTACTCTAGTACCGCTACTGTGGCAATGGTACAGTAAACACAATGAGAACATTAGCTTGATGATTGGCTGCCTTCAACACCTTTCATCCAATGGGTAGCTCCGAGCCATGCAGGAGACAGCTTTTAGTGACTTCTGTAGTCTTAGATGCTGCTCTGTTCCTACAGCAGGTGCTATGTAATGTGATTGTAATTGACCCTGAATGTGTTGTAATGGAGGCATCAATCTAGCATCAACGCAGGCATACTTGGTAAATGTGTGGCTATCAGTGGAGGCTGCTGAGCGGAGGACGGCTCACAATAATAGCTGGACCGGAGCAAATGGAATGGCATCAAACACATTGAAACCATGTGTTTGTTGTAATTGATACCATTCCACTGATTCCGCTCAATTACCACGAGCCCATCCTCCCCAATTAAGGTGTCACCAACCTTCTGTGGTGGCTATCAAATGTTGATAAGCCAACTGTAGCTACATTAAAGTTCCTTCATCGGTAGGTCTTGGAAAGCAGTTATGACAAGGATTTTCATGAAAAGTTCACAAAGGTAAAACGAGGACCCTAGGTATAATTCCATCGCCTTTCACATGTTTCTCTCAATCCCAGTCCATTAACTAAACAATGAATTACATGCATGTAGTCAATCTTGATAAATCGACTAATCAAGATGCAAAACACAACCACATACCTCGGCGCTAGCCTGAAAAGGTTGGGCCAAGTACCCCATCTGGAATCCCGACCAAGACATTAGCTCTGGGGGGCAAGTCAAGATGAATCTTCCGTCTAGTCGTGGCGGCACATGGAGTCTTGCCACTAAGCTTCACTACTTCCACAGACAGGAGACAAGGAAAAACACATTTGTAAACACATAGTAGATGAAGAGGGGAGGGGATGGAGGGATGAAAAGAGGAAGAGTGCCTTTGGAAGAGTGCATTATTTATGACACCCCATCCTATCCTCCTCTCTTCCCTTCTTCCTCCAGAGCAGTTAGTTCCTCCATAGCGGTAGGTAGCAAAATAGTGGCACTTTACAAGCCATTAGCATCACTAAATGGAAGGGAAGCCATCCAAGGGGTGAGACGAGACACAGACAGGGCTAGGAACAAGCCCCCTGTGTACCTCCTAAATCATGTTCCAGGCCACTGCATGGATGCCAGAGCTGTGTTTAGCTATGCCAACCGACTACACCACCCTCTCCTCACTGTTGGTGGGTGCAGTAAGGGGGTTGGCGAACAACGATATTCTTCAAGATGAGCGGATGTTGTTGAATAAGGAAGTTCATTTCAGTTGAGTTCAGTTCAATTCATTTAAGTTGAGTTCAGTTGAGTTCAGTTCAATTAATTTCAGTTTAGTTCAGTTTATTTCAAATGGAAGAATCCATGTGTACCAGCATATTCCTTTGTTCATGATGAGGAGCCAGGTGCATGAGTCTACTAAATGTACTGAAATTATTGAAGAAATAAAATGTCTCCAATTATGGTCTATACAGTATGCCTTACAACCTAAATATTTACAGTGGACAGTTACTAATTATGCATGAAAGACTTCCATGTGTACAGTACATTACAAAATGCCTTACAAAATGAGCCTGTGTGTGTGTGTGTGTGTGTGTGTGTGTGTGTGTGTGTGTGTGTGTGTGTGTGTGTGTGTGTGTTAGCCTATTAGCTCTCTGAAAGAGGTTGGAGGCATTTCAAAAGACCAGCTCACTACGTTGATAACCTGCCAGATATATAATGAACTCTCGCTGACCAGCACACAGAGTCCCACTCTGCATATTATGCAAAATCCATAACATCAAGAAAAAAATCATTGCCATTGATCACGCCCAGGCTGGAAGCTTTTCCGCAATATTGACATATATGTAGATATTTACTACCAGCAAAGTGCTTTACTGGAGGCATCAACTTAAAAAGCAAGTTGCTGGATGAAATATAATAATTATAGTTGAACCCTGCCATTATATTCATAAAGCAGCAGAGCAGGGAATTATGGGAGAGGTAGGGAATAAAAGAGAAAAGAAGGGAAAATGGTGACACAACAGCAAGTGAGTGAATGAATGGGTGAGGCCAGAGTAGACTCAGTCCCCCGTTCAGCCACCTACCCACCCCCGCCACACACACACCAACCCCAACTGCTGTGGTTAAGTTATAGTTAGAGCAATTCAGGCTCCATCAGGCCATCCTTGAGGGCTTAATTCATCACCCATACAATCAGGATCTAAAGCCCAATGAAGATAAAGTAGCCTGGTACTAGTGTCTGAGAGCTGGAGAAAACATGCTTGAGTAGGCAGTCAGTCCCCCTTACCTGGCAATAAGAAAATATCTCAAAATGGATGCCAGTTTCTGTCTTCAAGATATTTATTAAAGATTTACAGTTCAGGGGAAATGGAGGCAGGGAGGAAGGCTGAGGTAGACAGTGCACCCAGCAACCCTGTCTTACAGGCACGCAAGGGCACACACACACACATAGAGACAGACACACACACACTTCCCCCAAACGGGTTAAAAAACAAGTTCATGCAGCATATCATCATCATTTCAGACAAGAGGACTGAAACTGTAGGATTTGTTCCTCCTTCATCCGAATGAAATCAAACAAAAAGCAGCAGCCACAACAACAAATTAAACATGTAAGAATGATATGGCTGTGTGGTCCCAAGTCTAAGATTAAGGGTCTCTTTTCCTAGTTTAAAATAAATAAAAAAACATTCAACATTGGCCACGTTCAAAACAACTGTTAACTCGGAACTGCAAAATCTGACTTTAGTGAGTTCAAGACAGATGTGAACTCGGGAAAAACGAGTTACGACTGGGAAAATACGTTTTGAACTTTAATCCAACTCGGAATTGTAAATAGGGAACTCTGGCCTCTTTCTAGAGCCCCGACCTGAAGATCACTGATGTCATCATGATTAAACCTTTTTTCAGAGTTCCCAATTGTCTTGAAAGCACCATAAATCCAGAGAATGCCAGACTTTGATGACAAATTTTAATTACTAAATTTGCCCACGAAGGACCGTCGCGCCACCTTCCTGTTCATGTGAGCACATCACAACAAGGTGAGTCCAAAAATGTATTGTATTCTGCTGCATAAATTATGTAATATGCCAGGGAGATATGTATACTGTAGCTAACAAAGTAATACTAAATGCATGTTGTGTAGTAAGCTGTTAGTAGCCCCATGTACCTCGCCCTAATAATTGTGTCTATTTTCACCTCTTAATTTCAGCTACTGTTCTGACTTGGTGGTGCACATGTAGCCTATAACCTATTTTTGAGAAATGTTATCATTGAATATTGTAAGAGTTTTCATTGTCTGCTTATATGCCCCCTTTATGTATCCTACTGTTCTGACTTGGTGTACAGGGAGAACACTGTAAGAATGGCTCATGTCTGAAATCTGTCGCTGTACATTTCAAAAGTGGTGAAAAATTAGATAGATTCACTACGTCAGTCCTAGCTTGCTCATTAATGTCTTAATCGAAATTATGGATTTCCCCTTATCTGCTTGTCATCCCCTTATGCCATAGTTTATACATCTCAATTGTCAGTAAAAACCACATTTGTTTAAGCAAGCCAGACATATCAGCTATGTTTTTTTAAGGCAGTAAATGAGGCTGAATGAACTGTTTCACTGCCAGACAAGGCTCTGCTGATATCCAGGTGTAGCAGTGGTAGGGTGTTGAGACTGCTGTTGGGACTCTGCTGTTGGGACAGCTTTCTGTAGGCCCTAACAGTTTGTCGGCGCTGTTTGTCACCGTTAAAGTGCAATTAATGTATTGTTTTGTGTTGTGTTGTGTAGTAGATGTGGATTTGCTGGCATGCATCCCACAAGATTGACATGTTAAAATCGTCACTGCCTTTATGTAGACTGACAAATTTTGGTGGCAGAACAACATGAAACAGTTATGGACCAAAATCCGATATGCCATAACAATTGTTCTGCGTGAATGTGTAAACCTGCTAGTATGGGCTCATAGCCTGACAATCAATGTAAGTGCACTATTGACCATCAGATATTGATAATAGAGGCCTAAGAAGGCATGTATGGAACAGTGTTATAAGTGTTGTGGATGTTTTGCAAAGAAAGTTAAGAGTAGATCCTCCACTAGATGATGACATTGGCTCTGTATGCCTACAATAATAAACCACGGCAGATGCTGCTTTAAGGAAGCCTAATGATACCCTCATACAAAGTCCACATACTACATAGGCATATAATCGAATAATTAACCTTGGCCTTAATCAATTGCTTTTGTATTGGCATTGTGACGGTAGGAGTAGCAAGAACAAGTCAGCAATTCAGATGAAAACATAGGCTTTCCTTCTCAAGGAAATGGCATTACAAGTAAAGATATCGAAGAATGTATAGCCCCGTCAAAAGTATTTACAACTCTGCCCAGTCAATTACATTCGATGAATGATCTCGGATCTGAAGCGAAGTAGTGATGATAGCCTATTACCGAGCATATCTATTGCAAAACACAAGACAAATTAAGGATTAGGATTTATTTCACTCGTTTTCATTACATATAAATAAACTACAACTAATTGTGGAATTCACCTGTCAGAGTATGCTATAGCCTAGGCTCTAGCCTGTATGGCCCGGGCACGGCGTCTGCAGCAAGAAAATCTCTTGGTGCGCAATAGCAATGCCAGTCCAACCATGCCAGTATTTGTGGTATGTGTGCTGAACCAATGCTCCTGTTACAGTGGATAAAGAGCTCGCTGAAACAGGCCAGTTTTCCGTTGGCAACAGCATGGCATGATCAACAATTACACTGCATGACGAAACGTAATGCTTTATTCATAATACACAAGGCTTTATTTATAAAATCACACGCACTTGGTGAATAATTATCACTTACGCTGCGGTTTTGTCCCGAACAGTAAACCATTGCATGGTTGTGCGCGGAGTAACCGGCCAAGGCGAAAGTAGTGCTGTTTAGTTTGGGATTATCTCCTCTGGAAGTCCCTCTCCTCTCGTCCGTGTTAAACTTTAATTCGAATCGGCCCAGTCTTTCTGTCCAGTAACGGACCAGGACTCCTCTCATCCGAGGTATCTCCTTCCAAACCTGGGCCACCGGTCCTCGGGCTCTCGCTAAACATGGGGGTTTCGGGACCGCTTCGCTCACTCAATTTCACTACACCCGGTTGAATCTTCCAGAGCGACTTTTGCGGTAACTCCATCATCAGTGAATCTCCGCTCATCCTCAGAAACAACTACCTGTTGGGTGTTGCTTAGTACTCAAGTAATTGGTCAGTACTCCAGCCAGACCTGTTCCAAAGCTTTGGCCGCCTGGCTCCGACCAGCAGCCGCGCTGGTACCGGTATCCAGCTGTAATTCCTACAGGTGTATTTGGACCGGCGACGGGCACAATGAGCAAATGATCCCCGCCTTGGCATTCAGCTGGGTATGAGCGGAGATCAGAAACCAGCTACACAGAGTTAAGTGCAAGCAG